>NW_028274810.1:96843064-97143064 GCF_037043125.1 Eumetopias jubatus | reverse complement strand
GGGAAACCTGCGACTTTCCAGGCACTGGCTGGGGCCAGGTACTGTGCCTGGCACTCAGCAGGCAAACTATCTGTATGAATGAACAAAGAAATAATTCCCATGGTGGGCGATTCTGTGGAATGGAAATTTACCAGGAGCCTGGGGTACAGGGACCGATAGTAGGTGCCCCCTCAAGGAGGAACGTGCTGACTTACCCACTGCGGCCTCCCTACTGGCTATGGTACCAGCTCTCTAGGAGCTTTTGGTCCAAATAGGCGTGCCACCCAATGATGGTTAATTTCATGTAAGTAACTGCAAAGTAGACAGAAGGTTACAGCCTAGGCAAAGAGAAGCGACAGTGTAGAGCGAGAGGCTGTTATCCTTGCAAAACAACGACAACAACAACAACAACAACACACACACACACACACACGCACAAAACAAAACAAAAAACCTTTTCTGAGGAAAGTTTCCTGTCTTGTCTCCCCCTCCCCCACTTTCTTCCCAATCATCTCTGTTCCTTCCTTTATCAAATGTGGGCCAAGTGCTCACACTTTCTGACACAAGTTTTCCTAACAGATAGCTTCCTTTCTTCTTCCCTCAGTCATTTAGATCCTATATATTTTCTTACCTGTCAGTTGATTTTGTTTGAACAATTAGCAAAAACTCCTCAAACACCAGTAAAAATCCACCAAACAAAACTAAATGAGCTCGCTGACTGCCTATATTGACATTTATATTTGCAAGATTCTTTTGAACAGCTAAACAGTCTATGTTTAGATTACGTGTGTAATTGGGAAGGGCTCATTTCCTCACGTGGATGAATGCCTTCTAGAAAGATTTCCTCCAAGGATTAATGAGAAGACTCATTGAAACAGATAAGCCCAATTCAAATAGTTTGCTCAGGTTATTCTCATAGGATCAAAATTCCACCTGCAGGGGAGGATGGGGCAACAAGTGTCTCTCTCCTCTCACCCCATCCCTCAACACAGCCGTGGACACATGCACACACGTGTGCACATCCATGAACACAACCTGTCCTTCTAAGACAGATGTCTTTAATGTGCTTGTAAGATGTTTAATCTGCAGCACAGATGAGTAGAGGGATTCCGACTGGTATAGCTGGGCACATTTCCTTTATAAAGCCTCTGAGCTAATGAGGCGATGGCCTTTCCTCCCGGTTTTTCATCCTACCTATCTGCGGTGTGAAGTTTGTTTTGAGAGCTTATGGCCTAACACACAGTGGGCAAATTGATGTCATGATATGATGATGTTTGCTTCTAGGCAGAATTTACCAACAAGCAAAATAAAGACAGAGAGCGAGAGCATATTAATCTCCAAATGTGAACTTGATGATCTTACCCTTCTGGGGGGACACTGTAGAACTAATCATAATAGCTGTAATTTGATATTCATGATGATTTGTGTATATGTGCACTTTAACTTTTAAAAGCTCACTCACATATATGGAATTAATTAGTACTGACTAGCAAAAGGTCAGGAGAAACTTGATTCTCACTTGCACACTTACTGTTTAGAAATGACTTGTTTTATTTAACATGATTTTAAATCTATATTGGATGCTTAGAAAAATACCATGTACTCCAAATAGTTCATTAACTGCTACATTTCTGATGTCTTGGTGTAATTGGAACCACGTCTCATTGATAATTGTTGCCTGCTGTTCTAATAATACTGGATAGTGTATCTCTGTGTGTCTGTTTTGTCTAAAAGAGCAAGTATATTAGCACAAAGAGATCCAGTGCACAGTTGGTTAGAACTGACAGTTCTGATCTTCCCTTACCTGAACCCACTACTTATGCTATAGGATGGCTGCATGGCCAAGTGGGGAAACCCACGAGCCTGTTGCCCTCAATGGCTTGGAGTGTTGGGTAATGTCAGTTGATCCTAAACCCTTGGATGATGGCGTGAGGGCTTGGTGGGATGCATGCTTTGACTGTATTATGCCCTGGCTGATTTGGATCTCTGATTGGTGGGCTCATAGCTACTGGCAAGGGAATGATTAGACCGTGCATATGTTGGGTCCTCTAGAAGCACCCCAGTGAACTGGAGTGTGTCACCCAGGGATCTATTTATTGTAAGCATAACTCAAACTGGTTTAAGTAGAAAAGGGAAATTTATTGGCTTATGTAAGTAGAAGTCTCTGGAAAGACTGAGCAGGTGTCAGGGGCTCACCAGCATCTTCAAGACTTGGTTTCTCTTCAGCTCTCTGCTCTGCCCTGCTCCATGCTGGCTTTACCTTCATGCAGGTTCTCCACAGTGAAGAGCTCTCATAGTGACATCCTTATAGACAGCAACCCCAGCAGAAAGAGGGCTTCCAACGAAACCCAGATTGAAGGCTCAGTGATTTTACTTGGCTTGTGGGTCCACGTTGGAAGAATCAGTGAGCCTGGGGGAGCAGGATGCCCTGATGGCTGGACTTGGGCTACATGGCCATTTCTGAGATCTAGAGAGGGAGGAGCCAGCCTCATGGGCCAAATTGACGGAGAGTTGGTTATCCATCAGGAGAAAAATTAAGCAGGGGGTAGGGTTATCAAAGGAAAGAAGGAATGGTTGCTGGGCTTGGAAGACTACAGATGGGCTCTCCATGGGGTCACTAGACTTTTGGCTCTGACTGATTCTGCAGCGTTTCACACAGCCCAGGACTGTGCTCCCTTCTGGTTTCCTGTCTCCAAGACATCTTTCATGTCCGAACATTCACTGAACATTTGCTACTGAGGTTGGTGCTGGGGTAGTTTCAGACATGAATAAAGGCACAGGTTTCTCACACCCAGAGCTCACCATCTGTTGGGACACACACACACACACGCACACACACACACAGACACACACACACAGACACACACACACAGACACACACACACACACTCTTTGTCTCTCTCAGTTTTAATACCTGTCATGAGCCCTGTGTTCAAGCTGTGCACCAACACCTGTTGGGAACACAAATGAGGAAACCACCATTCTTCTTGGGAAAGTAAGCAGAGGCTTTGTTGAGGCAGGAACATTTGAACCAGGTCGTGAAGGCTGAGCGCAGCACGTTTGGGGTGGGTTGGGATATTTGTGGACATTCTTTCTGACCACTCCCCCTTCATTAATCACCCAACTATCTTACCCCTAAGATTCTATATATATATATACCTCAGCCAAGGTTCCCTCTCCTCCACCATGACTACCCCAGCTTCATCCAGCAGGGCTTCCACCAGCCAGTGGGTGATGCCAAGAATGTATCCATCACTCAGTAGTTGAGAATTTTTCAGAGCTCTTCACCTGAATGGATTGCTGAACAGGTGAATGTAGTCTCCTCTCTGGTTGATGTCAGGGTGCCAGATGCCTCGACTCTTGACTAGCAGGTATTTTCCAGAGTTTTCTAGCGCCACTGCTTCCCTACTGCCATGAGATCTTGTCCTCAGATTATTCTAACAGGGTGCAGGCAAAGGCAAAGAGTGCTTTGTTTCAAAGCTGTCAGCGCTCATCCCTTGCTCTCTGGGCTTCTCACCAGCTTGGGGAGGAGCTCCTTGAAATGTCTTAGGCTAAATAATCACTCTCTTCCCAACTCACGCCCCCTACCCCCTGACCTGTAGGACAGAGCCCATTTTTACCCTTGGATGGGCTGGACAGAAAGTATCATTTCTCCATAAAATGAGGAATCTAGCCTCATTCTTGCAGCAAAGTGCGATGTGTCAAGGTGACTGGCAGACTGCTTTGTGTAAGTAAGCAGTGGAGTATGGATACGTGTCCCGTTCCTTAGGACAGTCCAGGAAAGGCAAGACAATTCACCTCGGTGTGCCTATCCTTCCTTAGATTTTAGATTGAATTAATTGAGCCAATGGGACCATTTGAAATCCAATTTCCAGGAGAGTTTTTCCTCTCTGGGTTCACATGATTTTGCAGTATCTGGATAGAAAGTAAAAAAATGTAGGCCATCATCTGGAATTCCAAAAGGTAGGATATTTGTTTTTTTTTTTTTTTTTTAAGATTTTATTTATTTGACAGAGGGAGCACAAGCAGAGGGAGAGAGAGGGAGAAGCAGGCTCCCCGCCGAGCAGGGAGCCCGACGTGGGGCTCGATCGCAGGACCCTGGGCTCATGACCGGGGCCGAAGGCAGCCGCTTAACCAACTGAGCCCCCCGGGCGCCCCCAAAGTAGGATATTTGTGAGAATACCAGTGACAGGCATTACTTGTCCCTTTTCCTTCAGGTGTCTGACACGCCTCAAAACTACGTCAAACACGTGGTTTTCATATCCTGTAAATCAGGAATCATGCTACGGCTGCAGCTCTCCGAGAAGGATGCTCATTGTATCCTTTCTTTCAATTAAGCAATGCAGTGACTTCTGCCGTTTGAACTCTCTTTTGTCAGCCAAGTTTCTCACCATCTTTTTTCTTTTTGTGTTCACATGTCCCAGAGTAGGGTTTCTTTACATTTTGACTCTTGATCAATTCTGAGTTAGGCAGGGTTAGGTTGGGGGGTGTCCTGTGTACTATAGGATGTTTAAGCAGCATCGCTGGTCTCTACTCACTGGATACCAGTTCCTCCACCCCTGGTTCTGACGACCCCAGATGTCTCCAGACATTGCCAAGTGTTCCCTGGAAGGTGAAATCAGCCCCATTTGAGAACCACTGTCTCAGAGCCTTGTGCCTTGTGGGTCATAGATCAGAAGCATCAACATCACCTGGGAGGAGTTAGAAATGCAAACTCTAGAACTCTGCCGCATATCCACTGGGTCATAATCTGCATTTTACCCCAATTCCCAGGTGATTTGTATGCACATATAAGTTTGAGGAGCGTGGTAGTTCAGTGACTTAAAGTAGTAGTTCTCAAACTTGGGTGTGTATCAAAATCACCTTGACAGCAGATGAAGAACACAAATGCTAGACGCAGGAGAGAGCCTGGGTCTTTGTGTTTTGTTCCAAGTTCCTCAGGTGATCTGATATTGACCAAAGTATGAGAATCACTGCTTTAAAGCCACGAAGTCAGAAAATAAACCACCTTCTGTACTGAGGTTAGGGCCTGAACATTATTTTAAAATTCTGGAAGGAAAATTTTAGATGCAGTAATCATGTTTAAGGACCCAAGCAAGGTGTCCTGGTGGTCAACATCTGGTCACATCTCTAGCATGGAAGGTGACAACATCCTTCATATTCCCTGGGAAAAGCCAATTTGTTCCAAGGGCTGCATTCCAGATAAAAATTCGCAAGTGTTTGCAATTATGAAATGCAAACTGGAAATGGTTTTCTCTGGGTCGAAATTCTCTAAGAGGAAATGAGTTGTGAACAAACATGCTTTTTTTGGGAGCGAAGACTCCTCAGGTGCAATGCGTCAGTCTTTCTGTGTTGAATTAGCATTGATGTCAGCCAGACTTCCCATGCTCCACCTGGTAAGTGTGAGAGAGAATGACAATTGATTTCGTATCTTGTTGAGTGATGGTGGGGGGTAGGTTGGGACTGCATAGTGAGTAAGATCCTTGGATTTGGGGTGTGTGTGTGTGTGTGTGTGTGTGTGTGTGTGTGTGTGTGTTGGGTGCACATTGTGTGAATGTACACTTTTTCTAGCCAATTCTTTATGTAGGACAGAAATTAACTTTTCTTTTTCTCCAGTTCATTAAATTCAGTCATGGTGTTTATATCTAATCTGAGTGATTTAAAATCTTTTTCGATAACTTCACCTTTGCAAATCTACCGTAGACTTTGTATAAATGTTAGCCCAAAGGCCGCTATTATAAGAGAATTGGAGGGACGGAATGAGCAATAGCAATCTTGATTATTAAGAAGTCTTTGACCTATACAGACTACAGGTCTTGAAAAGAGCAGAGTGCATATTATAGCACACTTTTTAAAAATTGAAAGCAAAAACCAAACAAACAAAACCGTGGATTTCATACGTCATGCAGTGTAGCATTTCTCTATTATTGTGTGTCTCTGAAGACCAAAGACCTTGAGTAGTCCTTATTAATAACATGAACACAGAACTGTTCTCTTTACATCTCCTGAGACTGTACCATTTCCAGTCTTGCACTTTTCTCTTCCAAGTGGCTTAAATAGTTAATGACAGTAATGTAATAAAGACTTCCAGATTTTCTTGAAAAAAGAGGTAGGTTAGTTTGGAGGAAAGATATTGATTTTTGGCTTGTAATTGACTTGGGCTTAAATTCCATTTCCACCATGAAGTATCCTGGTGACTTTTGAGCAGGTTCCTCAACTGAATTCCTATAAGAAGGTTTTATCAATATTGTCATTTCATCTTAATGATGAGGAAATGTGCCTCTCTGGGCCTTATATATCCTCCTCATCTGGGGTGACACAGATAGAAAGTGGCCCAGGCAGGACTCAGACCCAGGTGGTCTGGTTCTGAACTTGAGATCTTAACCCATAGGCTGTGCCACGTCTCTTGGGTGGATACTGGCTGAAAAGTAACTTGCCTGTGGGTTTTATAAGACAGGTTGCAGGAGGACTTGTTAGTGGAGGGAAAGTTAAGGAAGGGTAAAAAAAAAAAAAAAAGGGTCTTCTTAATAGGCAATAGCAGGTAGAATTGTGTGGCCAGAAGCTAAACTCAAAGATCCTGGGAAGAGAGGAAGAGGGCTTTCACTTGGGTGGAGATTGGAGCTGATCCTTGTATGCATGGCTGACTCTTAAACCTCTCCTGATGAATCAGATTTTCTTCTGAGGGACTGTGAGCAGAGTCTGAGAAATTAAGACAGAAACTGATGGGCAACATTCAGATGTTACCAAACCCCAGCTTCTCAGACCACTGGGGGCTTTGGGTTATCATGTGAACCAAGGGACACGATTGGCAGCTACAGGACAGGACAGGGATGCCAAACTTCGTACACAGTGCAGGGGAGTCCTACACAGTACAGCCTCGTCCCACCCAAACGAGTAGAGCACCCTGTTGAGAGATGTCAGAGGAAATCCTGTTTTACTTTGTCTTGTTAGAGATGTGGTCCAGCTGGAGCAGGAGATGTGCCTGTGCTGACGAGAGAGAAACTCCAAGTCCATGACCCAGAAAAAGCCCAGTGCAGAAGGACATTCACTGAAGTCTTGTTTATCAATGGCGACAAATTGGAGGCAACCCAGATGCCCGACAACATGGAACTAAATTATGATTAATCGTCTCAATGGAAGTTTATGCAGACATTTAGAGTGATGGCCACGAAGACTATGTAGCATCCTGGGAAGTGTTGCTAATAGAAAGCTCTTTCAAAATACCACAATTATTTGAAAGAGCCCATCTATTCATGTAGAAAGACTAAGAGGAAACAGAAAAATGATACAGCAGGTTTTCTTGGAGACAAGATATTGATGATTTATTTCCCTTAAAAATAATCTGGTATCATGTCTGTTTCATCATTTAGGAAAAAAAAATCAAGGGATATGTTCAGTCCTTCTCCCTGTGACAGTGGAGGGGCAGGGAGTGGGTATTTTTCACAGAACTGGAAGGTGAATACTGGAAGCCCATTCTGGAGCAGGTGTGGAGCTCAAAATGAATTAGACCCCAGGCTGTCAAGGTAGGGGTAGCAGAACATGGAGTCAAGGTGTGGGATAAACCCAGGGGAGGGAGAGCTACCTTTGTACAAGAAAACTGGCTATTCAAAATCTGGGATCTCACCCCTGGCTGCACATTGTAATAAACTGGAGAGCCCTAAAAACACAGATGCTGGGCCCTACCCCTGACCAATTCAGCATATTGCTGGGACTGGCAACAAGGCATGAGTATTTTTTTTTTAATTTTTTTATTGTTATGTTAATCACCATATATTACATCATTAGTTTTTGATATAGTGTTCCATGATTCATTGTTTGTTCATAACACCCAGTACTCCATGCAGAATGTGCCCTCTTTAATACCCATCACCAGGCACCCATCCCCCTACCCCCCTCCCCTCTAGAACCCTCAGTTTGTTTTTCAGAGTCCATCATCTCTCATGGTTCGTCTCCCCCTCTGACTTACCCCCCTTCATTCTTCCCCTCCTGCTATCTTCTTCTTTTTCTTTTTCTTAACATATGTTGCGTTATTTGTTTCAGAAGTACAGATCCGTGATTCAACAGTCTTGCACAATTCACAGCGCTCACCATAGCACATACCCTCCCCAATGTCTATCACCCAGCCACCCCATCCCTCCCACCCCCCACCACTCCAGCAACCCTCAGTTTGTTTCCTGAGATTAAGAATTCCTCATATCAGTGAGGTCATATGATACATGTCTTTCTCTGATTGACTTATTTCACTCAGCATAACACCCTCCAGTTCCATCCACGTCGTTGCAAATGGCAAGATCTCATTCCTTTGGATGGCTGCATAATATTCCATGGTGTATATATACCACATCTTCTTTATCCGTTCATCTGTCGATGGACATCTTGGCTCTTTCCACAGTTTGGCTATTGTGGGCATTGCTGCTATAAACATTGGGGTGCACGTACCCCTTCGGATCCCTACATTTGTATCTTTGGGGTAAATACCCAGTAGTGCAATTGCTGGATCGAATGGTAGCTCTAATTTCAACTGTTTGAGGAACCTCCATACTGTTTTCCAGAGTGGTTGCACCAGCTTGCATTCCCACCAACAGTGTCGGAGGGTTCCCCTTTCTCCGCATCCCCGCCAACATCTGTCGTTCCCTGACTTGTTAATTTTAGCCATTCTGACGGGTGTGAAGTGGTATCTCATTGAGGTTTTCATTTGGATTTCCCTGATGCCAAGCGATGTTGAGCACTTTTTCATGTGTCTGTTGGCCATTTGGATGTCTTCTTTGGAAAAATGTCTGTTCATGTCTTCTGCCCATTTCTTGATTGGATTCTTTGTTCTTTGGGTGTTGAGTTTGATAAGTTCTTTATAGATTTTGGATATTAGCCCTTTATCTGATATGTCGTTTGCAAATATTTTCTCCCATTCTGTCGGTTATCTTTTGGTTTTGTGGACTGTTTCTTTTGCTGTGCAGAAGCTTTTTATCTTGATGAAATCCCAATACTTCATTTTTGCCCTGGCTTCCCGTGCCTTTGGCAATGTTTCTAGGAAGAAGTTGCTGCGGCTGAGGTCGAAGAGGTTGCTACCTGTGTTCTCCTTTAGGATTTGGATGGACTCCTGTCTCACGTTTAGGTCTTTCAACCATTTGGAGTCTATTTTTGTGTGTGGTGTAAGGAAATGGTCCAGTTTCATTCTTCTGCATGTGGCTGTCCAATTTTCCCAACACCATTTGTTGAAGAGACTGTCTTTTTGCCATTGGCCATTCTTTCCTGCTTTGTCAAAGACGAGTTGACCATAGAGTTGAGGGTCCATTTCTGGGCTCTCGATTCTGTTCCATTGATCTATGTGTCTGTTTTTGTGCCAGTACCATACTGTCTTGATGACAGCTTTGTAAGAGAGCTGGAAGTCCGGAATTGTGATGCCGCCGGCTTTGCTTTTCTTTTTCAAGATTCCTCTGGCTATTCAGGGTCTCTTCTGGTTCCATACAAATTTTAGGATTATTTGTTCCATTTCTTTGAAAAAAGTGGATGGTATTTTGATGGGGATTGCATTGAATGTGTAGATTGCTCTAGGTAGCACTGACATCTTCACAATGTTGGTTCTCCCAATCCATGAGCATGGAACATTTTTCCATTTCTTTGTGTCTTCCTCAATTTCTTTCATGAGTATTTTATAGTTTTCTGAGTACAGATCCTTTGCCTCTTTGGTTAAATTTATTCCTAGGTATCTAATGGTTTTGGGTGCAATTGTAAACGGGATCGACTCCTTGATTTGTCTCTCTCCTGTCTTGTTGTTGGTGTATAGGAATGCCACTGATTTCTGTGCATTGATTTTATAGCCTGCTACTTGACTGAATTCCTGGATGAGTTCTAGCAGTTTTGGGGTGGAGTCTTTTGGGTCTTCCACATACAGTATCATATCATCTGCAAAGAGTGAGAGTTTGACTTCCTCTTTGCTGATTTGGAAGGCATGAGTATTTTTAATAATGTCTCCAGCTGACTATCCTGTACAGCTGGGATTGAAGGTCAAGGGTCCAAAGAGGGAGGGAACAACCTTAGAAAATGTCCCAAATGAGATTTTTTGTCTTTGGAATAACATCCCTGACTTTCTGCTATATTTTTTCCCTGATTCCTTATAGAATTCTGAGCAGAATAGGCCACTGGTGAGTTGGCCCATGGGGGGAAAACATTTCTTAGATTTGAATTTGGAGACTTGGGTGGTCAAAAAGATGAATAACATCTGTCTCATTCAGCAGTCATCACTAGATTCTTACTGCTTCTCTGAAGACCTTGGCTTCCATACTTCTCAAAGGAAGAGCACTGGGGAAGTATCCAGTGTATAAAGGAACTCTGTTCAGACCTGTCTAAAGAAGATTTGGAAATTCCATCTTTCTGACTCTGTGTCTTTATTTTGACAACAGACCCTCTTGACTCAAAGTGTGGTTGGTAGACCAGCAGAGTCAGCATCACCTAGGAGCAGAGATGCAGAATTCTGGGCTCTACTGCAAACCTACTCATTCAGAACCTGCATTTTAACAAGATTTCAGGATTTTCATATGCACATTGAAGTTGGAGAAACATGGCTCTAGGCCAGTGCTATCCAATAAAACTTCCTGCAGTGATGGAAAGTTCTATATCCGCACTGTCCAATATGGTGGATGCATCGCCACATGTGGCCACTGAGGACTTGAAACGTGGCTAGTGTGACTAAGGAACTGAACTTTAAGTTTAATTGTAATCATATTACATTTAAATAGCCCAAAGCGCTTATGGCTATCCTATTGGATAGCTCTAGATCCTTCTAAAACTTGGCTCCATCTTACACCTCCAATAGACCATCCATGTTATCATACTTGTCCTTCCCCCAAAAAAAGGAGAAAAAGAAAATCACCTTCACCTTCTATCTAGGATGGACTCACCAACCGGGTGCGAAGAATACAGAGCTGTACTGTGGGAGGAGTGATCTCCATTCTCACTCTCCCAGCTGAGTTCCCCTTCAGCTTATGCCGGCAAGATGAACCACAGTCACGAGTGTAAAACTTTGTTGGGAGAACCAAAGCAAATGTGTTTATAGGAAGGAAGAGGATATTTAAAGAGCTTTAGAGAATAAGAATGATAATTCATTGAGCCTTCCCCGTGTCCCAGGCTAAGTTGTTTATAGGCATCATTTCATTTAGTCCTCACAACAAAAGGGTAGAGACTCCCGTGGATTTGGTCCCTGTTAATTCCCAAGTGTTCGGAACAGTGAGTGGCGCATAGTAGATGTTCAAGTAAATATCTGTTGAATGGTTGAACTATTATGCCCACTTCATAGACGACAAAACTGAGGCACAAAGTAGGTTGTCTGAGGCCACAGTGGCAGAGCAAAGATTTAAGCTCCTGTACTGTGGGCTCCTGATTCCACCCCAGCACCGTGCGTGGGTAGCCAGCCTGTTTTACTGCCTTAATGAATTATGGTCCAGCTGCGGCTTCCTCTGGATTCATCTGTGCTACCTGAGGCAGGGGCAAAGTTTAGATGTAAAGGGAAGGCTTGATTTTAAAATATTTATTGAATGCCTGCCATTTGCCATACTCTAGGGAAGCAACGATGTGCAAGTAGCTTCTAACGGGTATTCGAATCTTCTGGGGAATCTTGTTAAAATGCAGATTCTGATTCAGTAGGCTGGGGAGAGGTCCTGAGATCCTGCATCCCCTGGAGATGCCAATGCCACTGGCCCAAGACCTGCAGTTGGAGAATGAATGGCACAGCCCTGCTCTCAGGGAGCTCATGGCGGGGGGTGGGGGGTGGGGAGGGGGCAGTGTCGGGGAAGGAATTCACAGTGACATTGCAGACTGACAGTTGCTCTCATAGGATGCAGTAGGTTCTGTGGGGTGCTTGGAGGGACAGCCAGCCTGGGGGAGGTGACATCTGAGCTGAATGTGAAACAGGCACAGGGCATGAGGCAGGTGATGAGAGTAGGGGAAGTGTTCCAAGAAGAAGGAACAGCATGTGCAAAGAAGGAGAGGCTCAAGCAAGCATGCAACATCTGGGGATATGAAAACAGTCTTGACATCCTATGGTGCACCTGCTCTTCCCAGGGCCAATTCCTTATCTAAAGGACAGCATGTTGGGTTTCAAGCCCTGCCTTTTCTTGGCTGCAGGCTGGAGTCAGGTCACCTGCAGATAAACAGCTTCCTCTGAATCCCATCCTCAAAGCACCGCTTGATTCCAGTTGATATTTCTGATTACCCGTTTGATGTTTGGAACCCTCTGCCCACTGCCTCTCAGCCCCATGCGATGCGCTGGCGTCCCCTGGAAGCCTAATGAGGCAGTTGCCATGGTAACCGGGTGACATCCCTGTAGCTGACACTAATGCCATAGCTCCCTAAACCTTATGTCTGTTTCTCTCTGTTTGGTAAATTAATAACACTTAAATTAAACATACTAGTTTATTCCATGTCAATTAATTTGTATGTTAAGCTGTAAGCCAGCATCACCCTCCCCTCCCCCAACACCCATTAATTCGCTGCAGCCAAATTGGGAGCACATCAGAGGGGGTTGCGGTAGCTTCCAGGCTTCCAGCAAACTACAGTTACAACACTCTGCTCCTATGTAGAAAGTAATCAATGTCACAATAATTGGTTTTCACAGGTCTACCATCGGCTGTCTTGTCAGATAGTTAACTTATAACCATTTGGGTTTTTTAAAAGAAAACACATAGCCAAAATATTGGAAGGACAAGAGGTAGCTGCTAATACAATGACTTGTGTTGACTGTCTCAAATCTTCCTGTTCTCAGTTTTTTTTTTTTGTTTTGTTTTGTTTTTCAACACCCTCTCCCTCTCCCTCTAAGGCTGGTGATGACCCCTGCAACTTTGCTGTGTTGGTTTCATGAACTGCGGTTCCCAGGGGCTGAGTCCCGGGAAAGAGTGGGACATGCCAGTGGGTTCATCGGCTTGAAATGAGCCAGCTTTTGCCTTTATTTTTCTGTCTTTGTAGAGATGGTGGAAAAACCGGTTCCTCCCAATGAGATTATGTTCCTAGAATCTGCCACTCGCTGGAGGGTACGGATGCTGCCAAGCTTAGTGTGAGCCTTGCTAATCTTATTGGAGCAGCCTGTGTCTCTTCAAACTCTCCCTGCACAGCTTTTAGCATGTTCTGGCCTCTTTCTCCAAGCTTTGGGGCACAGCTCTTTATTGATGGTAAAAACTGTTTTCTGGGAAACTGCACGCAGGTGAATGCCACTGTCATTCCCAGCGGCTCGTGTCTACCTTCTGGAAGGATTGGAGTTGCTAGAAGGTTGATGGGCATGCATAGACTTCTACAAACGTTGCACTTTGCATATTGGGTGTGCTAGAGACCCGCTCATGTTGTAGCCTAAGATATGATGTGTTAAAACCTGGTGGATCCTGGAACTCAAATCTGTCTACCATCTGTTTCTTCCCCATGCACCTCCAGCCAGCCGGCTGGATGTTAACCAAGTGTGTTCTTGCTCTTGCCTGCCTCCGTGTTAGGCTCTGGGGGTTGAGAAGTAGGCAAGGGTACTTTGCCCAAAGCCCATCTATGTTAGAGCTAAGACAGGACCCCCTTCTTTATCATTGGGATTTTTTTTTTAAATCAAAGATCAATATAGGTTTATCATTTCTGCTATTGATCTGTGGAGACCTCTTTTGACTTTTTACATTCATTAATGACATTTATTTTCCAAAGTCAAATATTTCCTCTGTAAAAACATGCTCTTTATTTGCAGTTTCCAAAGGTTTGTCTTGGGATATGAAAAGAAAAAGCTGACAGTGTGTACATGGTACACACACACACACACACACACACACACACACACACACACACACACCTCAGTCTACCCATTTTCCCCAAGTTACAACCACTTCTCCTTCAGCTTGGGCAGATGGATGTTTATTAGCAGGGTAAAGAGTGGCAGGGAACAGGGGTACCGCAAGTTACTAAAGATTTAAGGACGTGGGGCTAAAACAATGACTTTGCAGGTTTTACAAGTATAAGGGGAGCTCCCTGTTTTATGCATGCAGGATTATTGAATTTACAGTCTCCTCCAAACCACGAGCTATGCCTCTTGACCTAGCAACTGCTGTACTTTGGGTATTTAATAAATATTTATCATAAGGTCCTGAATTTCTTTATGTCTTTGTACCAGCCTCTAATCTATTTTGTGCTTGCCATTTCTCCTGACTTAAAAATAGATGTCATACGTTTCTTCCTCAAAGATATACTGGGAATTGGTTGAAAAGTCATTGTAGGACTTCCACATGCCACCTGGCATGCCCAGTTGTAGCATTTATAATTGGAGATAGGACTAAGATTTGCTTCCAATCAGGTTGTAATTAATAGGCATTTATTTCATAGGGTGAGGTTTGGAGGCACGTGAAGAGGTGTATGTCCAAATGCCACGTGTAAATCCATAAGTCAACTTCAGTAGGATCCTAGGTTAATATAATTATATGCAAAAAAAAATGATCAGTAGCACAGGCAGGGTTCTCAAAACAAATAGTTCCTGTAATCAATGTCCTGTAGCTGACATCACCTTCCTCATCGTGAAGATGAGCTAATTCCTACAGAGTGGCTGGCTCTGGCTGGATGAAGAATGCTCAGTGAGGATTTTGCAGATGACCAGTACTGACATAATTCACTGTCCCATGTGCACAGAGAGAATGGTTCTCTTTGTTCCAGAATTGCTGGGGAAGTTTGCTGCTTTGGTCTTGTCTAATTTTCAAGGAAATGAGAAGATACATTTTAGGACATGCACTGTTCCCTCCCAAGAATAAAAGGCAGAAAGCTTCCTTTCAGTTTCATTGCTGGCTCGATTTTTGCCATAGGATTTGAAAATAATGGAGTTGGGTTGTCATAGCAACACCTCCCGTGCCTTAGTTTTGATACTGTGGCTGATTTTTTGATGCTACTTTTATTTCAAGAATTGCCGAAAGTTTCTTGAAACTCTGCTTCAAGGGCACGAGGACTGACAGCTTTAGATGTCAGATGAATAAGCGGGTATGCGGCTTACCCTCCTTCCTGAGCGTTTTCTACAGAGTAGAATTCTTGAGAGAAAAATCTAAAGAAACTTGATTTTCTTGTTTAACAAAACTACCTTCATACACCTAACATCTGCCTGAACTGCCAGGCCAAACTTTTTTCCCCCAAACAAATCATCTCCCAGTTTGGGAATGTGTTATGTTTTATCTGCTGGCTGGTGATTGTTAAGGATCACTGATACCTTAACAATACCCGCCCACCTGCTACTTCTTCTGGGATCCCTCTCTAAGAAAACTGCATCTCTTCCCCCATCTGCCTGGGTCTTCTTAGACCCTTCCCCCCACTGGTCCGTCTCAGGGGATCACCAAGCCCTGTCATTTCTTAGAACCATAAGCAGTATTTGCTCAGTGCTTCCTTGGTGTTAGACACCATTCTAAGTGCATTACATATATTAACAAACTTAACCTTGACATCAACTCCGTGAGGTTGGTAATGTTCCTCATTGTCCTCAATATGTAGATGAGCATATGGAGGCATAGGAAAGACCATTTATTTGCTCAAGGTCATGTAGAATGGGGATGGCGGGGTCAGGGTTCAAGCCCAGAGCCTGTGCTCTTAACCACCGCCCCCGCAGCTCCCCCCATCCTGCCCCCTCCATGCCTGTAGAACCCACCGACCTCTGCCCAGCCCCGTCACCAGTGCTGTGGCTCAGATCCCACTGGGCAGAGCTGAAATCGCTGCCATGGCCCCCTGAGCTTGGCCCTCTCTCCCAGTCTGGCCTGTTTCCAGTCTGTTCTGCATGCAGCCACTGGAGACATTGTTTTGAGTTGCCATCGTGGTTACACCCCCCTGGATGGCCCCTTGGTGCCTTCCAAGTGCAGCTTTAACTCCTGGACGCGTGACTCCTGTGCGTTCTGGCCCCTAATTGAAACGGTAGTGAAATTGTGCACAATCTTGATGATGATGAGGGCCGACAGGTACTGAGCACGTGCCGAGTGCCTGATATGTCGCGGCGGGGGGCATCCCCCTGGATGCTCCTAGTGACTCCAGTTACTGCTTCCGGTGCCTTAGGCTCCCCAGGTCTCCCGAGCCACGTGCAGTCTCCCCAGGAGCCCTGTGTTTTCTCGCCTCTACGCTGCCGTTCTGAGCCTCCCCCTGCCTACTGCTCTGCCTGGCACATAAAGATGTTTGTTGAATGAATGGCAGAACATCACGGAAGGTGCCATATTGTTCAGAGTCTGCTGCTGCCTTCACGCATCAGAAGGGAAACAAGCCCGGGGGAGAAGACAAAGCCGAGTGAGAAGCCGGGGATGGGGGTGACTGGGGAGGATGAGTGACGCCAGGCGTGGGCAGGGCCTGCACTGCAGAGACACAGGTGGATGACTGGTTCTGCTTCCAACCTGGGAGGTGGACCGCAGGGTGACCCAGTGGGGTCAGGAGTCAAAGCGGGAGGCTCTGAATGCCACCAACCTGGGGCAGGGGCTGCGGTGAATGTCCCGGAGACAGTAAAGCAGCTTTGTGGATACTGCGGATTTGAGGCCTTCCCACTTACTAGCTGAGCTCAGGCATCGCCTTCTGCTGGCAGGGCAAGTGTCCGGTTAGACATGGAATAAGGCGTAAGAGCCGGCTTGGGGCAGCCCTGCCCAAGAGCTTGTGATTTTATTCTGTAAGCTGTGAAGAGCCACTGTAAAGTAGTTTAAAGCACTCAAGTTCTCCCCAGCCTACCGGTGGAGTTTAGGTTCATATCTAATTCCAGCAGCCGTTGCAAAACTTCTAGAAGCTCATGTCAAGCAAAGCAGGTAAAATTGAAACTGAAATCCTCTGCTAGCAAAAGTGGTGTCTCTTTACTTCTTCCCTCCTCCAACACATGCGAAGGAAACTCAGAATTTGTAAAGGGAAGTGTACCTGGGAAACAGCATGCAGATCTCTATTAACCCAGCCTGCACGTTGCTGGAGCTGGAGCCCGCGGATTTGCACTTCCATCCAGGCAAAGTGCGACAGTCAGGGGGAATGTGCGTGGAAATCTCTGCTCTGGAATGATATTGGGCCCAGCAAGGCTGTGTTTCAATGGTATGTTTTTGATGGCTGAACTGAGTTACTAGCCACACTAAGAATGTCATCTAAATGCAAATCTCTTCCATGACTAATACATAAATGCTCCTTTTTACTGTGGTTTTTCAACCTGTATCAGGTGGCTGTACGTAATAGTGAAGCTAGTCCTGGACCCATAGCACAAAAGGAAAAATACACGTACGTGATCACAAGTCAGTTTAAATGTAATAGGAGACATGTTGTGATCACAAGTCAATTTAAATGTAATAGGAGACATGTTGGTGTTTCCTTTTAGCTGATCCTTTTTTTTTTCCTTCCCTGTGCTTTTGCAAAAATTTTCAGAGGGACCCCAGCGGACAGTATACAGCATGGCTGCCAACCACAAGAGAATGTGGGCTGAGGACCGAATTGGTTAATTCCAATATTGCATCATTAAGGGAAACGATTTCTTTTTCACGGAGCCAAATTGGATTAATTATATGCATGCGGAGTATACTTAACAAATGGCATAATTCAAAGGTGCTGAGCTGGGTCACGCACAATTTGGTTCTTTGTTTTTCAACTGAACAAGGCGTTTGCCATTTACACTCTGAATTAAATGTGCTGGGTTTGAAAATTCTAGTGGCCATTAATGTGAGTCTGTGGGCTCTGATACATTTTTCCCCCTAGATTATATACATAATGCTACAGATTACCTCCAGAGGAGTTAAAGCACAGCCAGAAGAGAGTTCATGGTTCACTGGGAGCGTTTGGTGCCTGATCAGAATGCAGAGTGCTGTCAATTCAATTATTACTTGATTATCAGCCTGCTCTGTGTAATTAAGGGATGAGGCCCGGCTCGCTGCCCTTTCTTCACCCAGTAAGGACTGGTCAGAAGCATGAAGCCACAAAGACAGGGTTGGCCTTGCAGTGACATCCCCGTGGTACTTACTGGGCTGGTGACAATGATGGGGAAGGCTCTGTGCCCTCAGCACACAGAGGGGGCCATGACAAGGCTCTCATTAAGTGAGAGAGAACAAAGAGGTGCAGTCCTTTTTAAAAAAAAAAAAAAGATTTATTATTTTAGAGAGAGAGAGTACACATGTGTGTGGGGCGGGGGCAGAGGGAGAGGGAAAGAGACAGTCTCCAGCAGGTTCCATGCCCAGCACAGAGCCCGACTTGGGGCTCAATCCCAGGACCCTGAGATCCTGACCTGAGCCGAAATCAAGAATCGGATGTTTCACCAACTGAGCCAGCCAGGTGCCCCAAGAGGTGCAATCTTAAGTCTCTTCCTTTTACACTCCCCAGGCTGAGCCTTGACAAAGCAGCCAAGAATGTCCTGGCATGACCCCTCCCCACCCAACATACACCTTCTTTTGCTCCTTCTACAGGGACATGAGGAGGTGTAACCACACTGTTGTTTTGGTCCTTCCAGAGGTCCTAGTCTGATGGAAGGGCAGATGGGCAGGTGGCAGGTTCTACTGTGTGGTGGGAGGAGTCTGTGGTTGCCACCGTGGAATTGCCAGTTGACGATATTCAAGGATGTCCAGTTACTTAATGCCAGAGGCTATGGTTTCGTAAGGCAGGAAGTAACACAGTGCTCCCCAGTGGAGGGAGGGCTCCCTTGGTCCTCCCCGGGCCCCCTGGGGGCTTACAAGCTGAAGACCACTCCCCTGCCGCGAAGTGAGGCTTTGGCCAGATAGGAGAAGTTGGTGCTTTGTTATTCTCATGGGGACTTTTTGACTCTCTTACCTACCGCTGTCCTCACAGCTGAAGTTTCTAGGTCTGCATCGGCCTACTCATCCGATGCAAGTATCTTCTGAAAAATAAACCTCCAATATATTTACTGTGAGGTGGAGGGAAACCATTAGTGAGAAACCTCCGTCATTGGGCTCAGCATCAGGCCTGTGTGAGGTCCACTTCGGCTGGAGGTAAATACAGAGGTCTTAGGAAATGCTCCTCTGAGAGAGTCTGGGAAGGCTTCATAGAGGAGGTGTCACTTGAGCTGGATTTTGACACAATAAAGAGACATTTTTCTGGGAAAACTTTGGAAGGAATGAGCATCCCTGGCAAGCGAAACCAGCATGTGCAGAGGGGAGGAGGCACAAAAACATGCCTTTGGGACAAGGTGGTTTGTCGTGTGCTGGAGAAGAAACTGAGCTGGCCAGGGTGGTTGGTGTCCCATCTTGGGTGGCCTCAGGTCCCAGCAGGTGGGGACTTTCAGCAGTTTTGGGAGGGTGGAATGTGCTGTTCCATGTATGGGCACCTTTCCTTCCACGTAGTCGCCTACAATCTGAATATTGACTGTTTTGGACAAAATTATACATGTTGCGGGGAGTTGAGAAAATGTAGTAAAATAGACGTTTGAATCACCCATCATCCCATCCTCCATAGGTAACCGCTTGTAACCTCTTGGGGTTTATTGTTTGTGTGTACACGTTTTCTGAACAAAAATAGGATCACACAGTACAGATTATTTTATAGCCGGCTTCCCCCATGGACCGTACCATAAGCGTCCCTTCGTGCCGAAGCAGAGAGTTCTGCTGCGCTGGTTTTAACAGCGGCCTGGGGCCCCAGGGTAAGACGCACCACCATTTACTTCTCTAGGTGCCAGTTAGGTGTTCATGTGTACAGCCGGCCTGTCCCACTTCCCACATGCAGTGGACTGGCATCATCTTAGTCTCCAGGGCCACCTAAAGCCATCCTCCCTGGTGTAGAAACCACATTTGTGAGGCTTTCGTGTGAAGCAGGGACGTCTCTGTGCCGACTCTTGTCCGGAGCTCTTTTTCCTCACTGTTGCCGTGTCTTAACTCCCCTTGTGGGTCCGTGGAGGTCTGGGGCCCGAATTCCGAGCCCCGGGTCCTGGGGGGCACAGCACCCACAGCAGGAGCCGCAGCTTTCTCTTGCAGGGAGACGGAATGGCTCATTTAGCAGCGTCCGTTCCTCTTCTTCAGCGGCTTCCAAGCACCACAGCACCGAGACAGCTAGCAGCCTGGCCCCAAGTAAGCTGCCCCCATTGTGGAGAAACGGGGTTCAATTAAGCCTCCTCACTCTCCCAGTCGTGCTGCCCGAGCTGGGTTTTTCATTTGCGTCCATGCTCTGCGGACCTTGGCCGAGCGAACTAGCGTTTCCACACCAGTGAGTTTGTTTGGGCTGCTCTCTAACGGCCCGAGGATTCGTGTGTGTGTGTGTGTGTGTGTGTGTGTGTATGTATGTATGTATCCAGAGGCTTTGGGATCCAGGGCAAGAGACTGAGCACCTGGGCAACCAGCTTCAAAATCTGCTTGAGAATCTGGTGTCCACGTGACCCACGGAGAGAAGCCTGCCGAAGAGGGAGGTCTCACCCTGGTATGACCCTGGGGGATAAAGTAGAACAATTCTGTCCATCCATCTGTCTGCGTATCCATCTGTCCGTCCATCCATCCATCCATCCATTTATTCACTCATTATAATATTTGTTGAGCATCTCTATTCCAGGCGCTGTTTTAGGCATTTAGGACACCGAGTGAACAAAAGTGACAAAAATCCCTGCCCTCACGGAGCTTACATCCAGTGACAGGAGATAGGCAGCACCGTGTGAGCACACTAAGTAAATGTTTTATCATATTTAGGAGTCACTAAGGGCTATGGGGGAAAACAGAGTGGGGGAGGGGCAATCTGAAGTACTCAGTGAGGATGGGGAGAGGTGGAGTTGTGATGCTAACTAGGTAGGGCGAGAGCCTGATGAAGATTCTCTCCTTGACCAAACTCAGGTCAAGCTCCCCGGAACTCTTTTTCAGCCGGGCTTCGACTTTGGGATTTCTGTGTTCATCTCTGCATTGTCCGATTTTAGTGAGAATCCCCCATCCTTGATGTCTCCGCCATCTCCCCGGTGACAGCTCACCATCTAGTCCTGCCTTCAGCAAGAATCCTAGTGGGTCTGTTTAGCCCGAATTCCCGCTTAACCCTGATGTTTCTTCTTAATTTCCAACCAGTGACCCTCCCACCCCCGCTCCTTGGCTATAAATTCCCACTTTCCCTTGTTATGTTTGGAGTTGAGTCCCATCTTCTCCCCCACTGCAGGACCCCATTGTGCTGGTCCCTATACCTGTCACAATAGCCCACCTCGAATAAAGTTTTCCTCAAATAAATGACCTTTAGTGAGTGTCATTGAAGAGTTTTTTAACAGCAGCCGTCACTGACGGGTTATCCTTCCAGTGATGAGTTGCGTCAAGAGTTAGTCATGTGGATATCTGGAGGAAGAAGGTCTCAGGCAAAGGGAGCAACCAGAGCAAGGGACCTAAGGAGAAGCATCCCATGTGCTTAGGGAACAGTGCCTGGGACAGACAACCTCAGCAGAGTGAGCTTGGGGGAGAGCGAGAGCAGATGTGGCCTGAGCAAAAGGCTTCAGCTTCTCTGCGTGCTTTTATATATGTGTATACTCTCAATGTACCTCTGACTGTTGCCAGTGACTTTGGCACAGTGAAGGACAGCAGTTGGGTCATGGAAGAGGGACAGCGGAGAGCTAAATGCCCACTGTAGACACCAGCACCTTCTTTCCTGGGTTCCACTGGAAAGAATCCTGGGGTGCCAGGTCCCCGTAGACCTTCCCTGGGTCATAACTGTGATGCAACTGCAGGTGGGGCCAGGAGGCCTCTCGGGAAGAAGTGCAAGGTGGAGCATTGGACTGGAAATGAGACAAGTAGGTTTGGGTTCAGATACCAATTTTTCCACTTATATTGGTGAATTACCCTCTCCAAGCCTTAGTTTTACCATCTGCAAAAGTGGGGATTGCAATAGTAGTTGTTCAAGTATGATGCATCTGTTGGGGGGAAATGAACTCGCTGCCTTCAAACAAGCCCCTAAGTGGCAGAACCAAGGGTTGAGCTCAGTCTGCCCTCCTTCTTGTTCTTCTGTGCCTTCCCGCCGCTCATATGCTCCCCAGACTTACAGGGAAGACTAAGTCAGCTAATGAGGTATATGAAAGGGGCTGGCAGATGGTCAAGTGCTGTATAAATGTACGTTGTCATTGTTATTATAGATGGGGCTTGGGTTTCATTTCTGAGATGACCCTGGCATCTAGTGCCTCAAGAGTGTCCACATCAGTCGGCAGTGGTCTTTGAATGACAGCTGAACATTCTGTCGCTGAAGGTCACAGAGGAACTCAGCCGAGCCGAGCACGGTTAATAGATTTTATCATCATGTTTTGCACTTAAAACTGTTATTTACGCACGATGCTTTAGCAATGGCTGCCACATATACATTTTGCTAATTGATTTATGTGAACCTTCCACGCTTGCTGTTGATCAATGTAAACAGCTCTGTATTGTCGCATCCTTGGAGATTTAGAACAAACCTCACATGACTGCGCTTGGCACACTGGATGACCTCTCCGGGCCTCTGTTGTATGGGGGGAAAGGAGCACAGATAACTGTGGATTATCTAGATTTTTCTACATTGTCATGTGTGCCTGTTTCCAATCAATCTGGATAGACAAACGTGCACTGCAAATCTATTTCAACATCACACTGCTGGCAACCGTTCTGACAGCATATCACCCTTAGGCTGGGGATTTTTATG
Source organism: Eumetopias jubatus (assembly GCF_037043125.1). Taxonomy (NCBI): domain Eukaryota; kingdom Metazoa; phylum Chordata; class Mammalia; order Carnivora; family Otariidae; genus Eumetopias; species Eumetopias jubatus. The sequence continues at coordinate 97,120,534 of NW_028274810.1, read as the reverse complement.
TAAACTTTAGTAAATCTTACTTGGGTAATAAATTCAGGTGGCTGGACTTGGGGGAAAAGTATGTGTGTCTGAGAGAGAGAGAGAGAGAGAGAGGGAGAGAGAGAGATTTCTGCCTGTGATATTTGAACTGGAGAGATTTCATGTTTACCTGGCTCCGGCAATAAACCTAAACCTGCCTGAGTCATTTTCACCGAAAGTGAATGCCCAGAAATAGCATTCACACCTGACCTTTTCCTTTTGAAAACAGCTGACCCCGGAGCAGGAAATTGAAGCACCTGGAGAAGAAAGGGGCCAGATGGAGCCAGGTGGAAGGAGCCCAGTCTGGGAGCCTTCAGAGCTCCGGTGGCTGGCGGTGGGGTGGAGGGCCTCCTTCCAGCAACCTGAATGGACTTACAAACCTGGGTGAGGTTCCCAAGCGTCCTGCAGGAAGCCATGCTGTTCTTGTTCACTTTACATACTCTCCCGAGATACAGGGAATTCATACAGTTGATATGAAAATCAAATTACATTTTTAAAGTATAGTGAGAAGCTATGTTTTATTTTATTTAAAATGATTTTTGCATGTGCGTGTAGTTAAGCATCAAATAATGCTGGAAGGCTTCTAACAAAACCCAGTGGTGCCCTGGGCCTCTCTGCACCCTCTGTCCACCCTGCTTCCAGAAGCAACCACCTCTGTATTCTTTTTTTCTTTTTCTTCTGTATTTGCTGCCATATTTTTTTCTTAGAGAGCGCACACGAGAGGAAATGGTGGGGAGGGGCAGAGGGAGAGAGAGACTCTTAAGCACTCTCCATGCCTGGCACAGAGCCCGAAGTGGGGCTCGATCTCACAGCCCTGAGATCATGACCTGAGCCAAAATTGAGAGTCGGACACTCAACGGACTGAATCACCCAGGCGCCCCTTGCTTCCATATTTCTAAATGATATCTGTGTATTGTCTCCTGAATGATCAGTTTTGGACATTGTCTCTTGCTTTTGTGCCTTGCATGGGTGAGATTTCTGGCATTCTCACACCCCCTCCCTTTCTCCCTATCCCCCAGTGCTATGATTCCACATCTTGTAAGTTGTGTTGTTTCCATGATTATGATTATGTGAAATTGTTTGCAGCCGAGTCGGGGAGTATGTTAGCATTGTTCTTCTATGGTTACATTTTCTTTCTTCTCAACCTACTGATAAAATCTTCATTCTTCCATTCCTTGGAGTTTTTTTGAATCTCCCTATAATTGCCGAAAGCTTATAACATGCCCCTTGATACAATTTTCCACTCAGTCAAACCTGTCAGACAGTGTGTCAGGTCCAGTTTTTTGTCCTTGATACCTCCTTTGAGCCTCACACCAGCTCTCTGAGGACGGCACTACTACTGTCCCCATCTTACAGATGAGAAGACTGACGCCCAGAGGGCCTGGCAACTTGCCTGAGGTGATATAGTGAAGAAGAGGCAGAGCCAGTGTTCCAGTTATCTGGGATGCACAGCAGACCACCCCAGAACTCAGGGGCTCAGAAACAGCATCTGTTACAATGTGTCACAGTTGTTGGGTTGCTGGCTCAGCTGGGCAGTGGTCAAGTGGGTCTCTGATGGGGTTGGCCCCGATGGTGGCTGGAGCTGGAGTCATTGGAAGGCTCGACTGGGGCAGGTATCCAAATGGCTTCTTTACACATATGTTTGCCCTCTCCACATTTCCCCCTGCGATGTGTGTCTCTCTCTCCAGCAGAGGAGCCTGGGCCTCCTCCGTGGTGCTCTGGGTCCCGAGAGGCAGGCTGTGGCGCAGCATGGCATCTGTCACATTCCCTGCAGTCTGAGGGTCTGCAGAGATGGAAGGCGAGGGGAGCCACAGGAGAATATGTGGGATGGGCAATGCTACCACCACCATCCTTGGAGATGAAACCTTCCACAGTCAGGATCCAGTCCTCGGAAATCTGGCCCAGAACCTGTTTGCTAGCCACCATGTAATACTGCATTTCTGTGGGCACAGCTTTAGTCTTGTGGTTGTCAAAGCCTAAAGAAGTAGAATCAGTAGGGATCGCCCAGTCCAGTGGTTTTCAAAACAGTTAAAAAAAAGTGGTGAACCCTTGCCTCAAAGGGTAACTTAGGAGGTGACAAAGAGTAGAGTGAAGAAATGAAAGGCACAGGCTCTGGAAACCACCTCTTGTCCTTCCTTCCAAGCCATGTGACCTCAGACAGGTGAGGTCACTTTCATGTGGCTTAGTTTTCTTTTCTGTAGAATGGAAATAATAATCATAATAATACCTCCTATGGGATTGTGATGAGGATCGAGGTGATGATATATGTAGGTGCTGAGAGTAGTGACTGGCATGGAGTGGGAGCTCAGTAAAGGACAGCTGCTGGTGTTCTTACTACTCCCGCTTCTACTGTTGAGACTGATAGGATAAGCCAGGAGATGCTCTGAGCAGGCAATCAGTAACTGAGACTCCTCTTCCTCCATTCCCTGTGTGGCCTCTGAGGTAGATGAGTATACTCTCAATTTACAGATGAAGCCATGTTGTGGATTAGGGCAGGTGCGGGTTCTCAGCAACTCCTCCCACCCCCTGCATCTGGGTTTGCCTGAGGGACTCAGCTTGACAACAGAATGAGACAGAAGTGATATTGTGCAAAGTCTGAAGAAGACTTGTCCCTTCTTCCCCTGGGGAGCTCGAACTGAATGCTCTGGGGAAATCCAGCTGCCACAGGGAAGCCCACCTACCCCGAGACCATCATGCCATGAGAAGCCCATACCACAGAGGTCCTGGAGGATGAGATGCCATGTGGAAAGAGAAAAGGCAAGGAACACCAAGGGGCCAGATATGTAGTCGACAAAGCCATCTTGGCTTGGCCTTCCAGCGCCAGCCACCTCCAATGACACCGCAATGATCAGACGTGAGCCAGCCCGCAGAACCCTTCCTGAATTCCTGACCTGCAAAATCATGAGCCAAATCAGAGGGCTGTTTTCAGCCACTAAGTCTTGGGGTACTTAGTAACACTGCTGTAGAGAACTCAGACAGGAGATATACCCAGCAGGTGAATGTTTACATGGGAGGGTGCTGGTCCAAGGAGGAGAAGCAACACACAGGGTCCCTCCCTCACTGAGGACAGTTTGGTGCGAGAGTTAGAAACAGGGACCCTGGACTCAGCAGCCCAGGCTCCTGAGCTGAAGTCCAAGCTCCATCATTTGCTGTTTCAGAAGATTCTTAATCTTAAATTTCATAATCCCAGTGTAAGAATGAAATGGAATATCTGTAAAGGACTATCACATAGTAAATAATAAATGTCTGCAGTTATTGTCACCAGTGATAACTGATAGCAGATCAGAAACCATGTTCCCCAGTTCTGATCTCATGCATTTCCAGGGAGCCAGCCAACATGGTGTGTGTACGTGTGTGTGTGTGCGTGCGTGCGTGTGCACATGTGTAATTAGAGAGGTTTCCACCGAGGCTTTGTCACTTCGTAGTTTGCATCTCCACAAGCAGATTATCAGTGAGCCTCAGTTTCTTCATCTGTAGAATGGGCGTAATAATATCAGAGATACTGTACAGATAAACTTTGGCTTCTACTATTTTCCTACCCACCAATGGTTGTGATAGGAAATGGTGGGAAAAAACAGGAAGACATCATCAAAAGAGAGCTTGGAAGTCTCGGAAGTCTCATCTCAGGGAGCAGAGAATAGACAAGGTTTGTTTGCCCGGATTTTTCTATTTCTAGAGAAGCACTTTTTATGTGAAGTCTCCAAAAAATTAGTTTCAATTATCTAGTTGGAAATCACCAGCAGTTTGATAAAAAATTTAATAGGAATCATGGACAGTGGGTTCATCTAATGATGACTAGGCAGTGACAGCATCTGTTACAGGTTCACTGAGAACCATTTTCAATATGACACACTCTTCTCACCAAATGAAAAATTAATTTAAAAATCCCCATCCCAGATGTAGCCAGAACAAACATTCCTAGAGCCAAAAATGGGAAAAACACATCCAAAGTATGTACAGGAATGGTGCCCTTGTGGTTTTATATATTCCTGTCTGCTGTTGAACATTTAGGCAGGACTAGATACACATATACTTTTATGTGTAAAATGTGTAAATTATTCCCCCCTGTCCCCCCAAAAAAAGAAGGAAGAAAGAAGCCAGAGGGTGTATGTGAAACCCAAGTACATTCCAGTATCACATCTTGTTTGCTGGCTTTTGACACAAAACAGAAGTCATTTTTCCTCCTGCTTGGAATTTTGCTTTCAGAGATTATTGAAAATAGCTGCATGGGTCAGACCCACTGAGTGTACCCACAGACGGTCTCCCTGCACTGTTATGACTGTAAATGGTGGAGGTTTATTGAGCAAGATGCACGTGGCCAGTGTCCAGGACCAGCCATGCTTCTCTTCCTCACGTATAGTCACTGAGTTTCCTCGGACAAAGGTGTGGTCCGGGTGCCAGTTCTTGGCCCTTGCTCTTCTCAGAATCACCTGGCCACAAGCCCTATGTTTTGTTATTGGCAGCCTCTGAATTTCCCTATTAATTCCCGAGCAAATATTAATCAAGGCAGTCATTTTGCTGGAACGTCCATTCCGCTCAGAGACGGACGATCTGAATTGTAATATTTTGGCATGCGCTTGACTTGGGCTTGGGGCATCTGGGGCACTTCTTTGAGTCTTTGAACCAAAGAATTCTCTGTCCAGTGGGTGCAGCTTATTTGTACCCTTGTCTGTCTGTCCATTCACCTACCCATCCATCCATCTGCCCATCTTAAACTCTTTGTCTGGAAACAGAACTAATGGAATTGTACACTGAAGGCTGGTGCTCTGACCTGGTGGACGTTGGGGTGGGAGGCATGGATGCTCCTTCTTGCCCCCATTGCTGGCTCCTGGAGCACCTCCGTAGAACCCTAAGCTTTGAGAAACATTTTGAGATCCCTGCTCTTGGCCATTTGCCTAATCCTCAGCTTTCATTCCTAATTTTATTCGCAAATATCCATCTAGGTTCTTCTCAAACTCCAGCCTGCACGTCCAGAAGCCCATTGAACAGTGTCCCTTGGATATTGCCACAGCTACTCAAACACAACACTTCACATGGAACCTATCCCCTTCAGACCTCACTCCGAACAAGCAACCCCTCTTCTACTTATAATTAATGGTACCACTGTCTACCCATCTGTCCAGACCTGAAATTCAGACTGGTTCCTTATAGTATTTCTGCTGATTCTAAAGAAAAGCTTTAAAAATGCTGGACTGTGAGCTCCGTGAAGGGAATAGGACTCATGTCTGGTGTGACTCTGTATCATGGGGATCTCTCTGACCCAGTGACTAAGGGTTTGGGTCCGGAGCCAGCTTTACCAGTCTCTAGCCATGTGATTTGTGCAAATTCCTTAACCTCTCTTTGACTCATTTTGCTCAGCCACAAAAATGGGAGAGCACCTACCTTATTGGGTTTGAGGATTAAAGGGCACAGTGTTTGCAAACCTTTGGCGTGATGTTGAGCGTGGTGGAAGTGCGTGGTGAATGCCGGCCGGCCCTTCTCATCCGTTCCCAGTCAGCAATTCTGGCCAAATGTATCTCAGCATTTCTTAAACTTATCTCTTCCTCTCCATGCCTACCTTCGCTGTCCTAATTCAGGCCCCCATACCTTCCTTGTCTAGATCATTTAACAGCATCCTGCTCTGGACAGCCAAACTGATTTCTCTGTAATACAGTATTTGACCCCATCACCTCCTACTTCCCGTGTAAAACCCTCAATGGTGACCCATTATCTACTGGGAAAAGCTCTACCTCCTTGGCAAGGAGTATTAGGTTGTCCGCAACTGCCAGGGGTACCTCTGCACCCCTCTCCAGCCTCAGGACTCCGACTGCATGTCCCCCCTCTCCCTCCCTCCCTCTCTTCCGTCCTTTCCTCCTTCCCTTCTTTCCCTCCCTTGCTTTCTTTACTCCTTCCTTCCCTCCCTTCCTCCTTTTTTCTTTTCTCTTTTTCTTCTTCTTTCTTTTTCTTTTTCTCTCTTTCCCCTTCTTCCTTCACTCCTTCCCTTCTTTCTTCCCTCCCTCCCTTCCCTCTCTCCCTTCCTTTCCTCTTCTTTTTCCCTTCACTTTCTTCTCTCCTTCCCTTCCTCCTGTCCTTCTTTCTCTAGCTCAGCTGAGGCTTACTAAAGACCCCCAAGTGCAGGGAGCTCTGCCTAGCACTGGAGTGTAATGATGAGGGAAAACGGTGCACCTGCCTTCAGGGAGCTCACGTGATAGGTAGACAGGAATCCAGACGTTGATCAATTATGGAATGAGCCTCCAGTCACCGGCCGGGACAGTGCTGCCTGAGGGGCCCCAAATGGTGGGGATATTTGACCTGGTCAAGGAGCTCAGGGCCCATATCCTGGAAGAATGCCTGACTCTCTGCCTTGACTGAGGGTTAACCAGGCAGAAGCACTGGGGAAGGGGCTGTGTGTGCACACACATGCGCATGCTGTGATCTGAAGTGTTAGCTACTTCTCTGAAGGTCAGCCTAACACCTGAGTTAGGCCTCCCAAACTCAACTCAGCCTTCTCCTTCCCCACTAAGGTTGCAGCCAGCCTCGTGGGCGGGTCTGCCCCTGTGATAGCACAGAGGGGCAGGCTTGTCCTCTGCGATCCTCCCTTCACCTTCACAGCCCAGGCCCACCTCCACAACCTCAGAATGAAGCAGGAGCTTGAGAGTGTTACCTGGAAAAACCGTAACTTGATATTACAACAAAAAACATTATTTGGTTGAAACTATCTTAAAAGTGTTGTGTTTGTATTTTTTGGATTTTGTTGTTGTTGAAGAGAAGTGGAGCCAGATACTAGTACCATTGTAACAAGGAAGGGAAGCTTCAGCTCAACTTTGAATATAGCAATGACAGCAGGGGATTTGTAGCCAGGTGCAGATGAGGGGTCGGTGGATAGAGAATTACATCGAGACTGGGGGATTCTGGCTACACCGACCTAACAGGATTCTTGCTGAAGGCAGGCCAGGACTTAGGCTTCCCAGGTGCGGGGTGAGGAACTTGAGCAGATACGAAGAGTGGGGGATGTTTGCTAAACTGACTTAACAGGATTCTTGCCCAGACTGGCTGGGCAGGCTGAGGACAGAGTCCTCAGAGGAGGCCTAGCAGAGAAGAGGGCTCTGAGGAGCCTAAAGTTGGTCAAGGGGAGAGACTTTGTCAGGTTTTGTTTTGTTTTCTTTCTTTTTTTTTTCCTGTGCACCCACCTCTGTGCTGCCCATGAGGGTAAAAAGGGTAAAAAAAAAAAAATCACTGGAAAGTGGTGTGCTTGCATTATCCACTGCAGTGTGTTGAGTTCCCTCTTTCTCTTCAAACGACAAGATGTGTGAGAATAGCTGGTATTTACCAAGTGCATACTCTGTGCAGGACTCTGCCGAGCCTTACCTCTGCTAATCCCCACGGTGGACGGGCAGTGGTCGAGCGCAGAGGCTAAGCGCAGACCCTGACCCTGGCAGCGGTCACTTTAGGGTCTGCTTAGCCCCGAGGTTTGGATTTCTCGCACCTGTTCGCCCCTCTGCTATGGTGTAAGCACCTGGACTACAGACCCCGAATCTCCAGGTGTTCCTGACACCCAAGCTGGCATGGGGCTTCTGCCTCGTTCCTGCTCCACTGAGGGGCCAGCCAGAGAGCTGAGTGCCCCCAAGCCGGCCAGGTCCTTGACTCTGAGTGCCAGACGGGGAATTTTACGTAGGATGTCTGTGATAATTATCGACATGTTTACACATCCTGCTTTGTGCAAAGACATTAACCTTTGTGAGCCCTCTCCGTCAGCTGACCTCATCGGTATTTCAGAACTGGGTCAGGAAAAAAAAAGGATGCTGGGCATCACGATAATAATCAAAAATGCTTTCGTTCATCCCATCCTGCATGTGGCCTGGTGACGGCTGCTGTCTTGCCAAGCCACGTAGGCCGCCCTACAGGAGGGTCCCGTCGGGATCATATCCTGTCATGCTAACAAGCTCTTTGAGTAGAAGGAGGAGAGAGTGCTGAGGTGTAAAGCCTAAGAGAAAATTCTCAGGGAGATGGCGTGTTTGCTGTATAGGGTTTGATGATCTGGTCCTCTAACTGCCCAGGCTGCCGGGTTGGGTAGGAGAGCACGGGACTCTTTGTGGTCACTTCTGGCCATCTCTGCCAGGAGAGCAGAGGGGATTTGATGGTCTTGGGGGGCAAAGGCAGGAGGGAGGCAGCAGGAGATGCCTTCTTCTCTCTGAGGAGGTGAGCTATGAGCAGAGACCTGGATGAAGCAAGGGATGATTTGTGTGTCTATGCCGGGGGTGGGCGCCCAGGCATCCAGGCATCCAGGCGGGGCGGGGAGCAGCCAGCAAAATGCCCCGCATCCGCCTGCATGCTCCTGGGCCCTCCCTCTCCTACTGCTTGTGGAACGCCCGCGACATTGGCCTGGCAGACAGGACCTAAGGACGCCCTCATGACCCCCACCTTGTGGTGTGCGTGCGCTTAGGTATTCTCTTCCCCTGAGTGAGCCTGGGCCTGGATTCTTCTCCAGTTCATCTTCAGATGAGGATCTCGCCCAACCACCACCCTGATCGCAGCCCGGGGAGACTGTGTGACAGAGAAGCTGGCTCACCCAGCATGAGCTGCCATGGTTGTGGTAACTTCTTCTTTTTTTTTTTTAATTTTTATTGTTATGTTAATCACCACACATTACATCATTAGTTTTGGATGTAGTGTTCCATGATTCATTGTTTGTGCATAACATTGTGGTAACTTCCTACACAAGCCGTAGGTAGTGAATGCAGTTGGTATCCCAGGTGCTAAGCCCTTTCTCTGCTCAGCTGTTGGGAAACCTATCTGATGGCAGGGAATAGAGGGCTTTAAGGACTGACCATAACCCAGGGCTGTGTTATGGCTTTTATGGGCCTGGGCACTCTTGCCATGGTGGGCTCCATCTTCCATAAAAAAAGAAAATCCAGTAAAAATATGTTCTATGCCTAACTTGTTATAAAGATGGATACAGTCTGGGCTGAGTTCATTATTACATATATTCATTATTATATTTATTTTTCTTTGAATTAAAATGAGAAGATTTTCATGGGCTCCTGAAAGCATCTTGGGTCCCCAGCATGTGCCTATGATGCCTGATGGATACATAGCCCCAGCGTGTCTAGCCTGTCAACCACTTTGGAATTTTTAGTAGAGCGAACGAGTGAATGAGGGTGGCAAATGGGAGGGAGAAGAAGAGATGGAGAATATCCTATCTCAGTCAGTATTTACTAAAGCTGTCCTGTGGGTTAAGTGCTGGAGCTACTGAGGCCATAAGGATGAGGGTGGCTTGGTTATTGACTTCTGGAACATCTTTTTCGCAATAGCAGAGGTGAGACGAATGCTGGGTGCTGATAAATGAGGATGGAGATGAGAAGTGCCACGAGAGGGAGAAGAGCACGAAACATTCGGGAAAAGAGGAGGTTCTGTCCCAGGAATTAGTCATTCATTTGGGGGTCAGTTCCTTTACTCCAGAAACATTTATTGAATTATAGGTTGTGTGTGAGAGATATAAATGTTTCTAAGAAGTGGTCCCTGCCTCCGAGAAATCTACGAGCTCATGTAGGCGACAAATCATTGTAATGCCGTGTGGCCCGGGGTCTGACGCATGCCTGCCTGAGAGGGCTGCCTGGGTGTGAAACCTGCTCCCGGGGCAGATTTCTCAACCTCTGCACTGTTGACGTTGTGGGCCAGATAATCCTCTGTTCCGGGGCGGTCCCATGCCTTGTGGGATGTTTAGCAGCCTTTCCCGCTTCTACCCTCTAGATGCCAGCAGCGTTTCCCTCCATCCCCTCGTGGTGAACTTGTCCTGGTTGAGAAGCACGGGGTTAGAACCTACAGTGGGACCTAGGGCGACTGATTTCATTAGTGCCTCCGTTTCCTAATCCATAACGTAGGGACAAAAATGGGACCTATTTTGCAGGCTTAAGGCAAGGATTAAATGAGATGATTTGTGTAAAATGCTTAACATACTAACCGACACATGCTAAGTACTCAGTAAACGGAAGCGGCTCTTGGCGCCATTGTGCAGGAAGGGCTTTGGCACATGGTTTGGACTGGACCAGAGCCGGCGCTTCATGAAGGTCTGGACATACAATCCACGTGTCGGGGGGCTTGGGGCTCAAAGACATATTCACATCGACTGGCTGAGTGACAGAAGGTTCTGGAGAGCCATTACGACCAAAGGGAGAAATCTAGACTTGAGTCAGGAAGTGACCGAGATCGAGAAGTCTTCTGAGCTGTGTTGAGTGGGAGTGGAAGATTCTCAGGCATCCATGGGGGGGGGGGGGCCCTTCTGCCTCCATTGTGTCATCAGAGAGCGGGTTTCGCTAACAGTTCCCTGGGAACCTAAACCATTCAGGACCACTCCGGCTATGTGCTCTGGCTCCCTAGCAGGTAGACTTGGAGTTCTGCCAAGCATGGTATGAACTGGAGTAGGGGAGCCTGGCACCACTCCCTGGACTCTCCACTCTCCTCGTGCACAGAACAAGGAATGCCATTGTGTACAACCGAAAATCAGACTCAAGGATGTGTCCCAGACTGAACTCTACAGAAGAGAATGTTAACCCGTCACTTTTTTTTTTTTTAAGATTTTTTTATTTATTCATTTGAGACACAGAGATACAGAGAGAGAGAGAGAACATGAGCAGGGGGAGAGGCCGAGGGAGAAGGAGAAGCAGGCTCCCGTTGAGCCAGGAGCCTGACGCGGGGCTCGATCCCAGGACCCTGGGATCATGACCTGAGCCGAAGGCAGATGCTTAACCATCTGAGCCACCCAGGCGCCCCAACCCCTCACTTTCTGGAGGAAAAAATAGCTACGGAGTCTATTCCCACCCCCACCCCGCCTCAGAGTTGTTATCATTTCCTGCACTGTCCGTCTTTCTGTCCTGATTCAGCAGGCCTGCTTTCCGTTCCCTCCACCACTACCCTCATCCCAATTCATAGTTTCTACACTTCGCTCAGTGACTCATAATCCACCTTCTCCCTGACTTTAAGATCCAGTTTTTTTCCCCAAGCCTCCTCCCCTAGGAAGGCAACTCACTTTCAGGGAGCCCCAACAGTGTGCCAGGTGTTTGCATGCCTGTGGGAAGCTGAATAATGCCTCCTCCCCCATGCCCTCATCCTAACCTTGGGAACCTGGGAGCATGTTACCTTCCAGGACAAAAGGGGCTTTGCAGGTGTGATTAAAGGAATGGTCCTTGAGATGGTGAGATTATTCTAGATTACCTGGGTGGGTGCAGGATGATCACTGGAGTCCTTGCAAGACAGAACCAGAGGGTCAGAGTCAGAGACGTGACAACAGAAGCAGAAATCAGAATGGTCTCATTGCTTGAAGGGAGCCACACGCCAAGGAAAGCAGGCGGCCTTTAGCAGCAGGAAAGGCAAGGAAAAGAACACATTCCGCCTGGAACCTCCAGAAAGCACTGAGCCCCGCGTACACCTTGATTTTAGCCCTGTAAGACTCATTTTGGACTTCTGACATCCAGAACTGTAAGATGGTAAGTGTGTACTGTTTTAAGCCATGGCGTTTGTGATAGGAACAATAGGAAACAACAAGAGGAAATGAATACATCAACCTTACATCGCTGATAGGGAGACAGAGGTTCAGAGAGGTTCTGAGCTGGTTTGTTTCCAGACACACAGCAGGTGAGTAAGGATCTGAGACACAAACTGGCCTGACTTCAAAGCCCATGTCTGCTTGAGACGCTGCGGGAAGCAGTCTTTCTTAGACACAGTGGGAGACCCAAACTGACTGTGGCGCTGTCCCCTGATACACTGCTAAGTTTCTCAAATATAAAATGAGCAAGTGAACAAACAGAAAACATCCAGATTTAAACATCAACTCTCAAAGCTAGAGAGTTGTTTCTCTAGTTTCAGAGAAGGGGACTTGCACGTTTGGTCTTCTTGGTAGTTTCGAGCTCTTTCATTTGGGTGTGTTTAGAATTCGGTCAAGGTCATGGCATCAACTCCTGGGTGGGCCAGTTATGTCTGCTCTGTGCTAAAGGCCCGATCCGTGATCCTGACTCCAGTTTGCCTTTAAATACGAGGGTGCCTGCAATATACTTGACACGTCATGGGTGTTTAACAAATGTGGCTCCTTTCTCTGTCCAGCAAGTCCGTGGCTCCTAAGGAACCGATGGAAGAGAGCCAGCAACTCGGTAGGACCCACCCTCGATACTGGGAAGCCTACTCGAATGATGTGCTGATGGTGAGCTGGCCCACCAGTGTTTCTTCCGGAATGCATGCTCCCTGAAGGCAGGGATATTTTTGCTGTTTTTATTTCTCCACTGTATACCCAGGGCCTGGTACCTAGTAGGCCCTCAGTAGATATATTTGGCAAAAATCAATGTGACTAGAGCACTAGACTAAAAGTCTAGCTGACATGGCTTCAGGTTCTAGTTTTGTCACTTGCTGGCCTTTGAGCAAGTCTCTTAGCTTCTCTGAACTTCTTTAGCCCCTTCACTTGTAATAGGAAAAAAAAAGGGGATGTTTTTGAGCGCCTTTTGGGATTACGGCACAGAACATAGGGATATTTCCCCTAAAATCTTTTGTAAGCATGATTTATGAAGCATTCCTATGTGCTAAATATCATATTTGGTACTATGTATGCATCAGTTCATTATATTCATCCAAAAGCCACGAGGCTCATTGAGGTGAAGTAAGTTGCCCAAGATTCTGTACATAGAAGTAACAGAACTCTCTGACTTCGAAGCTGAGACTTTTTTCCATCCCTTCCCCTACTCTCCCTCCCTGCCCACACACTATAAATAAAGGGTGGAGAGATTGGACTCCTGCATGGTCTGTAAGGAACCCATGAATTTAACAGCATTTGATGGGGGCTCAAAAGGACCTACCCCTAAACTTCATGCAAAGCTCTCCCGTCCGTATATTTTTTATTTATTCTTCAGTATCAGGTCTGACCCTCCATACACAAGCTCATTCTCTCAATTTTCTATATCCCAGCCTTGCTTTATATTCTGGACCCTCCGTCCTCGCTGGGGTCCTCTGTGCCTTGCAGGTCCTATTGCCATCCTAGTTCCCTGAGCAGTATCAAGGCATTTGGGCGGGACGTTTCTCACCTGGTCCTCTGTCATCTGCCCACACACATTACCTTTGAGCCATCCGTGATTTCTGTCCTCATGGACCCTCCCTGGTCCCTGTCTTCCTGCTGCCTCCGTCCCCACTGGGGGCTGTATGAGCCCATCCTTGTCCATACGCACCAGCTGGGCCTTGCCTCTCCTCCCTGACTCCACCCCCACCACCCCACTGGTCTCGCTGAGAAACAAGGGTACTCTTGGCTCTAGAGACTCTCATACGGACCCTCTCTCTTGTCCCTCCTTCCTTTCTCTCTGCAGAATCTTTAGTCTGGGAAAAATCCTTTCCCATTCCAAGTTTAAGACTTTCTGCTTTACTTCTGAACCCACTAAGAGCTTAGGTCTTTGTGAGAACAAAGCCAGAACATGGGTCTGCTTCCTTCCTTCCTCTCCCATGTGCCTTCCAGGGGGCAGTGGGCACGGGTAAGGGAAATATACATGAAGAATAGGGAAGAGAAACCTCCCCATTTGGTTATATTTCCAAATCACCCCCAGCCACATGACAAATCTTTGGTCCACACTTTCTCTGTCCTGAGCACTGTGTTCAATGCTGGCACAAGGTAGTGAATAAGGGAAATGTGGACAATTGTGGAGGAAGAGACTGGTTAGAATCAGGGAAATATGAATCCATCCGTCTTTCCATTCAGTAACTATTTAGGGTCTGTAGAACAGCAGGGTGGAAAGCATAGTGTGGTGTATGTGGGAGAAATGACAAGGATGCTGGGTGAGAGCAAGTAGGGGAAGAGGGACCTCCTTTGGATAGAATGGGCAGAAAGGGCCACTCGTAAAAGATGGTGTTTAAGTGAATACTCACGGGCTGGAAAGGAGTCACCATGCCAAGAGAGGGGTAAACAGAACTTTCCAGGCTGCAGAATCAGCATGTGCAAAGGCTGAGGCAGGACGAACTTTGGAAGAACACCAGTGTGGGCTGACACATAGATGAGTCTGAGGGTATCACTATAACACTACCAGCTGACTGCTTCTGAATGAAGGGGAGACAGAAGCTGCAATCTCTTTAACCTGGGGATTTAGAGCATGGGGTGGGATGAGGGTTTGTGGTTGGACTGTAACTACTTTCTAACCTTGATATTCTGAGAATGCTATGCTCTGCCTATAGTACAAGGAACTCAGCAGAGGTTTGTTTGCTTTAGGAACTGGTGGAAAACAGCTCTCTGGGATTCCTTCAGGCCTAACGCTCCCGGACAGCGGTCCGTCTCTGGGGACGCATCTTGCAGCAGACTTTAAATACCTTTGCTGAGTCCCAACAACCCGACTCCTTTCACCGCTTTCTCCTGATGGTTCAGAGGAGCCAGATCCAGTTTCTGGCAGTATACCCTCAAGTCAATACCTACCTTTCTTTCAGACACATTTGGTGGGAAGTCTTTTCCTCCCAGTTTCCTCCCTGACTTCTCAACACTGTCTAGAAAAAAAAAAAAAAAAGGTTTGTATTTCCATGATTCTGTAGGTTTTTTTGTTTTGTTTTGTTTTTAAGATTTAGAATTCCAGGGGGGCGCCTGGGTGGCTCAATCAGTTAAGCATCCAGCTCTTGATCTCAGCTCAGGTCTTGATCTCGGGGTTGTGAGTTCAAGCCCCATGTTGGGCTTCATGCTGGGTGTGGAGCCAACCTAAAACAAAAGAGAGAGAGAGAGAAGAAAAAAAGAGATTTAGAATCTCATGTTCCTTATTTACAATGAGAACCACAAGGAGGAAAGCTCCAACTGGTTCTCGAATGTTCTCTCGTAACGTGGACAGTGTTGTTTCAGAGCCATGTCATCAGAATGTTCTTGTTCAGGTCACGTTAATCCAGGAGCTTGTGGGGAGGCAATAGTTCTGCTCCGAATTCCTACAGGGGCCGAGATGGTGTGCCCACTTCTCTTTTCCCTCCCCACTGTCCCTGGTCAGCCTGAGGCGGTTGAATGACTGACTCCTCTAACTGTTGAAAGGGGGAACTTTGTGTCTGTAGACTTGGGGCAGTCCTGGCTGGAGGCTCATCAAACAGAGGCTCTCCTCACTCTCTGTCCACCTGTCCCTCTGACTTCTCTCCCACGGGAACCAGGCAGTCTGCTCTTCAGTGGGCATCATGGAAAACCTCTCTGCTCTTGGCTGGAGGGGACCATTTTTGCTGGGTTTACTTTTCTTTCTTGGCTTTGTTTAAGCAGTGTAGTCTGCCAAGTGGCTGGTACCATCTGTAGTGCTTTCCAATGCGATTTAAAGAGCCAGAGTCCTTTTTTGCCACCATCATACCCACTTTCACAGTCTGGATACCACCCCCCCCCCCACCCCAGCTGGCTTCCTGGCAATCATTGTGCAGGTTTCTGGAGTGCTGTGTCAACTTCCAGGCAAGAGAGCCCTAAGTATTCACTCCAAATGGGCTTTGTTAAATAGGACTCCAAAGAGCATAGTAGGGTCTAGTTGTATCGAGGGCCCTTACTGGTGTGTGGTCCTGGCTCTCTGCGGAACCCCTTGCTGCATCATGAATAGAGCTGTGTGAGAGCCTTCAGTGGATGCCCTTGGGATAACCTCTGAGTGAGCTTCAGACCATGCCCTGCTGCTATGTAAGTAGGTGATTATATAAGTTAGTGTCCAAGCAGGACTTGTAGAAGTAAAAGAAGGTGTTAATAATTATGCTGGGACAACAGGCAGCAGCCAGGACTGTCCTGGGCAAACAGGGACATGTGGTTACCTTACGTGTAAGTCACCCAAATCCTCATCAGCTGTTCCTACATGTGACCTCTTGCTTCTGCAGGTGAGGGCATGGTGCACTAGACTTGGAAAAGGAGACGTGGGTTCACGTCCTGTCTTTACCTTACACTACCTTATAGCCTTTGACAGGTCAAGAAACTCTCATACTCTGCAAAAAACTTTTTTCCTAGAGAAAAGTGTGGTGGTTCCAAGATGGGAGATGAGATTAACACTGCCGATTAGTTGCAGTGTTCGTTGCAGAGATTAACTAGTTGTAGAGGTTAACTAGTTGCCAACAAATGGGGGGAGTGCAAACGGTGACTGAGCCTGGGCCATTATAAGCCAGTGGTTATGTGCTGTAATACTGTGCCTGTGGGGTGCTGTGGAGTGTGGAGGAGAGACACCTGCCCCCAGCTGGGGAGGAAGGCATTATGGAGGACTTCCTGGAGAGAGAGTGATCTATATGCTGAGTACTGAAGAAGAATAGGCAGTTTCTAGGGAGAGGGTCGGGAAGGAAGACAGGAAGAGCAAGACACACAGCAGGGGCAGAGTTGAGCAAAGGCCAAGCCGCGAAAGAGCGTGACCTGACGCCCTGCGGGTAGTTCAGAATACCCATGGCCTTGAAGGGAATGTTGAGGATGGTTCTCGAACGTATGTGAAAAAATGCTGAAAAGAGGCAAGGAGGCTCCCGTCCTGAAGGGCTTTGACTGCCCCTCAAAGAAGGTTTGGGTTTCACCCTGAGGGCAATGGGGAGCTTTCCCATTCTCCCTTCCCCAGCAGAAAATGGAAACCCCACAGTGGCCGAAACTTGCCCTCTGGTTCGCCACAGTGCGGGTGCCGGCTTCACCCTGGATGTTTACTAAATGTTTACCAGGAGAATAAGTGGATTGAAGGGGATTACACAGGGGGCTGAGCACAATCTGCTTTTAGAAATGCCACTTAAATGCAGAGGGGGATAATGGATGTCACCTGGGAACCCAGGCAGTGAGAAATCAGGTGACTGTCACAGCTACCAGGAGCCAACTTGACGGGGGCTAGAGCGAATGGTCACCTTCTACTATGTCGACTTGCTAGTTTGGGGGAGAAGAATGAGTCCTGTTGTGTTCTGGAATTCACACAGAGGTCTGAGTGGCAATGGAGTTCCTCTGCCAAAGTACCTTGACTCCTCAGAAGCGTCACAAACGTGGTGTTAAACACACCCTACGCAAAGGTGGGGAATCTTGTTCTTGAAAAGGAGGCATGGGGAAATCTGGGTACCTTTTTGGGTTGCTTTCTTGGAAATCCCAACACAAGGACGAATAGATGAAAAGGTGTGTCCTGAGGAGCAGCACCATAGAAAGGAGAAGCATCGAACAAGGGTCACTTCTACGTTCGGAATATTAGCTACGGAAGAGTAATAACACATGGTACCAACTACAAGGAATCATTCCCAAAGCATGAAAACTGCGTAATTCAGGACAAAACAATGTATTTTGAGTATGACAGAAAGGAACAGGCAGTCAAGGGTGTTCCTGGTGTTCCCAGAGGGAATGTCCTTTCATTATTTTATACTGGGGCCAAAGGGTCAGTAAGGAGAGTAGCTCATCCTGTGTGAGGCACTGGACTGTGCAAAGGGCATTTTCCCTCTTCCACCAAGATCTTTAAACTCAATACTTTCTAAATGGCTTTGTTAGGGTCTTGTCTGACAGATGAATGTAAAACCTTGTTTATTTAGGGCACGTGGGTGGCTCAGTTGGTTAAGTGTCTGTCTTCAGGTCAGGTCATGATCCCAGGGTCCTGGGATCAAGCCCCGCATCGGGCTTCTTGCTCAGTGGGGAGCCTGCTTCTCCTCCTTCTGACTGCAGCTCCTCCTGCTTGTGTTCTCTCTCTCTGTCAAATAAATAAAATCTTTAAAAAAACAAACACAAGAAAAACCAATCTTGTTTATTTATTCAAACTGGCAAATTGGAGGCAGGGTTTGTCTGCATTACTGCAAGACACTGAATTGCCTAATTGTTTAAAATAATCACACACACAAGCGGTTTGTTTGAATCTCTTAGGTGTTTATTGAGCACCTACTATGTATTAGCCCAGGGCTGGGAGCTGGGAAGAGGAGTAAACAAAACAGATGGAGCCTCTTTGGTTGGGAAGCTTAGAGTCTATAACGAAAGATAAACAGTAATCAAATGAGCATCCAAATCAATATGTAATTAAAAACTGATCAGGGCTACGAGGGAACAGTTTAGGGGGCTGGGGCATCATCTAGCAGAA
The DNA here is from genome assembly GCF_037043125.1 of Eumetopias jubatus. Classification (NCBI taxonomy): domain Eukaryota; kingdom Metazoa; phylum Chordata; class Mammalia; order Carnivora; family Otariidae; genus Eumetopias; species Eumetopias jubatus. Next base: position 97,102,526 of record NW_028274810.1, on the reverse strand, counting down.
AATCAAATAGAGTTTGGGGGTGGGGACAGTGCAGGGAAGGCAACCCTGATGATACGACCCTTGAGCACAGTGAATCCAGGTGACAGGTGGTCGAGGATCAACTACCTGGGCCCACCAGGTTTGTTTCCACGAGTAGATGAGATGTGGCTGGAGGCAGTGGTTTGCAGGCAAAGCAATTACAAAATGCTTAAACCATATTATCTTTAGCAAATTCAGTATGCACATCTTTCTGTTGTTATCATTAATTTGCTTTGCTCAAGTTGCATTATCAATTCAAAATTACTGACACTGAATGAATGGCCTTTTACTTATTAATTCAGCCACCTTATATCGAACTCCTCATTACCTACCATCAGCCAGAGGACCAGATGCTCAAGACTTGCAGGGATGAATAAAACATTCCTAATGTCCTCCTTGGGGAGCTGTCATGTACATCATGTTTCCCAAGACATCCATCAGTTGCGCACCCCCCAACACTATTTCCCCTGAAGTAACAATAAAAATAATTATAATAAAAAAGAAATGCTGGGTAACTGCCTTCCTAATCAGCTATGCTGCCTGTAGAAGGCCTTTAATCCAGGGTGTCATCTCTGTTTGTTCAAAATGGAGATCAAAGAGGTAGATAGATCTATTGATTGATCGATCGATTGACAGATGGGAGAAATGTTCAGGACAACACATTCCACACTGAAACTGTCTCGTCATTACAGTCAGGTCCGGGGGGGTGATTCTTCTGATAGAATAGCCAGCACCCTCTGGAACAATTGCCTTTGGAGTCGGAACTTTAACTGCTGCATTCCCAATATCACACCATCCATAAAGAAGTATTTAGAAGTACATTATGGTAGGACTTAAAAGAGAGGTGGTCGAGTAGATCAGTGCTTCTCAACCAGAGGGTTTGTGTAAGAGGGAAGTGACAAGCAAGGATAGAGAGCCAGTGGAAGGCATGTTCAGATTTTGGTTATAGGGAGGAGAAGCGGGCTGTGGTGGTGGCAGTGGTAGGGGGGTTGAGAAGGATGGAGAGGTGCATCCATCTGCTGGTGGTTTTCAGCAGGCACAATGACATAGTCCAAAGAAAAACTAATGTTCTTTCAAATTTGATTCTATGTTCCTGTGTTGAAGCAAATGAAGTCCAGCTTTCTCCTCCATACCATGAAGGTTGCATGATTAACGTATCTGGTAGGGCTTTTTGGATGCAAGCAATAGAAAACAACTTTGGCTAACTTAGTAGAATGGAATTTACTGGAAGTGTATATGCAGCCTGACAGAGTGGGGGGCAAAGCTAAAGAATGGCTTTGGGAAGGGCAAAAACCATGGAAGCTTTGAGGATCCATGAAGCAGGAACTCGTAGACACTCGGGTGTGTCCAGCGAGGGTGTTCATCAGGGTGGGACATCTCCAGCTGTCTTCTGCCCTGCTATTCACGTGGCCAGGGGAGGCCAGGGTATCCCGATCAACAGTGTTATCAGGGCTTCTCCTCGCTCAGTAAGACAATACATTCTCAATAGAAAATTGAAGCACTCTTACTAAACAGGCACTGTCCACTAAGTCCACCGTAATTGGCCAGCAAACTTTGGCTGAGCCAACAGCCCATCTAGTTCATTCTGCCAAGACCCCTCCTTAGATCTGGGCAAGAAGGGTCCCTGCTCAGGGCCCAGGCTATAGAAGGCCCTGTTTGTTGGAACCCCCAAAATAAAGACCTTGTTTATTTGTTGGTTTTGATTTTGGAAGGAAGCATTTTGTATGTTTGGCCCCAGTTGAGCAAATGGGCATAAGGGGCAAGAGCTGGCAAAGTTGATGGGACCCCCACGGGGTGTGAGGCTGGGACAGCAGGCGTGTGGGGGCGGGTAAGGAGGCCATCGGAGGTCCAGCCTGGGAGACTGGAGGAAACATGCTCTTGTGTAGGGTTGCCCATCCCGAAGCCCCGGGACCTGCCTCCCCAGATGACTGGGCTGCTCCTTCCCCTTCTGCTCGCATGGTGTATTTGGGAAGTGTGCGCAACTCTCTGGAAATCCTCAGGCAGCAGAGGGGGGCCCATAGACCTGGCTCCCTGGGGAGCTTGTCCAGGTCAGTCTCTATCCCTGGTGTGGGCAGGTCTGGTCACCCCCGGGCGTCTTGGCCCTGGCCCTGCTTCTACCCTGCCCTGCTTACAACCACTCAGGCTCACCAGTGGCCAGTGAGGAGACAGCTCAAGAAGGTGGGTCCCAGGGAACAGGCTGTGGGGCACAGGGTGGGAACAAGGAGGCCAGGCTCTGGGTGGGTCTTGATTGTAATGTGTGTAGGGCTCCATTTGTACTCTTATCCCAGGCTCTGTAAATGTGATGGAGAGACCTACTCTGACGACACACACTCTGGGTGGAATTTCATGCACGTTGTAATGAATGTAGCAAAATTCTCACGAGGGGCAGCCATTCAGTGTTACCCTCGGTTTTCATAGCATGATAAAGCTCACAAAGACACATGATGGCAAAGGGACAGAGGGTTTGAGAGGAAATGAGCAGGGGTGAGCGTTTGCTGGCATAGTCTTGGCAGGCCCCGAAGCCTCGCAACAGAAGGCACAGGCTTTTATGTTAACACGCACACACACACACACACACACACACACACACACACACACACACACACACACGGTGAGAACAGGAAGAGCAAACAGTGATTTTCGGGTAAAGGAGGCTAATGCATTTTGAAACAGGCACTGCCAAAAAGATTGCTCGGCTTTGAAAGCTAAAAGCACTATCTGAATCTTTTGTTTTTCTTTTCCTATCTTTCTAAGCACACATAAGCTACTGTTATTCTAAAATCCCGGGCCAAATCTGAAATGCATTAAAAAAGAAAGCCCCCAGAGGAAAACTGCTTCAAATAGTGCATAAAAGCGGTTGTCTGATCTCCCAATTACTTCAGCAGGTTCCAGCCCAGGTACCTAATCCATACTGCTCTAAACTTGTTTGAGAATCAATACTTAAGAGGCAGGCTTGGCATTTTGCTGGCGGTCTGTGGCTCTGCTGCAGACACACCAACACCCTATGACTTATCTCAAGGAGGAAGGCAAACGGGCATCGAGTCCCCTCATTCCTGCTTCTGGGGAGGTTGGGGTCTTCTGCTCAGTGGTGACCGAATTTGCTTTCCTGTTCCAGGCAGAACAAGCTGTGAGTTTTATGGTTAGAACATGTTTTGGTCCCTGAGCCATCAGGAAAACCCTTTATGTGTAGGGGCCCTGAGGGGTGGTTCATGGTCTTCAAGTTCATCCCTCCACCTGCCCCCCCCCCCGCCCCCCGTTCCCTGCCCCCCTGCAGGAAGCCAGCAGGGCTGCCAGGCTCTGGGTAGATAGCGGGAGTAGGTTGATGTTTCACATTGCTTTCCCTAGGACCTCCTAATGGGTCTGTATATTACAGGTGGGTAGATTGCAGACCAGATTCTGACCGGAGCACAGAAATGCTTCAGCAGTCAGGCAGAGACAGTGGAGAATCTGCGCCCATAAACTCAGCACAGCTCTTGCTTTCTGTCCTTATAGGTTCCAACCCGAACCGGGGATCCGTTTTGCTCCTCAGTGGAAGAAACAATTATTTGGACTCAGCTTAAATGTCACTGGCTCTGAAACACCTTCCTTGACTGTCCTATCTCGGGGAGCCCCCTCTCCCCCCCGTCCCGCTTACTGGGTGACTATCACACCATCCAGTTTTCTTTCCTCTGTCTCACAAATCACTTTCCAGGATGATTTCTTTGCTCTGTCTTTCCCCTGCCTCTCCTACTACCCCACCCCCACCCCCCTCACAACATAGAATGTAAGACCCATGAGCCCAGGGACTTGTCCACCTTGATTACTGAGGTTTGCCCGGAGCCTTGCCTCGCCCGGAGCTTCACCCACAGTAGGCGCTGCTTTCATGTTTGCTGCATGAATGAAAGAACTCTTCCTTTTCTTTGCTGATTTTTCCATCTGGGTAGAATGTGACACTTTCCCCCATCCTTTGGGAGAAGAGGTGAGAGCTATTTCAGCTGCACCAGTGGGGAGACTAAAGCTCAAATGTTATTTCCTGACATTTCCTACAATTGGAGGAACGGAACTGTAGCTTTCCTACCAGCCCCTCCCCCAACAGCGAAGTCATCTGACTGCGTTTGTGTTGCCTGCTAGACCGGTGAGCTCCTCCTGAGTGAGGTCTGAGGCTTGTTTATCTTTGTATTTGCTGGGCCTGACATAGTACTTCCTGCCTGGGGGGTCGGGGGGGGGGGGCTCTGTAAACATTTGTGAAATAATGGTCCTCTTCCATCCCCTGCTCTCGCACCCGGCTTCTGAGGCTGGCCCATTGTGTTTCCAGGACTTTTGGTTGACAGGAATCTAGCTCAGGCTTGCTAAGGAATAGAGAAGCGGGGAGGGAAGAGTTGGTTCGAAACCCTGAGAGTTCTGGAGCAACCACAAGGGGACTGGGGCTCTAACAAGGTCATCTGGATTTGGTTTTCCCCTCATTTTGGCCTGTGTCACACCCCCAACAATCCCAGCAGAAAGAGGTGTTTTCATTTTCTCGTGGTTCCGGAAGATGGTTTGAGATGGGCCTAACTCATTGCACACTTGTTCCTGAACCAGTTAGGGCTCCCTAGGGCCTGGAATGTTCTCACTGGCCAAGCCCGGATCCCATGCCCACTCCTGGAGCTGGGCCTGGGTGGAGCGCACCTCGCTCACTGGCGACACGGGAAGGGAAGGGAGGGTGATACTCCAAAAGAAAAATGGTGCTCTTTCCAAACACGTGGAGTCAGGAGACCAAAAAACTAGATGGCTTCTAATCTGCCAGCCTCCTTCCATACTGAACTCTGGCTCAGAGACAAAGATGTCGCCCATCTTGTCCGATGAATTAATCTACAGGATGAGGTTTTTGGAAGAAGCAACCCCTTCATTCACAAGTGAGTTTCAGTTTTATTGTTGCTTCGTAGAGAGTGTCCTCACCTATATTTCTAACCTGTGATCCTCAAGCATCAATCATTCAAGGTACCAGGTGAGTTGTCTCAGAATCAGCTGGGGCACCTTTTAAAATACAGATTCTCAGACTGTACCCCAAAAGAGTTGACTTAAGTCTGTAGTGGGGCCAGGGATGTGCATTAAAAAAAAAAAAAATCTAACAAGCAGCCGGGTTAGGAAACCATAGGCTGAATCCCTTGAAGTTTTGTGGCTGAGTCGGGTAGAAGGGTGGTACGGCTGGCGGTACCTGGGGGAAAGAAACTGGGGGGCTTCAAGGACTTCCATTGCCCTCCTGATCCTGTGACAAGCGCAGCTGCCTTTTCCCCACCACAGAGAACAAGTCTTGCTTTGACCTTATTCTTGCAGGTTTCATGTCTGACGGGACGCGGGGAAGCAAGAAGCTGCCTGGTTCTTAACCAAGGTCTTCCGCTAATTGTCCACTAATGGTTTTCATTACTGACCCAAGAGCTGATTTGGGTCAATAGGGCTCAATGGGACATAGTCCGTAGATCTGTAGCTGCATCATATCGGGCGTTGTCCGCAGTTCGGTGTGGGGAGGGACAGCTTGTCTCCCAGGCATGTCACATGGAATGACTGCATGATGTTGGTGGCAGGGTTCCACGGTGACAGGGGCTCCTCATGGACTGATGCCTTCCCGAAGCACCACAGTGAACCTCGCACAGGGCAGTGGGGACTCTTTGAAGCTGGATTTCATGCATGGTGCCCCGGGGACTCTGAAAGCTTTTACTCAGGCTGTAAAAGTAAGACCTGTTTACTTCCCAACTGATGTAATTACAAATATCAAGTAATCTCTACTGGACAATAAAGCCCAATGATAGTGATCTGGTATCTGGAGCCATGTCTGCATTACCTGGAAGACTTAGCGGGCTTTCAGAGAGGCTAGAGACCTAATTGCAGCCAGGGGAAATGCTGAAAGCCTCATCTTTTCAGCCAAGCATACCGCATTTTCTTTTTAATCTCTCATTTTTATTTCTGAAAAGTGTTCCTTGGGTTTTATGAAGAGCAGGGGTTGTTTAGCAGCGGCAGGAGAGCATTTTCAGGCTTTGCTCCTACTGGCTATTTATTCCTTATCCACCGCAAGCCAGGGCCATCCTGAGAGAAAGCTGGGGAACCCCATAGAAGTTTCCTTCTCCTGTTGCTCTTTGTGTGTGATTAAGGAAGGGAGGGAAGGGGTGGAGGGAGGAAGCGAGGTGGAGAATGCCAGTGAAGGGATTAAATTATTTTTTATTTGTTTATTTTGAAACCTGAACAAAAACTGTACCTTTTTATTTATCGCAGAAATAGCCTCATATTCGTTAGGAATTTTCATAAATGCACCAATCTGTGGAGAGAGGAAAAACACTCAAATATACCCTAATGAGAAAGGTATCAGGAACTCAGTAATGGCGAGATAATGGTCTTTTATTTGCAAGGATAATTTGAAGGCAGACAAGCGGTGTGTGGTTAGTAGGGCAAGACGTTAGGATTTAACAGTATTAAAATGATGCCGCCTTCCCTGCCCCACTGTAAAACTGTCATTTCTATAGCTCTTCGGCTGCTAGTATTCATAATCGGAATAATGTTTGATATGAAGCCCCATCTTCATTTGGAACTCACATATCTATGTGCTTGTTCACAAGGTCCTACTTCTGTACATGCCTGGCCTACTCGCAAGGTTGTGGGCTGTGCACATTACGTTAAGGCGTTTGGCTTAACAGCGCTGTTGTGTTCCTGGGTTGCGTTCAGTTTGCCTAAACCACGACACACAGCCATGGCCCATACCTTATCCGAACGTTACAGGTCCTCAGAGGAGGGTATCGCCGTGCTGTTGTAGAGGGAAGGGGGACGGACGAACAGAGAGGTAAAGTAGTCCGCCCAGGATCTCCCTGCCACTAAGAGGTTGGGTTAGCATTCGAACTTGAGTCCCCCTGCTTGCAGCCTGTGGGAAATGTCTGTTTTCCTGCACTGGCACCATGAAGCCCACCTGTGGGAGCACTGCAGGCTTGCTTTTCTCCCAGGACCAAGTTGAAGCTCAACGCGTACAGTCGTATAATAGAAGAGGTCAAGCCCAAGGCAGTTGTAGAAAACGGACTCAGGACAGAGTTTAATTGCAGAAGTCACTCTTCTGGGGATGCCTGGGGGGCTCAGTCCATTGGGCGTCTGCCTTCGTCTCAGGTCATGATTCCGGGGTCCTGGGATCGAGCCCCACATCGGGCTCCTTGCTCAGTGGGGAACCTGCTTCTCGCTCTCCCTCTGCAGCTCCCCTTGCTTTGCTCTCTTGCTCTCTCTCTTTCTGTCTGTCTAAATAAATAAAATCTTAACAAAAAAAGAGAAGTCATTCTTAAGTGCACTGAGAAGATCTCAGGTGAAGCCAAACCAGGATTCACAGTCTGTTTTCAGATCTAGTAGGTCATGACCCCTTGATGTCTGTGTTCCAGTTACCACGCATTAGAGTCTGGGGGGAAGGGGGGTTGTTTGGCTGGAGGAGCAAGGAGAAGTTCTGGGGGAAGGCACGATGGCATGCCTTCTGTGCTTTGCCAGACCCCGTGGGTTCCAAGAGGGCAAAAGGCAAAGGGGTGCTACCGTCAGGAGCTAACAGAGCTCTTTCCGTGAAGGATTTTGTAAGATTCTGCAAACATGTGTTGGGGTCCATATGACAAGATATTGCCCAGCGTATCAGGCAGAGGCACCCTCCTCCTTCCACAAGGAACTCAGTATCCCACTAGTGTTGGGAAGACTGGTGGCTCTGGGAACATGGGCGCAGCATCCTTGTGGGTGTGTCCCCAGCAGGCACCTCCAGGTGCAAACTTCCACAAGGAGCTCTGGGAAAAGGGAGGATTCGATGCTGGGAGCATGTTGCACACCCTTCGTGGACTCCTAGAAATACTTTTGGGGGAAGGAGGGTGCTTGGCAACTGTTGGTGGGTCTGTGTGAGCAGATGGGAACAACCCATTGGGGAAATCTGAGTTGCACCAATTCTGTGCCTTATGATTGTAAGGTTTGGGAACACTTGGGATATATTTGAGTTTCTGTTTTATCTCATCAGCCTTGTTTGTAGTCTCTGCTGCAAAGTTGACTCTTCTGGACTTAAGAGGAATCCCCAAATGTTCCTTTACTGAGCATAGGTATTTAGAGCACAGAGTTTCGGTTGGGACCATTTGGATTGGGGTGCTGTCTCTTCCAGCTCTTAACTTTGCTGCCTGGAGGTACTTTGATCTCCCTGTACCTCTGTGTTCTCAGCTGAAAATGGGTATAATGATGATACAGCTTCTGCTGCTTACCTTACAGGGTTGTGTTTCTGCGTAGAGCCTGGCTGATGTTAATTTATATTATTATAAATGAAATGTAATTCAGTGTTTTTAGTTTTGTGTTGTGTTTCTGTTTGCCCAGTGTGGGGCTTTATTATCCAGGATCAGGAGGACTTCCCTCTGAGTCAAAAGAGAGCAGACCCTACTGCAGAATTCCTCCATCTCTGTCTTCTGGGGAAGACTAGGGAAGATGGGAACACCCTCCATGTTGCTGGGGATTTCTCGGCTTACCAGCCCAGGGGCCATGGCAATCCTCTCTGACATTCTGAGCCTCTGTTTACACGTTTAAAAGTGGGCTTTAGGGTTGTTACGAAGGTTGAAGGTGGGAAAATGTATGTGAGACATTTTATAATAATAATTAATATAATTATAATATAATATATATAATGATATAATAATAAAGAAGAAGAAGTATAGGAGCTGGTATCTTTCCACTCATGAGAGGCAGCCAGGGAAACAGAAAAAGTGTGCATGCCCAAGTCAGACAGACTCAGGTGTGGGTACCAGCTCTACTACCTGTTAGCTGTGTGACCCATGGCAAATGGCTCAACCTTTCTGGACTTCGTTTCTCTCCCCTGCAAACTGGGGGAAGGATGCCTGGGAGGGAGCTCCCAGGACATGTAAGGATGAAATGAGACAAAGCGTCAAGTGCCTGGCACCTGGTAGGACCCCCCCCCCCCCCAGGATTACTTTCTCTTCAGCTACTAATGCAGAGACCCACTTGCCTTACTGAATTTCCTCCTGCTAGGCAAAGTCATAGGTTATAGAGGCCATTTTTGCACTGGGCAGAAGGCACTGACAGGAGCCTTTCCTAATCAGAATTGGTCCTGAATGCACAATGGTGACTGTTCTCCAGGCCAGGGCAGAAGAGGCTAAACAGGGTGAGTGGTGGTGGGTTGGCACAGTGGAGGAGAAAGGAGACTCCCACCCAAGGCTCCTGGGATTCCCTCTGCAAAGGAATGCAGCAAGAGCCGCGTTTTTGGGGGGGTGCGAGGGCGTTGAGGGGGGAAAGAGAGGGAGGGAGAGGGAGATTCGTTGCCAGTATTTATAATGCTTTCTGAAATCTGAGAACCCAAGACAGCCAGTTCACAAAGACTGGAAGACAGGAATGATTAACCCTGGAGAGGTCAACAGAACTGGACAAGGAGGGACAATGTGCACCAGGAATAATGTGTGCAGTGAGCCTGGTGGGCGTGGGGCCTAAAGACATTCACAGTGTTTTCTATTTGATCTTATTCATCTTACTATTTCATTTCATTTTATCTTATCATCTTAATCCGTCTATCTATTTTCTTATTTTGGCACACATTGTGAAAACAGAACAAAACACTTCTGCTGGCCCAGTCCAGGTCTCAGGCCACTGTTGTATCTCTAGTTACCTCATCCCTAACATTTGTGGGGCCCAGGATCAATCAAGCTAGGCAACTGTTCAGTGCAGTATGTTTCGTCTTGCCTTGTGCAGTCAACCTTCATACCGACCTGGAGAGCCAGTTCCAGTGTAGGATTTTGGAATCCTTTAATGTCTGCTTTGGCTGGTGGCTAAGCAGGGAATGCTGGCTTCTGGGCCCCAGCCCCTCACCCCTCAGCCCCCGCCCCCTTTTCCTGGCCCTGGTTCTGTTCTGCCCCATGAGAAGCCTCCAGCACAGCACATGGACATCTGAACCTACAGTGATGTGACCCTCTCCTGGGGATGAACCTCTGAAGAGCCTTCCCCAGCCTTGGGAGGAGGCACGGGGTCATCTGGAAGGCATTCTGTCGTACCAGGTCCTTGAAGGTCTGGATAGCTGGGGCTGGGGGTTCTGGGTGGGCGCAACTCCATAGCCCTGTGGACTCCTGGCCTTCTGGGGAGGGAGGGCTCAGCTGGGTGAGGACCAGAGCAGGGCCCTCTACAGTGTGCAGCCCAGGATGGGGTCCCTTTCTCCCAGGCCTAAGGGCAGAACTGGAGGCTTTTAGGCATTAATGAGATGTCCGAAAGAACCCCACTGCATCTCATAGCAGTGAGACGTGAGGGCTTGAGCTCCAGGCCAGCATCTGTTGTTACCTCTCTCTGCGTCTCTGGACAAATTGCTTTTCTGTGAGTCTCCATTTTCTCATTGATGAAATGAAGGTGTTGAACTAGGTTATCTGCGATATGCTTTTCCACCCCCTGAAAAGAAACGCATTTGCTCTCGTTGGCATGGACCATGATACACTTTGATTTTGTGCAAAAGTTAGGAGAGGAAGTAATTTTAAACTTGCTATCTTATTTCTCACATGAGAACTGTTTCCTCCTGTTTTTTTTTCTGGTCGCCAAGGGGGGATAAAGTCGGGGTGGGGGAGATGCCAGGAATTAGATATTTGGCTCGTATTGCTAATTACTTGCTAATTACTTGTACTAAGTGGTCGTGTCATGGGGAATTTGAATATAAATCCTTTCTCTTTTCCGTCTAACGTTTAACCATGTGAGGATCAAAATCCTCAACCGCCATCAGAGTTCATTTAAATGTTAATTTTAATTTTTATTTACCACCTGGTCTCCCAGCTGAAAGGTACGTAGGGTAAAGCAACTGGAACCTGGGTTCTTTCTGCGGCAGCTAGTGAAGCTCACTCTTGCGCTAATGGTTGTTTCCTGTGATTTATTTCTCCTGTGTATCACCTTTGTTGCCAGAGAGGAGAAAATGAATTTTGTTAGAAGTAGTATTCATCTGCCTCTGCGCACTTCAAGGTACAGAAAACAACACCAGCAGTGCTGGTTGAGAATTTCGAAGCAGTACAGATAAGGGATGGGAATGGAACAGGAAGATGATAGAAGGAATTTTGCACTTAAAAAAAAAAAAAAAAACTGATTTGGGTAAACCTTTAAAAACAAACCAAAAGAGCCCCAGAGCTTTTGGACACAGACAAGCTCAAAACAAAAATGGGAAGTTTCTTTCCACATGGTTGTTTTACCCTTTCCCGGCGAGCAATCCCATTGGTAAGTAGCCTCCCCAAGACAGGTCTACACCAGGGAGTCTCCGCCTTGGTGTAACTGCCATTTGGGCTGACTGGTTCTTTGTCGAGGGGCTGCCTCAGCCATTGTGGGGTGTGCGATACTCCCCTAGCCTCCACCCGCAAGTGGAGGCTCAGTGGTTTCCTCTGATGGATTGGGTTGTGCCTGCTCAGATACATAGGTGAAAATCCTAACCCCAGGTGATGTAGGAAAGATTTTAGGGTTTGAGGCCAACAGCCAAGAAAGAATTCTTGAAATGTCTTGGGCGCAAAAAGGTGGTTTTATTAAAGCCCGGGGACAGGACCTGTGGGCAGAAAGAGCGGCACTGGGGTCATCAGGAGTGGCCCGTCACATACTCTCAAGTTGGGAAGGGGTTAGGGATAGTGTAAGTCTCTAAGGAATTTTGGAAGTAAGGTTTCTAGGACCTTGAGGGGCTGGCTATTGTTAGGAAAATGTCATTTATTGCTGTTTAGTAAAAACTCAGACAGGAGACCCTTCAGATCAGTGGGTTATATGCTTGGGGGATGATTGCCAACAAGTATCTTGGGGGGTAGAGATAAAGGAAGTTTCCAAAGGAATTTTTTTTTTAAATAACAAAGGAATTTTTGTATGTTAAAGTAGACTTACAGGGTCCTGGGGGTCGGGCTAAGATTGCCTTTTGCCCTTAGCAAAGTATTAACATTGGGGCAACTGAGTTCCTAGAGGAAGGTCACTCTGCCTGTTTCAAGGACTTGTCAGTGGGCTGTAGGTAGTAAGGAAATTTAATAATTTTTCTTTTGCCTCTTTCCCACATCACTAATATCTCAGAATGTCACCTTATTTAGAAATAGGTTCATTGCAGATGTGATTACTTACGACAAGGTCATTAGGGTGGACCCCAATCCCGCCCAACTGGTGTCCTTATAAAAAGAGGAGATTTGGACACAGAAAAGCTCATAGGGAGGATGCCCCGTGAAGTGAAGGCAGAGGTCGGGGGATGCCTCAGAGTGAAGAAACACCAGAGATTACCAGCAGAGCACCTGAAGCTAGGAGACAGGTGTGGAACAGATTCTCCCTCCCAGCCCTCAGAAGGAATCTGCCTTGCTGGCACCTTGATTTGGGACTTCCCGTCCCAGAGCATGAGACAATACATTTCTGTGGCTTAAGCTACCCAGCTTGTGGTGCCCTGTTACAGCAGTCCTAGCAAACTAATACACACTGCCCTGTTGTGACCAGCTCAACATGTGTCCAGATGGTGCCAGATGTCCCCTGGGGGCAAATTACCCTTGCTTGGGAACCCCTGGGGTAAGTATTATCCAGGGCTGTTGTCATCCAGCCACAGCAGAGCTGAGTAATTGTGACAGAACCTCTGTGGCCCCCAGAGCCCCCAAATATTTCCCATCTGGTCCTTTACAGAGAGGGTTGGCTCACCCTCCCCTGATGGTAACAGTCCTGCAGCATCCCTGAGAATTTGCTGTGGCATCTGGAGGCACACTGGGCTCGGTCTCAACCTGGGGCTGCGGAATTGGTCCACGAGCTGTAGAGGATGCGAGGGAGGCACAGTGAGGATGCTGCTGTGGGGAGGAGGTCAGCAGCGTGCCCTGGACGTCGCTGGCTGGCAGTGCAGCGTGGAGTCAGAGTCTGTCCAGGTGTCCTGACTTATCAGCCCTTTATCTCCTGCCTCTCGTGCTGCTGTTTGGCTCCCTTGCCCGAGATGAGCGTCTTTTGTTAGACTGGTTGCTTCCTTCTATCAATTTGTGATCATTGGAAAGGTTCTGTTTCCCCACGGTCAGGCTTTGTGTCCCCACATGGACTTGGTTCTGTACAGTCTTATGGTCCCGGGTGCCCTGCCAGCTTGCTACCGTGACCATCCATAGTGAGCCGAAGTGCTGCTGGTGGGAACCCCCTTCCTAAAAATGCCTTCTGCAAGAAATGCCTGTCTACGCCATTCCCGTTGTGAGTCATGAGAGAGGTTTTAGAGAGCCTTTGGCTTTGGGTAGGCAAAGAAGTCACCTTTGGCACAGCTGCTGTTCAAAGATGCACGTGGAACTGAAAAGATCTTTCTTCAGCATCATTGCCTGTCTCTCTCTCTTTGGCCCTTAGCCCCCCCTGGTTACAGCAGCAGTAATTCAGAGCTATCTGTCATTCCTCGGGGGTTGGCTTGCTTTTAGGACCAAGGTCAGCCCTGTATTCCTTCCTTCAAGCTCTGACGTGATACTGAAAACTTGGAGGAAAAAACTCAGAAAAGATGATATAGACAATTGTGTAGGGTTAAATTGTGTCTACCCTCCCTGCCGCCCCAAGAAAAGATGTGTTGAAATCTTAAACTCCAGTACCTGGTGGAAATAGAATTTTTCTGGATGCACTCGTGGCTCAGATGAAGTCGTTAGGCTGTACCCTGATGCAGTATGACTGGTGTCCTTATAAGAAAGGAGAAGAGACACAGAGCACAGGCCATGTGAGGATGGAGGCAGAGACGGGACGTATCGACAAGCCCAGGAACACCCAGGGCTGCTGTCATCAGCCGCTGGCTCGCTCCTGGGCGTGGAACAGATTTGCCCTCTGAGTCCCCAAGAGGCAACCAGCCCTACAGACATTTTGATTTTGGACTTTGAGCCTCTAGAGCTGTGAGAGAATAACTTTCTGTTGTTTTAAGCCACCCAGTTGTGGTACTTTGTTATGGCAGTCTTAAAATATGAATATGGCAATTATTACAGAAAATGTGTATTTTTGCCTTTTACACTGTTTGATGTGGCTTAGCGATAGAGTGGCTCTGAGGTCGGGGTATGTTGCCAGCAATTACTAGCTCTTACATAGTCTTGTAGCTCCTGACAGTTTTTCTAACTAGCAGTTAACACAATTTGTAATTTTATTTGTTTAAAAGAATTATTTATTTATTTTGAGAGAGAGAGTGTGTAGGAGCAGGGGGAGGGGCAGAGGGAGAGGGAGAGAGACTCTTCAAGCAGACGCCCTGCTGAGCACAGAGCCAGATGCAGGACTCGATCTCACGACCCTGAGATCATGACCTGAGCTGAAACCAAGAGTCAGCCACTTAACCGACTGAGCCACCCAGGCGCTCCTGCAATTTGTAATTTTATATGTGCCTCGACAACTATTTGACAGTCTCCTTCCCCCACTAGATGTGAGCTCCATCCACAACAAACAGGTATTCAATAAGTATTTATTAAAAGGCCTTGGGAAAGTCATTTGAAATTTCTGGAAGCTCAGTTTTTCTCTTTGGAAAAGAGAAATGTTAATGGTACCTACTTCATTAATCATCGTGAGGATTAAATGAGGTGCTGTAAGTGCAGCAGGATGCATAGTGTGTTGTAAATGCTGGTATGAATATTTTTTATTTGACTCCTTTCCTGGATTCTTCTGTGAAAGCCTCAGTGGCGGGTAGAGCTTTGCGCATATGTACCTGCTCTGAATCCTGGCTCAGCACATAGCCAGCTCGTGTTACTTGTTTTGACAACCCCCGGTAGCGATTTGTCATTTAGAACTACAGCTGAAGTTTGAGCACCCCCCCGCCCCCCCACCCAGAGGAGTTTCCATGGTTTCTAAGACCTCATCACTAAACAGCCCTGAAGATACAGAGAGACCCTTCCTTGAAATTGCTATTAAGGCCATACTTGTCACCCTGGGAAAAGCTAATGGACAGAAACATATTGATGTGTTAACAGTTTGAGACCTTTCCCCTAAGAAAACCTTTTAGCCAGTGAGGGTTCATTCACCTTAATTAAAAATTATCCAAATAGATACATCTCTCTATCACTCTGTGGGCACACATAGAATTTTTTGGTCTTTTTTTTTTTTAAAGGACATTAAATTAAAAAACTTGTCCTCCAAATAAATCCTGTGTTTGCTTTATTAAGCGGAAAAGCCTGCTGGCTATTAGTTGTCAATTAAATGTAGGTGTTAATTAAAGTGGCCATGTCCAAGCACTCCTAAGGATCAGTCTGTCACTTGGGGACCCATTGTGGAAGATGGCCCTGAACTACAATACATTATCCAGGACATGACCACTTGGTACCTCCCTGGGACACAAGAAAGAAGACTTAAGATTGAGTTTGATACATAAATATTGCACAGCAATTTTTTCCCCAAATGATAAGACATATCCTTAGGATGCTTTAAATTAGGGGTACAGGTCAAATCCTGCTCTCTCTTTTTTTAAGATTTTATTTATTTGACAGAGAGAGACACAGCGAGAGAGGGAACACAAGCAGGGGGAGTGGGAGAGGGAGGAGCAGGCCTCCCGTGGAGCAGGGAGCCCGATGCGGGGCTCGATCCCAGGACCCTGGGATCATGACCTGAGCCAAAGGCAGACGCTTAACGACTGAGCCACCCAGGCGCCCCGTGCTCTCTGTTTTTGTATGATTCATGAGCCACGAACAGTTTTACATTTTTAAATCGTTGAAAATAATGAACAATCCTATTTCATGGTGTGTGAAATTTACATGAAATGGAAATTTCCGTGTTCCTGAATAAAGTTTTATTGGTACACAGCCACGACCATTTATTTATTTACTACCTATGGCCCACCCTGATTTAAATGATCCCTGGGACACTGAAGCTCAACTTGAGGTCACATGCCACGCTCTGTCCCTTCACTTAGCATCCCTCTGATAGGGCTGCCTGGACACCAAATGTTCTGTGGTATGCTTATCCTTTGGCATGGTAAAGCAGTATTATGAAGCATGTAAACTCCTCTGTCTTCTCCTAAGCGGGGGAGCTGTGGTGTTATGAGAGTGAGCTTTATATACTGCGCTCTCACTGTGCTGAGAATCAACTTCTACCTTTTGGAGATGGGCTTTCACCCTCTCTTCTTTTGTGGCATCGTCCTGGGGAGGAGACAACCGGCATTACCCCGTGGCAGTCCAGGAGAGGGGGAGCAAGCGTCAGAACATCAGGGGGGGCCGGCTGTGAGGAGAGGAGAGTGAACACCCCTCCTTGTCTTATGTCTGGGGTAGATTTCCCAAATTGTCTTCTTACACAGCTGTCCTGAGACCTAAGGCAACCCTTGACTGCATCCTGTGGAGAGAGGCAGTGATGTGCGTATTCTGGGCATGTGCTAGCAAGAGCTGCCCGGGGGGATGACAAAATTGCAACTGGGGCCACAGTAACGGAATCTGAGGGCCAACTCCAAGCAACCCTGGGGAGGTAGGTGATGCGTGCTTTTGCCAAACCTCCATCCACCTCAGCTTGCTTATCCTAAGTGTCCTGCTGCTTCTTGCGCTTCCTTTGCCAGCTTGCGGTCTCCCTGCCACCTGTCCAGACGCGGAAGGTCCAGGCGGACTGCCCTCACCCTCCACGTCCTCTTGTTGCTCCTAAGCCAGCCAGACACCTGCGGCTTAGTCTCCCTTCTTCTGTGCAAGTAGCATTTTCTCATATCAATCTGACATGACCATGTGATGATAAATAACATCCATGGATGGGACAGAAGACATCTTACTATAAAACAAGTGTGGAAAGCAGTATACTTTAGAAGTTAAGTGAGTGTGCTCTGGAAATCAGCTACCTATAAAGTCCTAGCTCTGTTGCTTGCTGGCTCTATGTCTTTGATGAGTTTACTAATCTGTCTGAACTTTGGTTGCCTCTTAAAAATGGGATGATCATGACATCTGATAGAACGGCTTTGAAGAGGAAGTGATTTGTGTCACTGTCTAGCACAGAGCCTGGCTCAGAGTCGTGGTCCGAAGAGGGAGCTGATAGTGGTGCCCGTGTACTTTCAGATAACAGAGCTTTTCTATCCATTCATCCTGGAACATGGAGCGTCTGAGCAGGCGTAGGAAGGTTATCGGAGCCATCTCTGCCCTTCCCTGGGAATATGTGCCTGTGCAAACACACGTATTGGTCGTTAGCTTCAGAGACCTTCCCCTGAGCCCAGTGTGATTGCAATGGCAGGTGTAGCTTAGACCGCTGACTCACAGCATCGCTGGGGGCTGATGTTGGCCCCGATGTTTTCAACACCGTTCCTCCTTTTTCTCTGTCTTCATGAGATCATGCAAGTTTTGCACACCTTCTTCCACTCACTCAGTATGTATTAATCATTCATTGTGTGTTGGCCATTATATTAGGACCTGTGAGCAAAACAGATAAGGTCTGTTTTATGGTCCAGTCGGAAGCAGACAGACACTAATCAGATAACTTACATTTTTAAAGACCCATCTGGCTACAGTGAGAAGGGTTGGAAGGCAGTTTGAAGAGGCTAACATAGCCACCCCAAGAATGAGATGATGATGAGTCAGGTAGGAGCTGTGTGGCAGGATAGACCAAAGTGGGTGTGTCAGGGAATGGTCAGAAGGAAACATCAAGAAGACCAGGTCAGGGGGTGGGCAGAAGAAGGCCAGATTGTGGGCAGAAGATAGGAGTGTAGTGTGGACCCCCAGGTGGGGTGCCAGTCGGATGTTAGATATTCAGGGACGCCTGAGTGGCTCAGTCGGTTAAGCTTCTGCTTTTGGTTCGGGTCATGATCCCAGGGCCCTGGGATTGAGTCCTCTTTGCTCAGCGGGGAGGCTGCTTCTCCCTCTACCAGCTGCTTCCCCTGCTTGTGCCCTCTCTCTCTCTCTCTCTCTCTGACAGATAAATAAACAAATAACTAATCTTAAAAAAAAAGATGTTAGATATTTGGCACCTTCAACCTGACAATATACGGTGAAAAAATACCTCCCTAAATCTCCTGGTCCACTGTGTGCTCATATGCATGGGTTACACTCACCCTTGGGATCCTGCATATATCCTGGAACAAAAGCAACAAAAGCATATACCCATGGCAGCGCATGATGAAGGGATTGGCTATCAGGGAGCAAAGAAATTTGATCCCTATAAGAAAAGAGAGGTTTTCTGGAACCTCTGAGTTGATCCTTGGGTTCCTTCATTTAACGATTTCCAGTACTCCGACTACACAGTTCTTCGATGCTTCCCTTGCGCCAATGGTCACATTGAGTGTCCTGGAGTTTGCCTCATGTTAGAACAAAGCCATTCATCTCTGGGAACCAGAGCTAAAGTATTTTGCTCTCACTGTAATTAAGTAATTCTAGCAAATTGAACTATGTTTTTTTTTTAAAGCATATTTTTTGTCATTTTTATTGAGGTATAATTAACATACCATAAGTTAATCAATTTTCTGCATATAATACAATGAGTTTTGACAGTGTTTATAGTCTTGGAACCACCACACTTGTGATCTAGAACATTCCATCACCCCAAAGAATTTTCTCATGGTCCTTTACAGTCAGTCCATCTCACCATTCCCTGATCACTGACAACCCTTGACCTGCTGTCTGTCACTATAGTTTTGCCAGTTCTAGAATTTTATGTAATTGAAATCACTCTGGATGTAAACTTTTATGTCTGGCTTCTTTCACTCAGTGCAGTGACCGTGTTGTTTGTACTGGTAGCCTGGTCCTTGCTGAGGAACATTCCATTGCATGGTTACATAACGATTCACAACTGATGGGCATCGCGTTCTTTCCCGTTTTAGGCACTGATGAGTAAAGCCGTTACGGACGTCCATATACAGGTCTTTCTGTGGAATTTCATTTCCCTTCATGAGCACGTAAGGGTGGGATTAGTGGCTCATAGGTTAAGTGTGTATGTGACTTTATAATAGAAACTACGAAACTGGTTTCCAAGTAGCGGTAATAGTTTGCATTCTCCCTCAGCGGCGTAGGGGGGGTTTCAGTTTTTCCATATCCACTTTAATACTTTTACATTATGGCCATTCCATAGAGTGTAAAGTGGTTTCTCAGAGTGGATTTAATTTGTATTTTCCTAATGGTTATTGACATTGAGGATATTTTTCTAGTCTTGTTTGCTGTCTTACATATCCTTTGGTGAAGTGTCTGTTCCAATCTTTTGACTATTTTTAATTTTCTATTTGTAACTCCATTTAATTGAATTTTTAGAGGTCTTCATATATTTTGGATACAAATCCCTTATGAAGTATGTTTTACAAATATTTTCTCCCAGTCTGTGGCTTGCCTTTTCTTTTTCTTACTAGCATCTTTTTTTTTTTTTTTTTAGCTTTTTTAGGCTGTGTTATGGTTCAGAATATGGTCTATCTTGGTAAGTGTTCTGTGCACACTTCAAAGAATTTGTATCCTATTGTTGGGTGGAGTGATGTATAAATGCCATTTTGGTTAAGTTGGTTGAGAGTGTTGTTCATGTCTTTCATCCTTATTGATTATCTGTAGACCTTTTGTATCAGTTCTTGAAAAAAGAATGTTGGAATCTCTAACTATAACTTTGGATTTGTCTGTTTCTTCTTTTAGTTCTACCGTTTATTGCTCCATCTACTTTGATGTTCTGTTAATAGGTCTGCACCATCTAGTTTCTTTTTGTCCTCATTATGAATTGGCCCCTTTATCATTATGAAATGTCATTCTTTATCCCTGGTAATATTCCTTGTTCTGGACTCACTTGGAGATTAGTAACACCATTCCAGCTTTCTTTTGATTAGTCATTGCGTGCTATATCATTTTCTATCCTTTTACTTTTCATTTCTCTGTCTTTATATTTAAAATGTGATTTTTAGCTGTTAGAATATAGTTGGGTCTTCCTATTTTAGCCAGTTTGACAATTTCTGTCTTTGCATTGTGGTGTTTAGAACACTTTCATTTAATGTAAGTATTGGTATGGTTGTATTTAAATATACCATCTCACTATTCATATCTGGTCTTCATTCATTTTATACTTTTTTCCTAATTTCTTTTGGATTGAGTATTTATCTTCTACTTTATTTTTACTTTAACTTATTAGCTATTCATTATTGTCCTATAACGTATAGAAATAATGTATTAAAAAAGCATAAAAATGGTTACTCTACAGTTTACAATATGTATCTTCAACTTATCACAGTGTCCTGTCAAATAATATTGTGGCATAAGAACTTTTTAAAAAAATTTTTTTATTGTTATGTTAATCACCATATATTACATCATTTGTTTTTGATGTAGTGTTCCATGATTCATTGTTTGTTCATAACACCCAGTGCTCCATGCAGAATGTGCCCTCTTTAATACCCATCACCAGGCTAACCCATTCCCCTACCCTCCTCCCCTCTAGAACCCTCAAGTTTGTTTTTCAGAGTCCATCATCTCTCATGGTTCGTCTCCCCCTCTGAAGAACTTTGCAAAAATATACTTGCATTGCTTCCTGTCTATGACTTGTACTATTTTTATCATTTATTTTACTTTACATATGGTCTAAATTTCACAACACATTATTGTTATTTATGCCTTAAAACGATCTTTTTAAAAGATTTATAAAAGCGAGAAAAATGCTTTCTATATTTACCTCCATATTTGCTGTTTCTGGTGCTCATTATTCTTTATGTACATACAAAATTCCACCTTGTCTTATTTTCTTTCTGGCTGAAGAACTTTCTAAATATTTCTCATTATGCTCTTATACTGGTGATAAATTCTCTCAGCATTTTTTTTTTTGAGAAAAAAAAGTTTCCTACCATTATTTTATAAAGATATTTTGGTTTTCTCTGGAATTCTTGGCTTAGACATATTTTTCTTTGTATTTTAAAGATATCACTACGTTGTCTTCTAGCTTGCATAGTTTAAGATAAGAATTTTATTGTATTATTATTTTTGGTCCTCTATAAATGTGTCTTTTTTCTCTGACTGCTTTTACTTTTTGTCTTATCGCCAACTTTCTGTAATTTTGATATTATGTGCATTGGTGCGTTGTTCTTGTGTTTTTTGGGGTGTGTTGAGCTGCTAGGATTTGTGGATTTATAGTTTTTATCAGAATTGGACAAAATGGCCATTATTTCTTTAAATATTTACCCACACCTTGCTTTTCTGGGACTCCAATTGCATGCATGATAGGCCACTAAATATTGTCTGACAACTCACTGAAGCACTGTCCACTGTTTTGTAGTGTCTCTGCTTCTTTTTGGACAGTATCTATTGCTATGTCTTCACATTCACTAATCTTTTCTTCTGCAGTGTCTCATCTGCTGTTAATCCTATGTAGTATGTTTTTAATCTCTGATATTGTACTTTTTATCTCTAGAAGTTTAATCTTTTTTGATAGCTTACATTTCTTCCTCATGTTTTCATCTACCTTTTTGGACATACGAAATGTATTTATAGTACTGATTTTAGTATCCTGTTTTTTCCATCATCTCTTTCATTTTTGGATCTGTTTATTGTTTGAGTTTTTTTCTGTTATGGGTTGTTACTTCCCCATTTCTTCTTATTCCTCATAATTTTTTATTGGATTCTGGTGTTGTGAATATCCCATTATTGACTGCTAGAGAACTGTATTCTATTGTATTCTCTATTGCAGTTGTTTCATTTTTGTTGGATATTGTCTTAGAACACATTCAAGTTACTGAAATCAGTTTGATTCTTTTGAGATTGGCTTTTAGCCCAAGTTACCATTGATCCAGAGCAACCTTTAATTGAGGGCTAATTTGCCCCTACTGCTGAGGCAACACCTAGTCAAGAATTCTGTCTGACGCCCCACGTTTCCACACTGGCTAATGGCTACGTGAATTCTTCTCAACTCTCTGTAGGCACAATGGTTTGTTTTATCTACTCTTACTCTGCTTTTTCTTTCCTGGCTTCAAGCAGTTTCCTCCCACATGTGCACAGATCAATACTCAGCCAAAGACTTGAGGGAACCCTCTACAAATGTTTAGAGTGCTCAGCCTGCAGAGGTCCCTCCTCTTTGGTATTTTGTCATGCAAATCCCAGGCACCTTGACCTCCCCACGGAGGACCACTCTGTTTTTCAACTCAGTAGGACCACGAGCCTCTTTTGGTTCCCTCTCCCTGGACTCTGGTCTGGAGACTCTCCCCAGGAAGTAAGCTAAAGGAATTGTAGGGCTCACTTTGTTTCTTTGTCTTCTCTTGAGGGTCATTTTCCTGTGCGGCTTGTTGTCCAGTGTCTGAAAAACCATTAATATCCATTCACATGTGTATTCAGTTTTTAGTCATCAGGGAGGAAGATCAGTTTTGCCTTGGGTACCCCATCACAGCCAGGAGTGGGAGGCATGCCTATTACTTTATTTGCATGTATCTGTGTAGCTACAGGTAGAAGACTTCAGTTATATGTCCTACGATAACATTTTAAAAAAATGTCAAAACATTTTGTTAATGTCAAACTCACAGCTGTTTTTCTATTTCAGCAGTTTTTTAACTTTTGGGGGGTTATGGATCCATTAGAGAATCCATGGACCCCCCCTCCTCTGAGAAATGCACATGGTCACACATACATAATAGCATGCAAATTGAAAAACGCAAAAATAATCCCTGATTCTCCCCTGTGGAACTTGGAGGACTATCTAGGCTCGGTGAGAACTCTTGCTCTAATTAATGTTGCTTTGTTTGTTACCTTGGTGATCAAAAAAATTATAATTTCTTCCCTGCCTTATCTTGCAGAGTTATTATGAAAGATCACACTGGCAATGTCAAAATACTTTACAAGAATTCTGGAAACATACTATACTTTTTCTGGTGATGATTATTGTTACTATGGTTACCATCATTATCATTTATAATAAGGGCTTTTTAAAGAAATTGTAGTAGTTAATTCGTATAATAGTTTAATTTTCCTTAACTTTACAATAAATGCACATACACACATAAACATATACACACACATGTGCAAGTACACACATTTTTTAAAATAAGGATTTATAACAGTATAACTATTTACAGTGAAAACATGGCTCTTTTTTTTCCTATTTTTTAATTTAAATTCAATTAGCAAAGGTATAGTACATCAGTGGTTTTTGATACAATGTTCAATGATTAATCAGTTCAGTATAACCCCCAGTGCTCATCACATCATGTGACGGTTCTTGTTCTTGTCTCCTGTTTTCTCCCCTCAACTTTGTATCTCCTGGTTGAGCAGCTATCCAACACAGTTGTACAATTTTTGCATCGATTTACAAATAAGTGCTGTGTAATGTACTTGTAAAATTCATTTTTCTGTGCTATTAAAATCAATGAAGATGCAATTTATGGAATAATCTTTTTCAGATATCTCTCTGAACTAGTTAATTTTGTTATTCAGTGTTGGCTATGCATGTTTTTTGATATGCAAGAACTTGCCTGCATTTCAGCCTGGCCCTGTGCTTCCATTTCTTCCCTCTGTCAGCAGGATGAAAGCCATGAGGGCATCTGCCCCCCACAGTGTGCCACATGCATCTCCATGTGCCATTCCCCACCCCACCCCCCCGACCTACTTCTCCATCCTCTCCCTTGCCATTTGTTTCTGTGTCCCATCCCATTCAGAATTCTCTTCGAATGACCAAATCCTTCCCATCTTTCAAACGCATTTCAGGGCACACCTTCTTTAGGAAGCTTCGTGGCCCAATGGACTCATCTCCCCCGCTTCAGAGGTCCTGAACCAAGAACTTCTGTACTGGCCTATTCCAGTTCTAATGCCAGCAGTCTGAAATCTGTTTGTGGAAGAGATTGTGAACTCTTCAAGTGTAGACACTCTGCTAGCTCTCTTAGAGACCCCTCCAGCAGTGTGCTTGCTTTATAGGAGACACTAAATACTTGCTGAATTCAACTCGTCTGAACTCATTCTTTCCCTCTCGGCTGATACGATAGATGAAGAATTTGCCCTGACCTCTCTTCCTGAGACCCTTGCATAATCGCCCAGGAAAAATCCAGAGACAATTGGGATATCCTCAAACACTGATGGTGAGAATGGAAATTGGTTCAGCTGTTTTGTAGGGCAATTTAGCAGGCTCTGTTAAGATTGTAGGTAGTCATCCTAGCAATTCCTCACCAGGGTACCTGCCTTGAGGATATACATTCAGGTGAGTCAAAAATTCAAGGACAAGGATTTTCTCTGATGTATTGCTTGTGATTGCAAAAGAGTGGCCGGGGTGGGGGGGGGAAGCAACAACTAAATGTCCATCAATATGTAAATGTTTAACTACAGGGTACCCAATATAATATAATAGAAAAGTATTTCAGCAGTCTAGAAAACTTGAGTAGATCCTCATGGACTGACATAGTAACAAAATTTCCAAAACATATTGTTGGTTTTTAAAAACATTTAGAAATAATATGACTAGTCTATAGTGTTTATAATTTAAAAGCAAATCCCACAAAATCTCGACATTTCTATGTATTTGTATTCATGGAATCTTTATATTTCCTTTTAGTAGAACTGAATGTCGCATGGGAATGATGTTCTAGACAAGTCCGTGAGCAAGGTGACGATTGGATGCAGGCAAAATTTATTTCTAAAATCCCTCGAGAAAGAGCCACTTTGGAGTCAAGACAGTTCATCTTTACTAAGTCAAATGCAGCTCAGTATTGTTTCCCATTGTGTTGGAGCAGATTACTGTTTCTCCAGGCAATTTCTTCCAAACTGAGGATGGCAGGTTGCCTCTTGGGGGCCACACTATTCAAGCAGAAATAAATATGCTCACACCATGACAGGCCCTCCAAAGCTGAGACCAAACTGTGTGTCCCAGCAGGAGCATCTAAACATTTAGGTCAGGACAGTTGATGGTGGGTGACTCTGTGCAGGATGGGCATTTAGCATCCCTACCTCGCTGCCTTGGATGCTTATAATCCCCATTCCCTTCATTGCACAGTGAAATATTCTTCCAGGTATTTCTAAATGCCCACCAGGGGGCAGTACTTCCCCTACCTGAGAACCCCTAGCGTAGAATCCACATCTCCCAGCTCATCCTCACTCTTGTCTAGGCACACGCTCGTTGTATGTCGAGGCCATTAGATGGAGTCACCTGCCCTTTTTAAGTGGGATCTCTAAAAATTACTTTTCTCTTTCTGTCTGAGCCTGCATAGTTGAATTCCTGTAAGCCGTATGCTCCAAGGGTGCTCTCCTACTATCTCAGTTATCTATTGCTTTATAACAAAGCATCTAAAACATTGTGGCCTGTGAAGATCCCATTTCACTATGCTCACGGAGTCTATAGATCAAGAGTCTGGACAGTGATTGCTTCTGCTTCACAGTATCTGGGGCTCCAGGTCAGAAGATTTGCAAAGGCTGTGGTGGACTCTGGCTGGGGGCTGGAATCATCCGCAAGTGTCTTCATTCACGTTTTGAGCTCCTGGGCCTTGAGAATAACTCAAAGGCTGGGTTTTGGTGGGCTGCAGCCCATCTGAAGGGGCTGGAGCATGTACACATGGCCTTGCAGGGGAAGAAAAGCTCTCTTCTCTCTACTCTTCTAAGTTCATTGGCTGAGGGCCCTGCAGACTCAACTTACAAAACACAGGTTAACAAGAGAAAAACAGAGTTTATGAACACATGCAGTGAGCATACACGTGGGAGAAACTCAGTGATGAGTCATTCAAAGGGGCAGTTAGATAAAGCTTGGGGTTTATAGAATAGCATCTTAATGAATGACAGCAAATTTGTATGGTAGTGACAAGATGAAGGACAAGGAAGTTTTTAGGCTTTCAGGGGTGGCAAACTGGAGGGAGGTAAATATGTGTGGGAAAATTAATGCAAGATAAGGCCTATTTTAGTAACCTTAGCCTTGTCTCTGGGAATTAAGAGTCTGAGCCTATTGTTTTTGCAGATGGAGAGGAAAGCAGAGAGCTTTTGTGTGTAGGCACGTCTTCTGTTTCTCATTTGTCTTCAAAGTGGCATATTTTGGGCTGGCATATTCTGATCTCCTATAGCTTCTTCATGTGGTTTTGGGTTCCTCACAACATGGCAAACTCACCTACTTACATGGTGGCTTCAGGGCTCCAAGGGTGAGTGTTCCAGCTAACAAGCAAAAGCCTCACAGTCCCTTGTTCCCTAGCCTTGAAAGTTACACAGTGTGAATAATGCAAACTTTTCCATCTAAGCAGCTCCAGGACCACCCAGGACATAGGCTCCACCTCTTAATGGCAGGAGTATCAAAGAATTTATAGCCATGTTTTGAAACTACCAAACCTAGTGTGCATAGGAGAGCATTCTGAAAGGGTGTGCATCAGTCTATTAAGGTGAATCTATAAAATTATCTTACAGACTAGACATGCTAGTCTACTGACAGTTGTATACGAGTCAATCTAATGATAGTAGTGGTTATCTCTGGCAGAGAAGATCAGGATGGGGAGGCAGTAATTCTGGCAGGATAAACTTCACTTTATTTCTTGTTCAGGTGTTCTCTATCATGATTATA
This sequence comes from Eumetopias jubatus, assembly GCF_037043125.1. Lineage (NCBI taxonomy): Eukaryota > Metazoa > Chordata > Mammalia > Carnivora > Otariidae > Eumetopias > Eumetopias jubatus. The sequence continues at coordinate 97,076,195 of NW_028274810.1, read as the reverse complement.
AATCCATATATTACTTATATCATTTTTTAAAGGGATGATGTTTGACCTTCATCATAGAAACAGTCTTATAAAAGTGGAATAGGAGAGAAGTAGGGAACTTTGACCTGTTATCCACGACATAAAAATTATTCTGGATCCACAAGCAAAAGTCAGAAAACACTGCCTTCTTAATTATTTTTTTAAAAGTTTTTTTTTTAAGATTTTATTTATTTATTTGACAGAGAGACAGCAAGAGAGGGAACACAAGCAGGGGGGAGTGGGAGAGGGAGAAGCAGGCTCCCCGCTGAGCAGGGAGCCCCACGTAGGGCTCAATCCCAGGACCCCGGGATCATGACCTGAGCCGAAGGCAGATGCTTAACAACTAAGCCACCCAGGCGAACCTACTGCCTCCTCAATTTGATGCAACAGCTGATCGTTGAGTGCCTCTTGGGGTCGAGTAGTGTTCTGGGTGCTCTGGAGGATATACCTATGGTTAGGAAGAGGTGCCATGCTTCACTTGCTTGGAAAGGACAATAACAAGACAAGTGATCAGAGGAGTTAACACGTATTGAGCGTTGCTACCTGGTGGGCACTGTTTGTGTTCTGAAGTTATTTCTCAGAACAACCCTCAGAATATAGGAGAAAGCACGTGAACTCCAATTGTCTTGGGAAGACTTCGGGAAGGAGGTAGGATTTAAGCTGATACATGTGAGCTGAGGTTCTCAGACTCCGAAGGTCATCACCATTGCCTGAGGAGTTTGGTCAAAATGTGAATGAATCCCAGGCTTACCTCAGATCTTCTGAAATGGAAACAGGTATATCTGTATTTGTAATGAGGAATCTGGTGTAGACAACCTTACCTCCACCTTAGACACTCACCTGGAGGTTTTGGAAACACTGATTCCCAGGGTCCTGTCATGGAGATTCAGATTCAGTAGTCTAAAGCAGGAAGCTGTGTCTTTTCTAAGTCTCAGGTGACACTCATAATCAGGCAAACTGTCATTGCAGAAGTATAGTGAGAATTTGACCTATAGAGACGAAGGAGAAGAGAGTTCAGGGAACAACTTTTGTGAAGGTGGGAGTAGGAAGGTATAGATAGACTTGAGTCTGCAGTGAGTGCTTGGAGCATAGACTGAAAACAGACACTGGAGGGGGGACCCTGGTTAGGCTGCTTCATTTGTCAAGGTGAGAAGTAACACAGGCCTCAGGCACCTTCTAGCCCAGGGCAGATATCACTGAGTGAAAAGACCACTGAGTGCTACCACCTGCCTTTTCTGTGTGTCGTGCTGCCTAGAAGGTTAGTGTGATGGCTGGTGCTCTGGTAGTCATTTAGGACCTTAGCATCAACTTGAAAGTGACAGTTGTATAGTAGGATGATGAAGGTAAGAGACAGAAGGGAAATTTGATTTCTCTGATTCAAAGGATTTCTACTTACCTGAAGAACACCTTGTGCAGACAGTGATGGAAGCACGCAGAAGCTCCCGTTACAAAATAGCGTGTGTGCACGAGCGCTGCCCCAGAGGGAACTTTTCTCAGTGAAGATCTGGTTTGTTCTCGATTGTGTCAGTTGAAACTGGATCATGGCATGCCTCACTGCCTCTCCTATCCAGTCATTTGGCTTAAATCGGGCCCTCAGATGTGTTTATCTTGGCTAGCAGTGTGTGTTAATATCTAGAAAAGTTCAGTTAAGCTGTTTGAAGCCATTAGTAAATTCAGGCAGAGAAGTTAAATCTGTTCCTCAGATGAATGAGTGGCCCTGCGTCACGGTGACAGTAGAAACACCAGTAATGAGAGGACTGGCTGTTGGCGTTTATGGAATGTGCCAGGACATTTGCATTATCTCACTGAACCCTCACCACAGTTTTATAAGTTGGATTTTTTTTCTTATCCTCATTTTACAGAAGAGGAAGGGGAGGTCCAGTGGTGTTCACCTGCCCACAGGCTCGTGGCCTGCACAGAGCTGGAGCCAGCTGCCACCCTGCCTGGCGCTGCCCGCCTGCCTGAGGACAGCCTCCTCTGACCTGGCGGCATCTTGGCGCCCACAGCACGGGCGCAGGCCGGTCCTGCGGCCCCGAGGGTGCGGGCTGTGGCTAGCTGCAAGGCATCTGCTCATGGAAAGCTCCTTCCGAACAAAATAGACCTTTTTATTCCATGTTCAAGTTAAGTAGGTGATTAAGTGGGTTTTATTTTGCCAGTGGTTAATGAGAGTTGAATTAACCTGTGCAGTTATTGTGTGTTCCTTTGATGCGGGGCCTCCCTTTGCAATAGGAGGCGGACAGCAGTGGCAATTGCAACATTATGTAAATGACCACCAGGAAACGGGTTGCTGTGGGCAACTGGGGAGTCTGAGGAACTGGCTCTATTCTCCTGTGTTTCTGCCTCTGGCTTCCCTTCAAAATGCCCTCCAGCATCGGCTACCCAGATGTATTACCCGTTATCTCTCCATTACCTGATTTTCTCCTTCATTCTTGCTCTAGTGTGGGGCCATTTGGCCTGCCCTCTAGGGAGAAGACTGGGCCTTTAAGTTCTTACAAGCATCTCCTGCATTCTGGACGCTGCTGAGCTTCCCTGGGGCTCCCAGCTGCCTCATTACCCAAGGCCTGTCTTTGATTTACTTCAGTTTATAGTCTCATGTATGTACCTTCTGCTTCCACTGTCTCTGGGGAATGCATGGGGGTGCCGTGGAGGGAGGGGGGAGCAAGGTTTATAATAAAGAGCTGCGTGCTTGGTCGCCATGCCACACACAGGGGTTTCACAGGGCCAGCGAGAAATCACATCTGCCCATTCGCCCATCATGTAGGGCATTTACCGTCTTCTCTTAAACTGGGGTTCAGGGCTTGGGGCCTGGGCTCAGGCTTGGGGAAGAGAGGGGGCCTCAACCTTACTTGGGATTTGATTGGGCAGCCACCTCATGACAATGCTGCCAAGAAAGGTGGCATGGATTATGCCATGTGATGAACATAAGGAAAGTCAGAGCCCTTTGCTGGTCAGCTGGAGCTTTAATCTCAGGATGGCCCGTGTGTGTTAGATTCTGGAAACACCTGCATAAGGACAGGGTAGGAGAAGATTCAAAATATTACTAGCCAAGAATGGATCCTTCCTCCCTTCCTTCTCCTTTCTTTCTCTTTCTAGAACGAGTATTCTTTGGGGATGGCTGTAAAGCAATGGAGAAATAATCAGGAAATGGAAACCACATCTATAGTCCACATCATAACAGTAAGGATTGCCATGGCTCCTGACCCCTACTGTTTCACCAGTTTGAACAGCCCGTCCCCCTAACCCCAGGATCCTGTGCTGCTCCCTTCTGTTTCCCTTAGACCCTGCTCACGCCTTCATGATAGCCCTTCACTGAAGGCTCTTGAGATCCCCCACTTGAGGTGGCCGCCTGGGTCCTGCCGGGAACCTGAGTCAGTATGTGGTAGAAATGGGATTAGAATCCACAGCCCAACTCCAGAGATAGGTTCACATGGTGGGAGGTCCTCAAGAGGACCCGTAGGTGTGACAGTTTGCCAGTACCCTCGTACATGGGACTTATGTGTAGTTGTCGTCCTAGCCATGATTTATTACAGCACAAGGATCCAAACCAACAGTAGCACAGAAAGAAGGTGCATGGTGCCCATCTGGGGAAACCAGGCGTGAGCTTCCAAGAGCGCCCCGCTCTGTGCAATCACGTGGCATGTGCTTAACTCCTCTGGCGAGGAGTTGTGACAATGTGTGTGCAATGTTGTCAACCAGGAAAACTCAGAGACTCAGTGCCTGGGGGTTTTTACTGGGGGCTGTTCGTGTGGGCATATGCCCTCCCTGGTGTGTACCCGGATTCCAGACTCCCAGAGGGAAAGCAGGTGTTCAGCCTAAGCCATATTATTTATACAGAGAGTTGAAGCACAGAGTGCCACTCTTATTTAGGAAATATTGGAATTCTCCCCAATTGTAAGCTCCCCCGGACACCAGCCAAAGCCGACTTTGCAAGCAGGCCTTTCAAAGAACAGCCGTCATGCCAGCCACGCTGACTCCTTTCTGCATGGCTCGGAAGCACTCTAGCAGCATTTAGGAAGGGTTTACTCTGTGCGAGGCACTGCATTTGGAGGAGAGCACCAGTCATCTCTTTGAATGATAGCATGTAAAGTAAATACTGCTTGTAGTCCCCTTTTGCAGGTGGAAAGTCTGCTCATGGTGACACAGCAAGTATGTGGTGAAGGCAGAATTAGAATTCAGGTTTATCCGACTCCAAAGTCTTTTAAAGGTTGGGGGAGGGCGGCAGGTAGGGATGGGGGCAGGAAGAATATGAATAGTATGGATGATTTCTAGTTTCTTCTGCGGGCATTGGTATTGTCTGTGTTTTATCCCCAGTGGACATACATTGTTTAATCAGAAAATTTAAAAATAATTGTATGAAGCATTTTGGGTGAGTCTCCTTTAATATATAAATAGACCCAATTATAAAGGCAGATTAAGTGTCACGATGCAGATGAACGCCGCTAAATTACTTGAAGCCAGTTTGTTCTCTTAAGCAGGTTAAACATGTTCCTTATGATGCTGTTTACACATTGCGTTTGCTTAGCAAAACCTTTTCTCCTAGATATGGCAAAGGTAAACGTCAGCTCGGCCCCAGCTGAATTAGCCCAGAGGGCCGTGCTCTTGATTAATAATCATCGCAAGTCAGAGATGCGTCTCCCCGCAATCCTCAAACCTCCCAGACTAGGAAGGTACTTTATTTTTTTAATAACAAGATAAAAAAGGATGGAGTTTAATTCTTACCAACTTCAGTGACCGAGGTCCTGGCATTCACGCAGATGGGATATTACCTTGTGGGACTCCCAACGAATAAGGAGAGAAGAACCAGCTGGACCCAAAGCAGACTTCAAACAGCACAAAACCCGGGGTCCTGAGGAAGCCACACTCAGCGCCTGGCATAGTTTGCCCACCCACAAGGCCTCCCTGTGCTGATCAGAGGAATCGTGGATGCTCATTCATTTAAATTCTGACAGAGTGAGCCTGGGAAAAAAGTGGATGATCTTACCTCCTGCTCTCTGAGCATCTGCCCCTGTGTCTTTTGATTTGCAGATCACTGCTGGTGTCCTCTGTCTCGTGGCCCCCACCATTCCACCAGGCTGCTCTGCCTGGGTGACATCAACAGGCCCCTCCTTTCCAATTATTGGTCCTCTGCCCAGGTGCCCTTGGGGTCCTTCGAGGTCAATTCTGTGGAGCCGGTGTATTGGCTTCATGTGGCTGCTATATTCATTTGCAAGAGCTGCCAAAACTGAGTAACACAGACTGAGCAGCTTAAACCACACAGAGGCACTCTCATCATTCTGGAGGCCAGAAGTCTGAGATCCAGATGTTGGAAGAGTTGCTTTCCTTCTGAGGCCTCTCCTTGGCAGGCAGACGGCTGTCTTCTCCCTGTGTCTTCACATGGTCTTCCCTTGGTGTGTGTCTGGGTCCCAGTCTCTTCTTAGAAGGACATCAGTCACAGCGGATTAGGGTCCACCCTGATGACTTCATTCTACCTCTTTAAGGATGGTGTCTCCAGATGTGGTCATGAAGGGTAGGACTTCCGTGTAGGACTTTGGAGGCCAGGGGGCGCCGTTCAGGTCCTAACAGCTGTTCTAATGAGTTATCACAAATGTATCAATTTAAGGAACACAAACGTATTGCCTTATAGTCTGTAGTTCAGAAGTCGGACCCGGGTCTCACTTGGCTAAAATCAAGTTTTGGTAGCTCAGTTCTGTAGGCTCCAGATCGCATCCATTCCTTTGACTTCCCCCATCTTCAAAGTCAGCAGCCCTCCCATCACTGCCACCTCTTCCAAAACCACATTCCCCTCTGATGCTTTTTCTGGCCCCTCTTCCGCTTGTAAGCACCCTTGTTGATTACTTTGGGCCCACAATCCAGGGTCATCTCCCTGTTGTCAGGTCTACCGATTAGCAACTTTAATTCTCCTTTGTCATGTAACCTAACAGGTTCACAGGTTCCAGGGATTAGGTTGTAGACATGTCTGGGGGGGCCGTTTTTCTGCCAAGCGCACTCCCGTAGCCTCTATATCAACACAGATCATCTCTCCGTGATAATGCTCCCCAAATGCAGGGAAAATCTCTCCACTTTGCAGGCAAAGAGACAAAAATGACCTTATTAAGAGTTTGCCAGGAGTGCTTATGTAGGGTTGTGGGGATTTCAGGAGACAGGGAAGCCTTATAAACTTGACACTGTGATGTCATTATGCCGAGGGAGGTGGGCTCTCTCTTGTCTCCATGCCAGGTGGGGTACAACTCACTGGGGCTGGGGAAGGGAGAGGAGCCCCATCATGGAGCTGGTGCAGAGCACAGCTCAGCATCTCTGTGCCACGTGGCCCCGCTGCTCCCCCCCAACCCCCCACCCCCACCGAAGGATTACATATATCTCCGGGATTGGAAGGGTCTGTCATCAGCTCCTGGCTTTTCCTCCCCCAGGAACTGTGCAAATAGCTTCTCTCCTCCTAAGGTGAAATGATTTGCCTTAGCTAAGCAGTTACCCACTTTGCTTCTGAAAACCTTCCTAAGGAGCATTTTGACACACAAGTGGATACGTTGATGGGGGGAAAAAAAGAAAAAAGAAAGAAAGAAAGAAAGGGTTTCCTGCCATCTGGTTTAGAAAAGGTGGTAAGGAACATTTCCCCGCTCTTCCACCTCTGTAGAACAGAAGCCGAGAGCTGGAAAGAAGGGAGCCCATCGCGGTGCGCCAGGGTCGGAGCCTCAGAATAGGGAGTGACACACCCAGGCAATCTACTCTGTGGCCATCCTAGAACTGGAACCCTAGATGTTCCAGCTGAAAAATGTAGTCTTATTTCCACCACGTACCACCTTTATAACAGGTTTTCCCCCTAAACACTTAATAGTAACCTTGTGAAGATTCTATTGGGTGGGTGTTTCCAGGAATTAGTAGCGCTTGTCATTTTTCAGAAGAAGTAACTAATTCCTTTGTCCTTGAATGAATGAGCCATTTAGTTTGTGTTAGTTGAGCGGTTTCATTTTATTCCTAATATATTTCTACTATTTATCTAATTCAGTTTTCTTTTTGCCCTCATTCCTGAAACTATTTTATCCTTTTTCTTTCTTTCTTTCTTTTTTTTTTTTGGCAGTTACATGTATTTTTTGTTAAGTCCCCTTCAGTCCTTTGTGGTTTGAGTTGGAGTGTCACTGGATAACAATTAAATATCCCCCTTTTCTGCAGAGTGTGGTTTTGTTTGAACTCTTGTAGAATTGTCCCTCTGTGTCTGGTGGTGATACATTATGCTCTGTTTTGCTTTTTAGCACCCACTATGTGGCAAGTTCTGTGCTAAACAGGAGACACAGACCCTTGCCATCTGGGAGGGTCGGCCTGGCAGGGAGAGAAGGACATAATTCACTTATATGAATGAGTCCACGGTTACAGACCAAGAGAAGCAGTCTGGAAGAAGTGGGGTCTTTTGAGTGGGAATCACAGAAAGAACCAACCTGCCCTGGGGGAAAGGCTTCCACTTGGCCAAAGGTTGGAGTGTTAGCAATGTTGGGCAAAGAGAGGACATTCTGTATAGAGGAGATAGCGTGTGCAAAGGCCCTGGGGTAGAAGTAGATTTGGTGTATTTGTGGAACTGCTGTGTTCCTTCTGGCTGTCTGGTTCCTGATCCAGACATTACTGAGCTTTGCTCTGGGAACTGTGTTTCTGGGTCCTGCCTATACCTTGCCTGGATATTTTGCCCTGAACCCACTGGTTCCCCCTCCCCCAAAGATTTATTTATTTTTGAGAGAGAGAGAGAGAGAGGGAGAGAGATGAGCGAGTGAGCAAGCAGGGGGAAGGGGCACAAGGAGAGAGAAACTTAAGCAGACTCCACGCTGAGCTTGGAGCCCAAGGCAGGGCTTGATCCCACGACCCTGAGATCACAATCTGAGCCAAAACCAAGAGTCGGATGCCCAACCTACTGTGCCACCCAGGTGCCCCATTATTGGTTTTTGAAGAATGGCTTCACCTGGGAGCCCTTGTCCCCAGTGATCGCATAGAACACAGCCAAGGAGAAAAGCATCCACTTCATTTTCCCAGCCTGGTCTACAACCAACTGACAAGTCTCGGCCTCTTCCAATGAAGACAATCCTATAGGGTTCTGTAAGATCAATGGAGTTAAGATATTTGAACTTCGTGGAAGACTCTGAGGTGCTGTGGATGCTTGTTAACCTTTGCTTCTGGTGAAAAAGTCCCTTCTGGAATGCCAGACAAGCTACATCTCACACTGAGTTTGTGAGAGATTGACATCAGGGCTGGATCTGAGGTGATGGGAAGGGTATTTTTAACCGAATAAATGACCCTTTCTTGACCCTTTCTCCCATCCTTGTAGCAATCTTTTGGCATAACATATTTGAAATTGTTTTAGGCACTAGGACACAGATGTATGGTATTTTAGAGAGAAAAACAACAGATGATTGGAAAATTAGGAGAAGGAAGTTTCTCGTTGAATTCTCCATCCTGCCAGCAATGAAACCAGCCCAGGCAGGAAAGACCTAAACTTTCCTTACTGGGGAATCTGAGAAGTTTCTAAGGATTCTCCAAACCTCCTGGCAAAACCCAACCCGCTCTGACCAAGTTTCCTTTCCTTTCCAGTGTTTTCAGAGCAAACAAAGGGATGTTGTCTCCGCAATCCCCAGGTGGCCCTAGAAAATGGATTCAACAGCTGTGGTGGGCGGCAGGGGCTCAGCCAAAACTTGTTATATATTTAGAACAAATAGCCTCCAGGAAAGCAAGTCTGTGTCCATATGTGGCTGCTTAATGTACTCCCTCTGGAACGATCCCATCCCTCTTCTCAGCCTCCCTCCAGCCCCCGGCCTGCCCCCTTCCCTGCCTTCAAGGGCTGCATGGTTTTGCTGCCCAGAGCCTCCCTCCATGGGCCCAGCTCCCAAACGCCCTTGGAAATACACCTTTTCTGCTGTCTTCACATCCAAGCCCCTGATTTTCAGTGGGGTCAATCTGGAGAGTAAATCTGATTTTCACTTGATCTCCACTAAGGTTTGATGATGATTAGTGGCCCCTTTTATTCTTGGGGAGGTATTTCATTGTGGTGATGTGGATTAACCCAAGTGAGGCTCCTCCGGGTGGGATGGCAGAAGGTGTCGGGGCCCTATTTTAAGGTGAGGAGTTTTTCCTGGCAGCCCTAACATGGGAACCTTGCGACCTCTGCCTGTGCGTATGTGTTGGCTCATGTTGGCGGGATCGGTGCATGCAGAATAAACCTCTTTCACCAGCTTTCCAGTAATCCATTCAGCCACCCCGCTGTCCCTCCTTCTACTTATTCTTGCCCTTGTTGTCACATGCACACTGTCTGTTCTCGGAGGTGCACATGACAGGCCGCTTGTCGTCCTTGGAGATTTCGCTCTCCAGGTTCATTTGGAGCCCAGGTGAGAGGGCTGGCGTTTCCTGAATCGAGCAGCTGTTCTCTGGTCACTCCCTGCTGTCCTAACTCAGCCCCTGGAGCCCATGTGGCGTGGAAGCAGTTGGGGACAGCCTGAGCCTGAAATCTGTGTCCTAGCTACTCAGTTGCTTCCCACTAGCCCAAGATGATTCTGGCCTGCATTGTTTTCTGGCATCAAGATCCCTCTTTATTGCAGGAAGACCTAATTAAAATAATTCCGTGCCCAGCCCTTTGCTGACCTGTGTTTATGGGGGGGGGGGGGGGCGTGTCTGAGATGAACACATTTGGGGGACTGGAGAGCCCTCAAAGCAGAAGGACATTTGGTTCCAGTTCTCAGACGAGCAGCCACTCAAGGCCATGTCCATTGGGAGTGTGAAATATAGGGACGAGTCTGCTTATGATGGATGAGGTAGAGATCCTGTGACATAGTGTGGGTGGAAGCCCTTTCTAAACCAGACCGGGGCACAGAAACTCAGGAGCTGTGTGTGCCAGGCTGGGGGGCCCCAGAGAAAATGTGCCTGTGGGTGACTTTCCAAGTGGGAAAGGGAACATGGCAACTCCTCGATGCTGTAAATGCAGCCGGGTCACCTGAATTCAAGAAACCTACCTGGCCTGCTTGTCACACCTCAGCTTTATGTTCTTGAGCAAGTAGTTCCTCTCTCTGTGCCCCTAGTATACAAAGCCAGGGCGTTGGGCAAGATTTCTGATACCCTCTGTCTGCTCAATTTCTGAATCTGTCTCTAGTTGGCCGATCTCCAACTCGTCCTCCACACTGCAGCCAGAGTATTCGTTCTGAAACACATGGTTGCCCAAGGTTCTCCCCATGCTTAGCACGCATCTGCAGTTCCCTGTTGCCCTCAAGGTGAAGCCCAGGCTTCTTTGCTGGGCATCCATGGCCCCCCAAGACCTGGCCCCTGTGGCTTTATCTCTTGCCCTTCCTCCTGTCACCTGCATTCTGGCCAGCTTGGACTGCATGGCACTCCAGAAGCTTGCCACAGCCCCAGGCCTCTGTGAATGCCATTTCTCCCCAGAACTCTGCCAGCCCATCCCTTCCTCAAGTGGCTGTGTGTTATTGACCCTCAGGTCTCAGTGTGAAAGTCTGAGACGCCTGCTCGGCACTTGCCCTGAGCCCGGGGGGGAGGCTCATCTCCAACGTACTCCTAGATGGGCTCCTGGAACAGTTTTTGCTACCGAGTAGTGTGGTCCCCTGCTTACTGCTCTGTCCCCCCAGTGAACCATAGGCAACTCAAAGGATGGGACTGTGCCCTGCTTGCACCGAGCCCCCTGTTCCTAACACAGTGCCTGGCGTGCGGCATTGACAGGCACTCAGTACATGTCACCTGGGCCGTGTGTAGGCGGCTGGTGCTGCCATCCAGAACATGGCATTATGCCAGCGAGTGCTCCCTCACAGGAGGCAGGCAGCGGCCCACATGGTGGATGCTCTCTGGTGAACTGACCCAGGCTGTTTCTAGACAATGGTCGTCCCACTTTCCAAAACACCCTGCCATCTCCCAGGGGGAGGAACTGGACTCCATGTGTGCCCTGCCCTCTCACGGTTCCCCAGAGGGACCCTTTATCTTTAGAACGAGCTGGGGATCTTGCGGACTTTCCTGTTTGCTCCTGTTCCGAAGTACAACGCTAACCCTCCCCTGAGCACGCACGTCCCATTTTAAATCCATTCTGGCAAGCTGATTTCCTGTTCCCATTCAGTCAATCATCTTCCATCTTTGGCAGGAAGGAGAACACACAGCTTTGCATGTGCCAACCCCAACATATTTCTAATTCCATCGAGCGTGGCGGGCTGCACTATGAAGGCAATATGGCCCCACACCTGCACCTGTGGAGCATTTCTTGGCCTTTTAAGTTAAGGACCAAAGCCCTGTTGGCTGGTAGGACAAAGGCCCCGCTGCTGAGAATCAGTATCACCACGCAGACCGCGCCAGGAAGCTGGGTACCAAAGATCCCCGAGTGAGGATTTGAAAGTGCAGTGGACTGACAGGGACAGCATTAAATCCAGAGCAAGGTCATGAGACGTGGCCTGGTGTTTCTAGTCCATTCTGTGTGGGGAAGAACTCACAGAGAGGACAGAGGGACCTGCGAAGGGGCTGGGCTCATGACCTCTAGTAGTGGCAATGGTCCATTTATCTGTTTCAGACCCTGATGATGCTCTGGAAACTCGCCCTTCTCTGAAATTCCCTTTGACCACGGCCAAGTATAGATTCACTTCTTAAGGACTTTGATGCATATCTGAAGGGCCGTGTGTGCGTGTGTGTTTCCGTCTTCTTTTTCTCCTGTCCATCCTTTGGCTCATTTTGAAGTTTTGGCAGGTGCCCACCAGGAACTGTAACCTAACTTCTTTTTTTTTGTCATTTCTTCTCTGCTACGATCGTGAATATCCTTTCTGCTACGTCAAGAGTGCTTTTGAGCCTTTCTCCTTTCTGATATTTTCCTTCTATTTCTTCTTGGCATGTCAATTTGATTTCCTACCTGCACAGCCCAGCACGAACCTGATGGTAATGACTCCAGTTTGCAGCTGCCTTGGAAAGGTGTCAGCCAAGCCTGGAATCGCAACTCCATTCAGTTTCCACTCCTCACCTCCGGGGCCCTCTCCCCAAAATGGCAGTCCTTATCAAAAACACCGAGGCAGAAAGTAGTAGCTGCACTAAAACTTGATTTGAGTTTGCCCTTTATTTTTCTGATCGCTGTGAAAATCAGTTCTAAGAGGATGATTTTGTCCCCCCCTTGTACTTGAGCCTACATTAATTTTGCTCTTTTCTTGCCATCCAATTTCGTTCTCTTCAGTTCTGTTCTCAGCTGGATCCTAGTGTTTCACTGCACATTGTGAACCAGCAGAGCAATAATATGTTATGATTAATAAGTGGCTTGACAGGCAGGAAAAAAAGCAAATCTTACTCATTGCATCCATGGTGCTGCGCAAATTTGCTATTTTTTGAAAAATGTATGTAGTCAGCAGGATGGTTTTTGTCTGCCTTCTTAGCCCTCCACCCCCCGGCTTCAGCCGGATATTCCATTTCTTTTCACCTGCAAATGGCAGGCCCACGGGTCCCTGAGGAACTCACGGTTCTGGAGGCTGCATCCCACATCACGCAAGATATGTCAATGTGCATCCACGTTGCACTTCAAATGCAAGTTTGTGTAACTGTGGAAGAATTCAGACTCTGATTGCACTTGGCCTGTTGGCATAATACATCTTACTGTGTACCAGGCCCTCTCCCGAGCATGTACAGGTATGGCATATACAACTCACAGCAATGCTAGGAGCAAGATGCTCTTATGATCTGAATAATTTTTTTAAAGCTTTATTTATTCATTTTAGAGAGAGAGAGAGTGGGGCAGTGGGGAGGGGCAGAGGGAGAGAAAGAATCTCAAGGAGACTCCTTGCTGAGCCTGGAGCCCGATGTGGGGCCTGATCCCACGCCCCCAAGATCATGACCTGAGCTGAAACCAAGAGTCGGATCCTCAACTGACTGAGCCACCCGCAGGTGCCCCTGATCTGAGTAATTTTTTATTTTGTTGGCCTATACTGTATGTTCACCCATTTCTCTTAATGGGTTTTATTTGCATGATGTGGAATTATTTTTTTCCAGGTTTCCAGAATTGTTTTTCCCTTGAAACCACAGGTTCTAGATATGCCCTCTTTAATACGGGATCTATTGCTGTATGTGGCTCCTGAGCACATGACTGTGGGTACTCCAGCTGTGCTTTACATATACAATACACCTTGGGTTTCAATGACTCGGGATGGAAAAAAGAACGTGTAATACCTTATTAATATCTTTCTGTGTTAACTACATGCCAAAATTATAATGATAAGATTTGGGATATGTTGGTTTAATATATGATTAGAATTCATTTCATCTGCTTTTCTTTTTCTTCCCTTTTCTAGTGAGGCTACTAGAAAATGTCAGTTGCACACATGGCTCACATTCTGTTTCTGTGCCCAGGGCTGCTCTAGAGAGCACGCAGAAGCCCGTGGGGTTAAAACGGCCTCCGTTGCTTTCTACCTCCGCTTGAAGTACACCAGTGCTGCTAGGGAAGGCGAAGGCTTCATCTGATACCATTTACACAACTGATGTTCAGTGAGGGCCTACTGTGTGCCAGACATCAGTGGGGAACAGGACAGATGGCATCGGTGTCTAGGGTTTGTGCATCAGGGGCCCCTGCTCCAGGGCAAACGTGATGACACGCCTGGCCCTCGAAGCTGGAGGGGCCTGGGTGGGGGCTGGGCATGAAGGACATGGTTCCTTCTTCTCATTCACACAAAGGGGCAGTATCTCTCCCAGCCATGTCCCTTGGTGGGGTTGCGTTTGTCCAACAGGGGCACCTTGAACAAGAGCCTCTGTGGGCATCACCAGCCCTGTCTGCCCTCACAGAGGAGGTGGATCAGGAGTTGCTTCTAGAGCCCCGTGCCTGTTACCCCATCTCTTTACCTGGATTCGAATCTCTGGTCCGAATTCCTGAGCCCGAGACCCTCCAGGCAGAGATCTCTGCTTTGTCCAACCACAGACTTGTGACCCATGGCCAGTTCTGACCTCCCCGTGTAGACCTGTCTCAGTCTGGCAAGCCAGTGAGGCTCCTTCTTTGTCCTCTTTTCAGTAAAAAATGACCTGGGTCTTAACTGTTTTCCTGATTCCCTTCTCTAGAATGTTGGCTTCTGATTTGCCATGTTTGTTGGTGTACCTGCAGTGCCGAGGGCACCGTGGGAACCTACAGAGGCTTTGTGGTGGTGAGCACAGACCTTTGCGCCTGGATGAGGCTGGGGCTTCTTGCACGCCTCTGTGTCTCTTCGGTCACTGTCCCTTGTCATCTGTCTCAATTCCAAGATTTGATGACCCAGCTTTTAGGAGCATAGACTTTGCTTGGATGATAGTAGACCCTCTCTGCTCCTGAGCTCTGGGGACACAGCTGCACTGGTCCTCAGGGCCTGGTGGCTCCCGGGTATCTCTGTCACCCCTTTAGCCTTGGTGTTTTCTCTCCTTTTCTGAGACTGCACATCCTCTACTGCAGTCTCAGCTCCTAGCTCTGAGCCTGGAATGTAGAAAGCTCTTGATAACTGTGCCCTGAGTACCCATGCCGCCTCAATGGAGAGTCCAGAGGGCAGAGGCCACACAACATGCTGTGTTGGCAGAAGGCAAAGACTTGCTTGTCATTCACTGCAACCTCGGGATTTGAAGGCCAAAGACTTTATCCAAGTATCTGAAAGTGACAGGTTGTTTCCTCTTCTCCAGGTATTTTTTCCTCTTATTTATTTATTTATTTAGAGAGCAGGGGGAGGGGCAGAAGGAGAGGGAGAGAATCTCAAGCACATTCCCTGCTGAGCATGGAGCCTGACGCGGGACTCGATCTCACGACCCTGAGATCACAACCTGAGCTGAGGCCAAAAGTTGAATGCTCAACCGACTAAGCCACCCAGGCACCCCCAGGTATTTTTTCCTTTTGAGCCATGCTGTAGAATCTTTCATTCAGCCTTTGCTTTCTGCCTTGCATTTACAGAGAATTCTCCCCATACCCGGGGGCGTTATTTATTTCTTTGTTGTTACTCCTGGGTCTGCTGCTCATGGTACTTCCACATCCTTGGCTGATGGGTTGGTCATCGTTCAGATTGTTCTCAGTGAGTGGATCTGGAGGGCTCTTGAGCATCTCTGCCTGGGGGAAGCCGGGCAGCTATTCCTGCTTTGTGATCCAGTTCTTTCACCATTTATTAAGCACCGTGTGTTCCCTCACTGGACCTGTGCTGGCTGCTGGGGTCTGGGGGATCGATCAAAAGGAGACGAAAGGCTCCCTGAGCCCTGGGGATGCTTACGAGCCCGTATAGTTCTTGTAGGCAAGGGACACGGGGATTGCCCAGTAGGCTTGCGTGAAAAGCCACTTGCTACATGGTGGCTCTGTAGCTCTGTGAGCCCCACAGGGCTCAGAGGACGGCAAGCCCGGTGAGTCACCAGGGCTTCAGCATTGCCCCTGCCCAGGGGTAAACCCAAAGTGCACGCCCGAGCAAACACTGCTTTCAATGGACCAGGGCCTGGTTAAAGAGTCCCCTCACGTCCCCCAGCCCCGTCCCGGCTCTGAAGATTTTCCACTGGAGTCATTAAAGCAAAATCCATGTCGTGATGGCTCTGAGCTTTCAGATCACTTTATTTCTTTATTTTTGGTCCTGTTTTGTTTTTTTTTTAAATAGGACATGTAGCCATGAAGGGACTTGTGATTGATCGCGGAAGGCCTTCAGCTCAGCTTTAATGAACCACCATCTTGCTTTGATCCGGTCATTGCAGGTGGTTCTCTGTGAAGTGTGTGGCCAGGGCAGAGAAGAGGGGTGGGGCGGGGGGGGGGGCTCCCCAGCCAGGGTTCTGGCTGAGTTCCTTACATAGGACAATGACAGCACTGCAGGCTCTCCCTGCCCCCTACCCACACCCGCTCCGTCCCCTCTAATTGCGTTTTTTAACTGTTTCTTAGAAGTGAGTGAACATTTGTTCTGAGGACTGCCAGAGGCTTTGTGTGCTTTTATACCTTTTGGAGAAGTTCTTTAAACTCAGGGGAACAATGCGTGGGACAGCTCCTGCCCTTTCCTAAGCTGGGTGTGAGGATGTACATTAGACCTGTTGCCCCGCTGCTTTAGCGCCCCCCCCCCCCCCCGCCGCCCTCCATGGTTGCCCTACCTACTCAGAGCAGAAGCCACACTCCTCTGGTCTGTTTTCTGTGCTGGGACAGCCCAAGTTCCTTCTTGCCTCAGGGGCTTTGCACCAGCTGATTGTCCTGCCCAGAACTCGCCTTCCTTTGTCACCCACTTTTCTCTTGTCTCTTTCTTAGGTCTCTGTTTAAATGTCACTTCTTCAGCAATGTCATCCCTGACCACCCTGTTTCCAGAAGTGACTTCCTCCTCCAATTTATTCTGTCACAGCATCCTCTGTACTTCTTTCAAGGGACTTACAGCAATTTGTAATGATCTTATTTATCTGTTTCCCTGTATGTATGTTCTCAGTCTTACCCCAGTCGACCAAGGGTAAGTGGGTACATTCTGCAGACCGAAAGTGGCCCACCATTTGTTTTTATCAGTGAAGGTTTATTGGAACACAGCCACTCTGATTCTTTTACTATTGTCTGTGGTTGCTTTCCTGCTGCAGTGGTAGAGTTGAGTAGTTGCTGTAGAGGACTGTCAAGCTGGTGATGTTTACTATCTGGCCCTTTGCAGAAAAGTTTGCTGACCATTGCTGAAGATCACATAGTTCACGTGGACACCTTATTTTGCTGGACCTGTTAACTGCTGTATCACCAGGACCTAGCACATTGCTTGGCACATAGCAGGTGCCAGTAAGCATAAACAGGAAGGAAGAAAGGGAGGGAGGAAGGAAAACAAAGGAGGCTTGTGGTTTCTCTGTACTTCTCTCCTTTCTACGCGTCATCTTAGCTCAGCAACTTATGTCTGGCACCGTGAACCACGTGTCATGGAGATACTGAATGATACTCTTGGTTTTGAGATCCGGGTTCAATCAATGGAGTAGGTGCTGTAGCCAGGGTCATAGAGATGCTTTGCACTCCCGTCATCCCGGAGTGTAGGCCAGGTGTCTGAGCTGGAGAACGAGGCATCAGAACTCCTGAGTTCCTTTCCAGTCTTTGGCTCCTCAAAGGCAGAATGACTCCCAGTGGCCCTCACACTACACTGTGGGTATGATGAGATGTCCCTCCCAGGATTATGTTATGTTACATGGCAAAGGGACATTACCCAAGTGGGCATATGTAACGTATGAGCCTTTCAAAGCAGAGGTTTCTTGGCTGGTGGCAGAAGAAATCAGAGGGGTCGGAAGCATGAGAAGGACCTAACTTGCAGGTTTGAAGGTGGAAGAGGCCACATGAGAAGGACTGTCCCTGCCCTTTGGGAGTCGTGAGGGAATAGCCACGTCAGTCCTACAGCCACAAGGAACTGATTTCGCAACAACCTGAATGAACCTAGAAGCACGTTCTCGCTCAGACCCTCCTGATAACAGCCTAGCCCAGCCAATACCCAGATTTCAGCCTGAAGAGACTGTGAAGAAAGACCTCATCCCCACCCACCTGACTTCTGACCTACAGAAACCAGGAGATAGTAAACGGGTGTTGCCCAGCGGACAACTGATACACCATGGAACCCACTGGGGAAACAGGTTTTCTGCCCAGCACAAAGGTCTGAAAAATCCCCCATCTGGGAGCTAGTGTTGCCTTTTATCAGCTCTAGGACTATGAGCAGGTGACGTTTCTGAGCCTCATCTGTAAAAAGGGAGGATAATACTGGTAAGTTGCCTCACTCCAGTGCTCATGGGCAGTCAATGAGATGATTCATGGAATGTGTCCAGGGCAGTGTTCAGCCCATCAGGCCTCACCAGAAGCTCCTCCACTTTCTCTCGGTGCACCCTCTCCTGAAAGTCTTACTCTCCATTTCCACGTGGAGATTTGTCTCCGGGGAGATGCTCCTTCTTTCACGCCTTCCTGTCCTCAGCATCAGGGACCCCTGTGCAATTTCAGGGCTGGCTAACTAATATCACAGCAGTGGAGTTCCTTGGCCCTCAGCTGTCTCTCAGGCATAAAGGCAATGCAATTACTGTCTTCTGGGGAGTGAGGCTGGCAGAGAATGCAGATGTTCGGTGGCAAATGCCCTGTCAACACTGTGACATGCAGCTAAGGAATCATGGGGAGGGAAGAGCCAACATTACACTACTTTCTTAGCTGAGCTTTTCAAATTCTGTACTTACACAGATAGTGGCTCATAAAGAACATTCACACAAAAATGCAGATGCACAATTCACCAGGACTTCAAAGTCAGACAAATGGGGGTGACCATCGATGCCATTTATTAAATGCTTACTTTGTGCTTGGTGTTTCTCTAAGATCTTTCCATGTTTGAGTTGATTTTCCCTGTTTTACAGATGAGGGAATGGAAACTCAGAGAGGTTAAGTCACATTCCCCGAATTATGCAGCTAATGAGTGAAAGGTCTGAGGTGAGGTCTGGCTGCAGAGTCTGAGCTCCTGACCGTGGTGCTGGGCAAGCCATTGGAGCTCTGCACTGACTAGGCCTGTGATGACCTTGGGCGACCATTGAATCCTCCTGAAGCTGGTCTCCCATCAGTCTCCTGTTCCTGTGTAATTTGGTAAAAACCCAATTATATCATTCATGAAAAGGGCCTTGCACAGTGGAAACTCAAACAACAGTGGAACAAAGAAGACAATGGGGACATTTCTTGGCTAGTGATCTGTGGCCTTCTGAGTCTGAGAGGCATTGCCCTGAACCTGCTTGCAAGTTTGGGAAGAAGGGCAAATGTCAGTGAGGGTTTGGGGGGAGGGAATGTCCAGGAGAAGGCACTCTTTCCTCATAGCTCAGCTCCTCTGGGGCCCCCCGGCGTGGTGTGAGGAGGAAGGGAGCTGAGAACAGTCTTCACGCAGCACGGTCAGCCTCTCAGAAACCCTGTGCTCTGGGCTGCGCGGGTGCGGGCGGCAGGGGTCCCTCCGACCCCAGGCTGCTTATTCACATGGGGGCCATGGAGATTGCACTTGGGGTGACTGAATGTGCCATGTTTCAGCTGCTTGGGCAGAGCAGGACATCCTTCTAGAGCAGGATGCTGGCCCTCCCCATGGCTGCCTTCTAACCATGGGGTGGGGCGGGGTGGTGGTGGTGGTGGTGGTGAGGACATGGGCCCAGGGCGTTCCTGACTTAGGCGGTGGTTTCAGGATTTGATACCACTCTCTCCTCTCTAGTCTGGAGCTCTCTGGGACCCCTCATTCCAGGTGCCAGGATCATGTCCCCACATCCCCCACCCCCCATCCTCCAGTGTCACACTAGGGCCTGCCCTGTACTGGGGGGCCTTTCCTTATCCCCTCCCTCCCTCCTGCATTTTCCACTTACCGGTAAGTGTCAGATTAAAAACTGTGTGGATGTGGGTCTAGACTGACACCGTGTCATCACTTTTAGGGATGAAGGTATTGGAAGTTACTACTTTAGGGACAACCTGGTATCTGAAAGGAGAAATCCATCAGCCCATGACCATTATCAATGGTAAACCGGAAAATGCATGCTTTGTATTCAAAATGCACATGTATTGCCTACTTACCAGGTACCAGGTCCTGTGCTAGATGCTTCTTTACACATAAACTCTTATTTACTCCTACAGCAAGAAATGAATCTATAGCATGGGTTAAGGAGGCTCCATGGGTTTTTAATACAGGATGGGTCAAATCTCATTGTCAAGCAGCAGCATGTTACCCCCCCATTCCCCCCGCTTTTCACCATCTGGAGTTTGGTAGTTATCTTAAAGGCACAATGGTTTGAAGGCTCAGACGCCAGCCTACAGACTTCCCTTTGGCTCCTTGCTTTCTCTTCCTCAGTAATTCTCAAACTTTGGAGTACGTGAAACTTGATGCATAGGACTGAATAAATAAAACCCCAAGCTAGGATACTCTGTGGGCAATGTAAGCAATTTATCAGGGTAATTTTTTGCCTTACATACTGACTACAGATGCTGACCCTTTCTTGGAAACAAAACATCCACGAGGATTATGGAACAGGAGGTGATGTTAGAGTTCACCTGGCCAAATCCTCCCATTTTACAGATGAGAAGACCGAGTTCCAGAGGGAACAAAAGGATCACAATGGATTGCAACATAATTAGGGATTGGGTTGGGAATGTTTTAGTGGAATTCCGTTATTTGTCCGCTGGTTAAACATCTGGCCTGGAATTGGACTCAGGACTGCCAAAGTCTCTGAAAGAATGCCACAGATTGGTTTCCTGGCTTCTCTCGCTAAGTTGTTGGAAAAATAGCGGGCTTCCCATTCACCCGGATCACCAGAGAGGTGCCATGGCTGGGTAGCCTTGGAGAGTCTCTCAATGTCCAAACTCTCTGTTAAAACCAGGATTCTCAATCTTTTCTCCAGACCAACACTGGGGAAGATTGGTCACCAATGGAAAACATTCACCTTTAGCCCCTTTAAAAACATTCTTCCTTCCTGCAAGCTGAGTTTTTGGGTTTTCACAACAAGAAGGAAGGGGAGCCCATGGGCTTTTAGGGGAACAGACAGACCTTTCCTGACTGGCAAGGGGGAGAGCATTTCTTCTCTGTCCCCAGACTTTTATCCCATCAGAAGCTCAGCTCAGAAGCTCAGGCTGACCTACTACTGCCGTTCGGGGCTTGGGCCTCTTGCCCCCATGGGAGTCTGCGGGGCTGGAGGCAGAGATTAAAGCTGATCGTGTCAGGGTCATTATTTTCCCTGCATGGACAGTTAGTTGTCAGACACCAAAGGGCTACCAGGGGTTTGTAGCAGATGGTATGGGCACGTCATCGCGTTGTCTTTCATTCTACTGCTCTTGGACCAAATATTAGAGGCCCTCCTGAGTCTTGATGCCATTACCCTTATGGGTGGCTCTCTTCCCATCTTTCACTTTGCTCAGCATAGACCACCACAGACTCAGCCTTCTCTTGATTAGCCAGCACTAGACAAGGGCCAGCACGTTGTACTGACTAGAGGATTCACTCTGGTTAGTGAGAGTCTGGTCCAGTGAGTGTCTCAGTTGCTGAGACTCAAGGAAAAACTTCCCATTGGGAAGACATAGGGACTCTCAGGCCAAATCACATCACACATGTTGGTCTCATGTTGTAAGACTTAGTTCTGCACTGGGGTGCTGGGGTGGTACAGTGGGTTAAGCGTCAAGTCTTGATTTCAGCTCAGGTCGTGATCTCGGAGTTGTCAGATTGAGCCCTGCGTGGGGCTCTACGCTCAGCACGAGTCTGCTTGAGATTCTCTCCTTCTCCCTCTACCGCTCCCAGGTGTGCATGCTCTCTCTCTCTCAGTCTCTCTAAAATAAATAAATCCTAAAAGACCTAGTTCTGCACTAAGTGGGTTATGGGCCTCTTGCTGATAATACCAAGAATAGTAATAATTGTTAGCAATCAGTGAGTCCTCGCCGAGTACCGGCTCTGTTCTGTGGGCTTTATGTGTATAACCCAGCTTCATTTTCCCAGCAGCACTGTTAGGTGGTAGAAACAAGAGGCCCATTTCAGAGATGAGGAAACTGAGGCACAGATGGGCTGAGTAACATGTTCACAGTCACAAAACGAGGAAGTGGAGGAGAGAGATCAGAAGCACAGGCTATATGCCCTTGTATATGTGGTTTTCTTACAAAGGTCTGGGTTTCATCTGACCTGAGATTAGGTTTAGTATCAGTAAATTCTTATTCCTCATCTTTCCTCATTGGGCCCAGGGGTACCTGAAACTGTATTCTTATGGAACAGTGCTTTGGTGGGTTTGTAAATACCTGATTGAGGTGGGGAGGAAAGCCTGGCTGGAGGGCATTGCCAGTGTTCTCTGGACAGAGGACATGTTCTGTTCTGGCCTCTGGTACCCATGCATCCTTGTGCTGATAACTGTGTCTCACCTTGCTTCTCACTCTCGGCCTGTGTGCCCTGGGAGGGCCTCCACCCCCGACTCAGGAAGCATTTGACCTAGGCTTTAGCTAATCAGAATATCATCTCTGCCACTGTGATGGAGTCAGAGATTGGCACGGGAACCAATGAAAGCAGGAGAGAACCATGTGGGCATGTTGGCAAAAAGCCTCTTTACTCTTCCACTAGACCACAATCTGTGAAGATGTCTGATCCTGAGCCATGGCAGCCTTCTTGCCACCATGAGGCACAAGCTGACAGAGGATGATGCCCAACTCAAAGGAAGCAGAGCCAAGAGATGGAGAGTGAGAAACCTCAGGTCAAGCTGTGCCTGTCATGGAAAATAGTTTACTCATCTATGTTAGTTCATCAAACAATCCTAAATGATGTAGTCTGTTATAATGAATATGATTTTATTAGCCTACTCATGGCAGGCCTTTAAAATGATTAACTAGGGAAAGGTGTGCAAAATTCCCCTGAGAAAGCTTTTTCTTCGTCAGCTAACTGATCAATATGGTGAATGAATCCCATATTACAGTTTAGCATATACAAACCTGGGTTGCGAGGGATGGTGATTTCATAGCAATTACTTCAAAAGAGAAGCGGGGGAGGGGTCCATTTTACAGGATAACAATAAGGCCCAGAGAGATTACATCAGGAAATGGGGGAATTGGGGTTCAAAAACAGGTGATCCAGATCAAGAATCCAAGCTTTTAATCACTAAGCCTAATAAATACTTAAAAAAATCCAAGAATATTTGTTGACGAGTTGCTATGGATCCATCTTAGAATACATCAGCAAATAAGACACACAAAGACCCCTGCTGAGTGGTGTAAGCACTGAAGTATATGTGTATGGAGAGAACAGATGGAAAGCAAACAATAAAAATAATAAATATTAGAAGGTGACAAATTCTGTGAATAAAGAAAAATAAACAAGCTAAGGGGAATCAGGAGAGTTCCAGTTTTTAACAGAGTGGTCAGAGTGGGCCTCTTTGAGAAGGTGAGGTGGAAGAGGCAAGGGAGTTAACCAGGGGGCTGCCTGAGCACAGAACACTCTGGATGGAGGAAAGAGCCAGTGCGAAGGCCCAGAGGCAGGAGCATGCCTGGCATGCTTGAGGAGCAGCAGGGAGGCTAGTGAGTTTGGAACTGAGTGTGTAGAATATAGTAAAAGATGAGATCAGGGCAGTGATTGGGGATCTCTGGGAGGAGTGGCTTCTGCAGGATTCTGAGCAGAGGAGGGACAGGGTGTGGCTCACACTGCTGTGGGACAATAGGCTGTTGGTGGGAAGTGCAGGTGCAAGGAGGTCAACATCGAGCCCTTGGCACCAATCCCCATGAAAGATGGTGGCAGGGTGACACCCTCGGACCGGGGTGACAGCACTGGAGGTGGTGACAGGTGGTCGGATTCTGAATGTGTTTTGTTGGAAGAGAGGAGAGAGTTTGTAATTCCAGTTGTGGGGCAGAATAAAGGAAGAGTCAATGATAACTCTCAGTTTTGGGGCAAGATTTGAAGGATTCAGCTGAACACAAAGTCTTTGAGCTTCGTTCCTGTGACCAAAGAACTGTACCTCTTTTGCCTCTGCCCACTTTGTTTTCTTTTATCCAGAAGGGCCATCTGGGATTGTATGCTCCTTCATGACAAAGAACTCCTGCATACATCATCCCATATCATTCCCACGTCAATCCTGAGGTTCTCTTCCCATCTGACAACGAGGGAAACTGAGGCTCCGGGAGACGGTTGCTCACCCAGCCCAGCTCACATGGTTGATGAACTGATATTCTCTATTCTGTTCCATTGCAGTAGAGGAATAGTCTACGTCCCCTACCCCCCCGCACACCCCGGCCTTTTGAATGTCACAGCAGAAGCAATAGTCTCCTGGTTATAAAATAGCAAACTGTGCCTACCACCTTCATTTTCGTAATCTACATGGTCTCTAAATTTTCAGCTGTGAGTGCCTCAAAATCCTTGAAATGAATTGTCCTTCTGAAGCCTTCTTTGTAAACATACTCTTCCCACTGGCTTGTAACTTTCTGCCATATCAAGCCTTAAGATCTAGGATTTTTTTGTGCTGGCTTTTTTTATGAGCCTGTGTTATGTTCTGCTTGATGGGAGCCCCCCGCCTTTGGTGTTGCTACTCTAATGTTTGTTTCCTGGTTGTGGCTGCTGCCAAGGGACTACGTGCTTTCCCTGCTTGGATTCGAATAACTTGATGGGTGGTCTTCTAGAAGATCGGTGTTTCCACCCTGCTAGTTTGAGAAGCAAGACTAGGCTTGATAGCAAAGCTGGGGCATGGGGTGGGGGGGCGAGGGGGTAGGCAGAGAGAGTTTTGAAATTTAGAGAAGATGCAAAACTTACTTGGGAGTATCCACCAAAGACCAAGCCAGCTATTTTCTGCAATTCCCGTCACTCTTTCTATGCCACTACTTAGGCAACCAGCATCTCTTCTTGTTGTGACAACTACATTATTGGGGATTTCATTCCCATTTTCCTTCAGAAGGTGAAGCCCCACGTCCCTGCGTCCCTGCGTTCTAACCCTTCTCCGAATGAATGAAATAAAACACAAAGGCGTGACTCCCCGCCCCACCCCCCCAAGCTGCATTCATGAAGTGTTAAGGCCCTGGATTTTAACGAAGTGAATAAATGCAGATGTAGAGGTTTGGGTGAGAGGGGTATCTCCAGTGGTTGTCAGCCTTGTTAACATGCATCCCTCAAGCACATCCGTGACTCCCGGTTTCATCAACGGAAATTAATGCATTGTTGTAGCAAAGACAATCACTCCGAGCGTGTGGATATTCAAATGAACTTTTAAGTGAGAATCTCAGCTGCTTTGAATGGGAGAGGAAATGAGAAAGGCCAGGAAGGAAAAGTGAGGGAGGTTTCCTGGCATCTCCAAGTGAAGTAAGTCAATAATTCCAGTGGAGTTAACCATTTCGTGCCTAGAACGCTGCCACAGTCTGCAAGGTGGGGTCTCCCTCTGTGGCCCCCTTTCCTTCCTTTTCCTGGCCATTCTGTTTCTGTAAGACACATCTTCTCAAATCACTGTTCCTGTGGTGCCCTGCCTTATTCAGAGGCCTTTAATGAGGAGGTAGATGCATGAATACTCAGAGCACAGAGAATTTGTAGGCAGTTAAACTACTCTGATACCATAATCATGGATATATGTCATTATGCATTTGCCCAAGCCCATAGAAAATACACTAGGAGTGAGCCCTAATGTCAAGTATGGACTCTGGGTGATTGGGATGTGTTGGTGTGGGCTCATCGGCTGTAACAAGTCTGCCACTCTGCTGGGGGAATGTTGAGATGTTGGTAATGGGGAGGCTGTGCATGAGTGGGTGCAGGGAGGATGTGGGAGATCTCTGTACCTTCTTCTCAATTTTGCTGTGAACCTAAAACTACTCTCAAAAAAGCTGAAGTCTGAAAAAAAAAAAAAAACACCAGCCTCCAGTGGCTCCATATTATCAATGGATCAGACACATATTCTTGGTCCCAGTGGTCAAGGGCAGCGTATAATTAGACTCTACCTCAACCCATCCGTGCTGCCACCCTCCCGTGCTCCACTCCACTGGCCCTTAGGTGACCTAGGCTTCTTCCTTCATTTCTCCAGGACCACACTTCTGTGGCTGCTCCCTTGGAAGAGCTCTCCCCCAATACAGACCCTCCCCATCCATCCAGACTCAGGCCAAGGTCATGGTTTGGCCTCTTCTGTGATGACTTATTCAGCACTTGCTGTGACTGAATGTGTGTGTCCCTCCAAAATTCATATGTTGAGCCCCTAACCCCCAATGTGATGGCATATGGAGGTGGGGCCTTCAGGTAGTGTAATCTAATGGTTTAGCTGAGGTCATGAAGGTGGTGCTCCCATGATGGATTAGTGCCCTTAGAAGTGGAGACACCGGCCAACTTGCTTCCTCTCCCTCTGCGATATGAGGGTACATCAGGGGGATGACTGTCTGTAAGCCAGGAAGCAAGCCCCCACCAAGAACTGAATCTGCTGGCAACTTGATCTTGGACTTCCCAGCCTCTGGAATTGTGAGAAACAAGTGTTTGCTGTTTAAGCTCCCGGTCTGCAGTGATTTATTGTAGCAGCCTGAGCTGACCTAAGACCTCACTTCACCCTTCTCTGCATAATGATTGCTTCCTCCAGCCTCAGTCCACTTGCCACCTCATCAAATACTGTCTTATCTGTGTTCAGTCTTACCTCCTCAACGACAATCTAGGCTTGTTGAGCTCAGGAATAGTGCCTTCAACTTCATTCGTGGTATCAGGGCACTTAACACAGTCCTGAGCACAGCACAGATGTGCCTTCAGCTCTTGTGTTGACTTCAACTCACCAGAGGGAGAAGAAAAATATTCTCTTATTCTCTAAGATCTGTGGAAAAGGAGACCTCCATATATCCACTGGTCCCCGAAGCCACATCACCCCAAAAGGCACTGCCACACTGAAGAGTTGCAGGAAGCAGATGGCATG
This sequence comes from Eumetopias jubatus, assembly GCF_037043125.1. Lineage (NCBI taxonomy): Eukaryota > Metazoa > Chordata > Mammalia > Carnivora > Otariidae > Eumetopias > Eumetopias jubatus. The sequence goes on along the minus strand of NW_028274810.1, from coordinate 97,049,909 downwards.
GATGGTGCCTCTGGGTACCACCCCCTTCTTGGGTGTTTGCTCATTCATCCGCCCTCCCATCAAAAGGTGTTTGTGGAACATTTACTATGTCCTCAGCACAGAGATGCAGTTCTGAATGGGACAGTGTCCTGCCCTCATGGAGCTTGTGGTCAGTCTAGGATGTGTGTGTGATGTGTGTTAGAGAGAAAGCGGAGGAAGACCTAGCAAACGAGTGAGTGAATGAGGTGATTTCCATAAAGACGTGTGCTCCGAAGGAACTTTAAGATGCGATTTTGCGGTGAGTAGGATAACAAGACATGATCACCCGTAGGTGTGTAAGGTGGGAGAATGTCTCAGGACGAGGGAATAGCAGGTGCTATCCAGCTCTTAGGCAGGGTGTCTGAAGCTTGGAGCTATTGGCATTTGGGGTGGGATCATTCTTTGTTGTGGGTCTGTCCTGTGCATTGTGGGAGGTTCAGCAGCATCTCTGGCCTCCACCCTCTAGGTATCAGCAGCAGGTCCTACCCTCCACGCCCCCGCCAAGTCATGACAATAAAAAATGTCCTCTGGCATTGGCAAAATGTCTGGCAGCATGGAGTGTAGTGTGTTGAATGGTGACCTCCTAAAAAGATTTGTCCTTGACTTAACCACTGGAACCTGTGAATATGACCTTTTTTTGAAAAAAGGTCTTTGTAGATGTGATTAAGGATCTTGAGCTGGGGAGGCCTGGGTGGCTCAGTCAGTTAAGCGTGTTTTCGGCTCAGGTCATGATCTCGGGCTCCCGGGATTGAGCCCCACATCGGACTCCCTGCTCAGCGGGGAGTCTGCTTCTCCCTCTGCCCTAACCCCCTGCTCATGCTCTCTCTCTCACTCACTTTCTTTCTCTCAAATAAATAAAATCTTAAAAAGTACATATTTAAAAAAGGATCTTGAGCTGATTTCATCTTGGATTATCCAGGTGGGACCTAAAGCCAATGACAAGTAGGGACAGAAGAGGGGAAGACATAGATGTGGAGGAGAAGGCCACATGAAGGCAAGGCAGAGACTGGGGTGATGTGACCACAAGGAGTGCTGACAGCCCCCCAGGGACTGGAGGCGACAAGAAGCACACTGCCCCCTGGAGCCTTTGGAGGGAGCAAGACCCTGCCAGCACCTTGACTGTGGACCTGGCGGCCTCCAGAACCAGGAGAGAATCCATTTCTGTTGTTCTGAGTCCCAAGTTTGCGGTGATTGGTTACAGCAAACCACGAAAAAGTGACACAGGGGCAGCCCGGATGAGCACAGTTCCCCCTCTGTCCTTCCAACAGAAAGGCCTTGCATTTGGCATTTCGTGTAACCACGGCACCCCAGATGGCTAATTCACTGGTTTCATCTTAAGGTGATGAAACGGAAGCCTCCAAGGAGGAAGTGACATCCACCTCACGTCCATAGGTGTAGACTTTCTTGCGGGCAGAGCTGGAATCTGAACCCCGGCCCCTCCTGTTCTTTCCTGACTGCTTTCTTTACCTGTACAGGGCAGCACATTTACCAAAGATGGCAGACCTGTCCATCAATGTTGGGTCTTCCCACTGCCCCAGGCCGATGTCCCTCCCCGAACCCCCGATGGCCCCTGCTGGGTCTTCATGCTGCTGGAGAGTGCTGAGTCTGCTACTGAAATCTTACAGTCATCTACCACCTCTTTGCCTCCAACGACCTCTTTCCAACTTGCAAGTTTTCAATTTATGATTATATGTTTTTCCCTGCACTTTAGGCAAGTTCGATTTCATTGTCCAGATGCAAAACTATTTCACAGTGAAGGCTGCAAATAAAAAGAACAGGAACAAGGAAAGGGTTCATATAGGACGTGCTGGATCTGAAAACAACTTCAGAGGGAGTGTGCGGCCCATGAAGCCTATATATGTTTCCCGTTAGCTGGGAAAACCATCACACGTGACTGTTTTCTGTCCCAGTGTGTGTTGTGTGCCATATAAAAGGAAAGGCTCACATAACACTGAAGCTGTGATAAAACCAGGAGGGCAGGAGATTTGATGCCACAGTGACAGGGTGCTTCTCACCCAGGGGAAATTAGCGGTGGATGCTGTGTGTTCATCCATGTCTGTGTTCCGTCAAAAAGGGCTCTGGGGTTTTCTATACCTCCCCCTTCGTCCTTGCTAAGAAACTGCATTCCAAATAAATCATGTGGAATGCTATCCCTCGGCTCTCCAGTCCTGCCATGAGAAGAATACACACAGCTATTGGAAAAATACTGTTTATTGTCTGTTTATCCAGCCTGCACACCCGACCGCGGATGGTTATACCAGAGGTGTACCAGGCTTTGTGTGGGTGCTGGGGACGCACTGGCAGAAAGGAGACCCACACCCTCCATTCAGGGAGTGGTTCAGTGTGGAGAGAAGAGAGCTTTTAAGAAGTGTGTGCTGTGCTATATACAGAAGGACCCAAGTGGTGCCCCCAGCACTGAGGAAGAGAACTGGGGACAGGAGGTGAAGGAGCCATGGTGAGAGCTGGCTCGATGGCGGAGAACGTAAAATCGGAAAGCCCCTGGGGGGCTGGGTGGGAATGGGGGGTTGGAATTTCAAAGTCCAAGGGCGGGGTGCACATCCGTGGGCATTGTCAGGGCAAGCAGCTCAGCTCAGTCTGCGTGCGAACGGCGGGAGGCCTGGCATCTAGCTCCCTCGGATGTGTCAGCTGCCCGCGTAGCTGCTTCTGGAACGGAGGCAGCGTGAGACTGGCTTCGATGGCCAGGGTGCCTGAGGCTGGCGGTCAGCTCCTCAGGGATCAGCCAGAGTGCGGAGATGGGGTCGGTAAGTTCGTCTGGCTTCCAGCTTTAAGATGGAAGCATGAGAAGAGGGGAATATGCTGTATTCATTTGTGTGGGCTGCCATAACAGGACCACACACTGGGGGATGCTGGGTAGTAGACTAGGCCCGGACTACAGAAATTGATTTTCTTACAGTTCTGGAGGCTGGAAGTCCAAGATCAAGGTGCTGGCAGTTTGGTTTCTCCTGAGGTCTGTCTCCTTGGCTTGCAGGTGGCCGCCCTCTGGCTGTCTCTTCCCAGGCTTATGCTTCTGTGGGCACACCTCCCCAGCATCTCTCTGTGTCTGAATCTCCTCTTCTTATAAGGACACCAGTTGGATTGGATTAGAACCACCCTCACAGCCTCGTGTGAACTGAATCACCTCTTTAAAGGCCCTGTCTCTAAATACAGTCACATTTGGGGGGCAGGGTGTGAAGATTTCAACATATGGATCTTGGGGGCGGTCACAATTCAGCCCACAGCAGGTGCCCTCTCTCTTTGTTCTTTTTCCCATGGAGAACTGAGACTGGAGCCCTCTCCCCCCACCCCAGAAGAGGGGCAGTGCATTAACCACAGCATCAGGAAGTGTTGATTCTCCTTTTCAGCTCTGGCAAGACACCCGCATTTGATCATGAATTTAGTGCACGAAGTCCTCTGGGGCTGGAAATACAACTCGTGAGAGCTTCAAATTGTATAGAACTTAACCGTGCCATCATTTTCCAGGGGATTGAACATCAGCCTAACCATTAATAGCACTGACACATTGGTTTCCTCATTATTTATTTATGTACCTGCTTCTCTTGCTAAACCTCGGGCTCCTGAAAGACAGGCATTTTGCTTTGTTATCTTCCTAGCCTGCTGCCCAGAACCCAGCCTGGCACATAGTAAGGACATGCATCACACATTATCTTTTCAATTTGAATCTGCTGAAGTGGTGTTCAGAGGTGAGCGGGGTTCTCTGTTGTTTAATTGGAGGCCAGGCAACCCAGAAACTGGATAAACTTTTGGCTTTTGGCCCCCCATATTGCACTCTGCTGCCCCCTGACCCTGTCTAGTGGACACGCTGCCCATCCTACAAATCCAGCCAGCTTGCTACTCTTCTCACCATGTCCTGGGATTTTCCTTCAGGCACCAGACCCAGGCCTTCCCCCTGATTCTCCCCAGACCCTCCCCTTTCCAAGGGGAGAATTGGCAGCAGGGGTGGCTCTTGGCTGGCTGTCCATCTGTGGAGCTGTGCTGTGTCTTCCCAGAGCTAAATGAAGCTGGGGTTGCAGCCTCAAAGGGGAGCATGCTGGAGCTCATGCAGCACATCTCCTTGGGGTCCTCTGCGTGCTCTTCTTACGGCAGGTGTTATAGACCTCTCCCCATTTCCCAGCAGGCCCCGGGAGAGCCCACCAGGTGGGGAGAGAGCGAGAGCGAGAGAGTGGGAGAGAGAGAATGAATATGCACGTTTCCACCCATTTGTGAGTTTACAGAAATGCCGGCTTTTGTGCAAAGGAAAACATTTCACGATTTCTGCCGCCTGATGGATGAAACTCATCAGATCAGAAAAATAAATTAAAAGAGAAGCAGTCCTTGTCACATTTTATGTATGCAGATAATTGAAAGAAAGTGAACGAATAGAGCAAGCAAACTGTACATATATTAGCTTACAAGACAGAACATTGTTTTTAAACAAATAAGAGTCAGAAACCATATCAATTATGTTTTACAACAGTCAGTGAGTCTGTCTCTTATTTTTATTTTCTTTCTGCTGGCCGTAGCCAAAATCGTGCTTTCTAAGATTAAAAGCTTTTTTTCCTTTGGCCCAAAGTTGAAAGAGATATCACCTGTCTCTCCCCATTTCCTGTCTTCCCTTCATGTAGCCCTGAGCATTGCATTGCGGGTTCTCCTTCCAAATGTGGGGGCAAGTGGCTGGGGCCCCCTCCATCCAGCCATTGATGGGGACTTGCTCCCATCAATAATTTGCTCTAACCGACCTTGCCCAGAAGCTCATTCTGCATGCAAGATAGGACATCACCCTTAAAACCAAGAGCCTCTCAGTATATTTTTCACCATTAATCGGCTGATTTTTCTTTATTAAAAAAGAAGTCTGAGATTAGTTATTTCCGGCTGCCTTACTCATTTGGTTAATGCATGCTAATCCTGCAAAAATAAATATTAATGGAGTGTGTGTTACTGGAGCAGGTCTTTGTGGGGGATTGGTGAACCCGTGTATCACACATCTGAACTTCCTGCCATCAAGATAATTAGACTTACCCGCATGAAAGTGCCTTCTTCGGAGTTGTTATTTTAGTAGAAAGCTGTGAATCCCTTTTCTCACTGCCTCTGGGTTTGACTGACTCTTCCTCGGTGAAAACATCTTTTGAAGGGGGGGTTCCTAAATTAATGCTTCGGGTGCCGATTGTCCTGCCAACCCTGTGATTCAAACAGGTGCGGAAGTCCTTGTGCAGTTTTGGACAGAATATCTTTAAATCAGTATCAGTGATCTGAATGGCCAGAGAATAGGTAGACAGCAGGAGGAAGAGTGACTTACTGCAGGGTGACAGGTGACGGGTGAGGGAGAACATGATAGGAAACACTGCTGTCTGGTCTCCTCCCAGCCACAGAGCTTGGGCACCAGTTCATTCATTTTTATCGGTCAATCCAATACTTTCGACTTAAAGTAGATCTTAAAATTTGTGTAGTTTTGCCTCCCTAATACCTCAAACTAGTACGACCTGGAAGGAAAACTTTCTCCAGCACATCACGTGGATGTTTGTCTTCTGCCGGAATCTCTCCAATTATGGACAGCTTAACACTTCTTAGGGCAGGCTTTTTGCTTGTTTTGTAAGCTAATGGCTTGCAACTTCTTTGTGGTTTTAGTGCAGCACCTTTTGGTTGCAAGTGGGAGAGGAAAAAAAAAAATCCCTCCAACTAATTATTTTAAAATGGGAATCTTTATTCACATCACTTTTAAGACTGAGTAGGGTAGGCTTCAGGTGCAGCTTGATCTAGCACTCAAAGGGTGTTACCAGGCTGCATCTCTATTTCCTCCTTGTTGGTAAGGTTCTCAGGCTCTACTTGGGGGCCTCTGATAGATTCAGTCTCATTTTCCCCATGACACCAGACCAGTGGTTCCTTCCTAATTTGGGGGGATTTTCATTCTGTCTTTGGCCCAAATTGGATAATATGTCTGTTCCTTAATGACTTAGTTTGGGTCCCTTTTGTGGTTCTAGCCACCTTCCACCCAATCCCCTCCCCCACATTTTGCTGCTTTTCCTGTCACTCTCAGTGGAGCACAATGGGAAAGATGGGGGTAGGTCCTTCACAACAAGAGTGGCTGTGCACAGAGGTAACCCCGGGTGGAGACATCGTGGACATCATGTGATCAGCACTTGAAGAATCTTTGATTATATTCTGATTATTTGAAAATAGGGGACCTATGTATATATAACTCTCTATTAACCAGAGAATAATTCTCTTGCATAATCTAATAATGGCTAACTTCTGAATACTATCAAACCTTTATTGCTTTGTTGTCCCATTTTGTAGAAAGTTCCTCAGAGGACCAGTGCTGGTTTGGCTTGTCCAGTGTTCCCTTTCCCTTCTTCTGGTAACAGAATCCTGAATGACCTCTGTGGACCCGCCCTACTTCCATGCCTGGCTGGAAGGCTCACCTGGGCCAGTGGTTAAGTGCATGATCTGTTCTTGGCCAGGGTACTCATGCCCCTCGCCAACGGGTTTGTTGAGTGGTGAGCTTGTGACTCTGACCTGGCTAATTGTCATGATCTCATCACTGGCCGCCATGATGGGTTCATGGAAGCGCACATAGACCCAAGGTGGTTTATTTGGAACAATTTCTGAAATGTACGCCTGGAGATGCTGGTGGCTGTTTGCTACCACCTGGAGCCTGAGGATTAAGCCACAAGGAAAAGCATGAGCCCGCCAGAAAGCCAGCCTGGTCACATCCTGTAGGCCTGTGGGTCCTGCTGCAATTGAAAATCTAGTGTGGACTTTTCATCCCATGAGACAATACATTTCTTACTCCTGCTACTGTTATAAAATGAATCCTAATGAATGTGCCCATGACACTAAGATATTTCATAGATTATATCAAATAGTGGAGAAATAAATGGGTTTAAGTCAGACATTGTAGGAATTAGCCTGATGCCACCTCTCTCCAGTGAGGCATGGGGACTGAGCCAACTTCTCTGCCTGGTGTTCCCCTTTCAAGATCAAACCTGGATAATATAAAGTGGTAAAAATACAGCAAAATGATGAAATGTGGGTGTCCTTGACCATTTTTATTAAGCTATGTGGTTAAAAAAATCATCCTATGGTTCAAAATTATCAAATCAATAGCTCCATGAAGACATGGCCCAGAAGGATCTTCGTCAGATGTTGGAACAACCATGGACTTTCATGGAACATTTTCTATCTTCCACGTCCTGTGTGAGGCATTTTTAGAGGGATAATCTCACGTAATCCCAGCAACCCTATCATGCAAATACTACTGCTATTCTCACATCACATAGGAAACCAAAGCTCAAAAAGGTCAAATGATGGGCGCCTGGGTGGCTCAGTTGGTTAAGTGTCTGCCTTTGGCTCAGGTCAGATCCTGGGGTCCTGGGATCGAGCCCCACATCGGGCCTCCCTGCTCAGGGGGGGCCTGCTTCTCTCTCTCCCTCTGCCTACCGCTCCCCCTGCTTGTGCTCTCTCTCCTTCTCTCTCTCTCAAATAAATAAATAAAATTAAAAAAAAAAGTCTTTAAAAAAAAAAAAGGTCAAGTGATCTCACCAAGGTTACACAGCCAGGAAGCCGTAGAGTTTGAGTTTGCACCTGGTCAGGCCAGCTCTAGATAAGGTGCCCTTGGCCATCATTTTCGATCACTATCTCATCTTAGTAAAACTTCCAAAATTTCTATCCATTTTTTAAAAGTTTTTTGTATTTTTTTTTTTTTTTTAAGTAGGCTGCAGGGCTTGAACTCATGACCCTGAGATCAAGACCTGAGCTGAGATCAGGAGTTGGACATTCAACTGACTAAGCCACCCAGGCGCCCCTACTTCTGTCCATTTTTAAAATCTCGATTAAATACTGTCTTTTCCAGGAAATTGTCCTTGGAGTGTTTTTCCCATGTGCATAGATGCATATGTACACACACACACATACGCATCTTATTAATTAGGATCATACCTTTTTTCTTTTTCTAAGCCACAAAGGCAGGGCCCTTGCCTGGTTTATCTTTGCTTCCCTGACAGCACTCTAAAAGGGGACCTGGCCCATATTACCTGCTCAGTAATTATTGGTTGAATTATAAGCAACATATAGTAAAATTTTATGTTCCTCTCCAAGGGACAGTGAGTAATTACCCAGATATAAAGTCAGCCAACTTAGCTAGTGTCTGGCTCTTAGTTTTGGCAAGGCTCCGGATATTTCTTAAAAGTTGACATTTTTCCTGACCTTGCAGTCTGACTGCACAAGGCTCTCTAGGGAATAAAAATTAACCTGCTGTCTGAAATGTTTATGAAAATGGCTAAATTTAGATGATCAAAGACTTCAGGAATCCTGGGGCCTTCGGGGTTGAAGACCATGATACTATTTACAAGCATCTTGAACAGCAAAGATTTTCTTCAGAAATTCTCCTCCCGAGGCATTGAAAGTTCTACTCAGAAGCCCTTTTAATTTTTTCAATGATGGATGGAATGAAGCAAGGTCTTTTTTTTTTTTTAAGATTTTATTTATTTATTTGACAGACAGAGACACAGAGAGAGAAGGAACACAAGCAGGGGGAGTGGGAGAGGGAGAAGCAGGCCTCCCGCGGAGGAGGGAGCCCGATGTGGGGCCCGATCCCACGACCCTGGGATCATGACCTGAGCTGAAGGCAGATGCTTAACAACTGAGCCACCCAGGCGCCCTAGCAAGGTCTTATTTAAGCAGACGAATTGGGGGCGTTTGGTTTCTCCCGGTTTGTCCACCCTAACTTTTAGAGGAGACAAATGCCATTTTTGACCAAACTGGGATTACTTCTAGAAGAGGAGGCAGATCTGCAGCTTAAACATAACATGAGGATTAAATTGAGTCAAGATGGTGGCTGCTCAGAAGATCCCAAAAGGATATATCTGCTGTAATTTTGCTGAAATCTGAGGATGGGTCAAAGAGAGAGAAAGAGCTTGCTCTCAGGAAGGTTCTCCTGTTAGAAAGCCCCTCCTATAAATTTGGTTCAAGCCAGGTGGGGATTGGTGTTATTTTTTTCTGGTTCCTAAGGAGTGATTCTCTCTGGGTGTCTTTGCAGGATAGGAGGAGGGGCAGGAAACTCTGACAAGGAGGAAGGGGGAATGACTTTCTCCGTGTAAGCAATAAAGGCATCAGAGAGCAGAGTCAGAGGAACATGTCATGGCGGGAAGGCCAAACCCCTGGATGTGTCGGTGTCCAGGGGTGGCCGTTTGGTTTACACTGAATCTCCCTCTGGGGAAAGTGGTTTGAGCAGTTGTTGGAAGCCCCAGCTCAGCGGGGCACCATGGGCCCAACTCTGGCTTGCACCCTCTGCTCCCCCGACCAGCACCGCCCGCCCCCCCGCCCCCCCCCCCGCCCACCACCTTGAACAAACTACTCAGCCTCACTGAGCAACCTCAGGTGCCTTACCTGTAAGGAAGGAATGGTGATAGCACCCACCTCACCCACTGTCTGGGGAGATAAATGAGATGATTTGTGTAAAGCTTATACAGTGCTTAACCCGGGGCCTGGGACATTGGTGTTATTAAACTATCGCAGAGCATCTGAAAAAAAATGTACAAGTGGGACATTTTGTTGAGATACAGTGGATCAGCAGCAGAATCCCCCTGGGTCACGCAAATAGGACAGAATGCTGCAGAAAGGCATCTCATAAAGCTCAGAGAGTTCCCTGCAGCACTGCCAAGCCCTAGGTGTGCGGAGTTTTTGCAGGAAGAAGCCAGCTAACTCGCCAGGAGGGGGAAGGCAGGGGTTGGGAATGTGGTGCTTTTCCCCAGCTGCTGCCTCCTGGCTCAGTGTCTAGGAGGGTAGTTTGTTTGTAAACAGAAAGCTCCAAATTGCCACTCTTTGCCAATCCTCTGCCCAAGTGGGAAGAGCCTCTAATGAGCCAAAGCATTAGTAATTACTCCTGTGAGCTCTGCTGGGGAGTTTGATTGAGGACTAGGGCAGGGGGAGGAGGAGACTGCTCATCAGACTAACGGGGGGACAGGGACTGGGGTTGAGGCTGGGAGTCACTGAAGGCTACCCAAAGCTGAGGGGGAGAAAGAGCCTGCCAACCAGGCCACTCCCTTTGGGGTTGTGAAATTTCCTTTGAAGCTGGGGAAGGGTTTCTCCTCTTTGTCTTCTGAGGCAGGAACGAACTTGCCCCTGGTTTGCCCAGGGAGTAATAAAGGCAAGGAAACTGCTGGAAGGTGTAAGGGAAATGCTTTTGTTAAAGAGACGTCCCAGCCAAAGCTTTGAGGGATTTTTCCAAGTCTAGCCCAACCCGGTCCTTAGGCGTTTGCTTGGGTGGGGTCATTCACACCAGACCGGACGGTCAGGCCAGGTTCAAACCCAAAATTTTCCTTCTTGCCCTCAAAGCGGCCAGGGGCAACACTGCTGGGGTCCCGGATGTAAGTTCCCGCAAGAGGCAGGATGGCAGCCTCACAACACTGGCCCTTCTGGCATGTGATCGACCACCGCCCACCTACGGAGCTGTCTGGTTGGCAGGGGCCCTGCAAGGGTTGACCCCATGTCTTAACAGGTTTTAAGAACACGAGACTGGGCCAGACAGCTTGGGTTCAGATTCTGTTGCTGCTACCTCCCCGCTGGGTGTCGTCAGGCAAATTGATCAACCTCTCTGTGGCTTGGTTTTCTCATCTACAAACTGGGAGTAATAATGATAATCATTTTGTAGAACTATTCTGGGGATCACATCTGTGCAGATGTATAAAATACTGACAGAAGTATCCAGCATATAGTAGTAGGCTTTTGACAAATGTGAGCCACTTTCTCTGTTATTTCTCTCGGCCAGCCATTCCAAACTTGGCCAGGCCTAAATGTGAGGGAATTCTTTCTTCGAGGTGCTTGGGTATGTATCTGGCCTATCCTAGGTAACAGATACTTAATTTTACACAGGGGAGCAACTCTTTGTGGTTCCCCACCTATAAAATGGGGACAATACCAGTACAGGTTTTGCAAAGTTATTGGAGAGAATAAATGAGTTGCTCTGTGTAAAATGGTTTGTCCAGCCTTAAATAAGTACTGCAGTGTTTTGTGTGTGTGTGTGAAAGTGTGTGTGTGTGTGTGTGTGTGTGTGTGTGTGTTCGTACATGTACATATATTCTACATCTTGGGTGTGTAGCTCAGGGATAGTACATCATTGTTAAGATATGGTTGCAAGTAATAGAAAATCTGCCATCTTAATACAGAAATGTATTGTAGCATCTGACAGCAAGTTCCAAGGCAGGGGAAGCTTCAGGGCTGCTTGATTCAGAGGCTCCATGATACCATCAAGGACCCAGGTTCCTTGCCTTTCTTTGCCCTGCTTTCCTTAGGTTGGTAGCCACGTGGCTTAAGCAGATCTGGGAGTCACACAGACATGACAAAAGATGAGCTCGTTCTGCGGCTCGCTCTTAGCAGTTGGAAAAATACCCTGGAGTTATCCCTCCCCCCAGAGCAGCATCTCCCTAATGTCTCACTGACCCCATGTGTGTCTCATGCCTATACCCAAAGTCAGTTACTGGAAAAGGAAACGGGATTCCCTGAGACCAGTCGGTGTTTCCTGGAGCTCCCGTGAGGTGTTTCCTGTGGAGGGGGCTGGTGGGCATCTGAGCCACGTGGGCTCACTGCTAGGGATGACGGAGAGCAGAGAGTGGGAAGGCGACTGTGTTCATCACGGAGCCTGAACTCATTTCTCAACAGCTTCCCCCTCACAGCCGCTCCATCCATGACGGACTTAATCCCTTTTCAGAGTTTGCAAGGATGCTCTTCATGCTCTTTCTTCTCCAGGACCCTTTGCCCCCCCTAGTGGAACGAAGGAGCCAAGCTCCACGTTTCTTACGCTCACAAATGCCACATGTTCCAGGGTAGGCATGGCTCTTCCAGCATGTGAGTAGCCCGGGAGGGCTGAGAATTGTACAAACGGTGCCTGATTTGATGGGTTCGAAGATGTGTGGCCAGCACATGTCAGTGGCATCAGAGTCTCTGTGCCTGTGGCTGCCGTGACCACTGGTCACCCGCAGGACCCCAGCAGCCTAGGGGTGCCACAGCCCTCCTGTCACTCCCCATAGGGGCTGCCCATTGCGAGCAGGTTCTAGGAGGCTGGAGAGAGCGAGCTGATATGAAAACCAAGCTATTTACTATTGCTATGGACTGAACGTTGGTGTCCCTCCCGCATCACATGTTGAAATCCTCACCCCCACTGTGATGGTGTTAGGAGGTGGGGCCTTTGGGAGGGGACTAGACCAGGAGGCTGCAGCCCTCATGAATGGGATCAGCGCCTTTAAAAGAAGACACAGGAGAGCCCTGCTCTCCTCCATGTGAGGATACAGCGAGAAAGTGGCCATCTACTCGTGGCCACAAGGCGGGCCCTCACCAGACACTGGATCTGCCGGCATCTCCATCTTGGTTGTCCCGTACTCCAGAACGGCAGCAAATGAATGTTTGTTGTTTAAGCCACTCGGCTTAGGGTAGTTTGAGGCCGACTGAGACAGCTATGGTAAGGGCTGGTAGGTCACCCTTCTGGCAAAACCCAGTGGATTTTAAGTGTTTTCATCTGTTTGGTTTGGTGTCCCTGAAATCGGTGTCTTCAGCCTCCACACCACTGTCCTTCCTGTCACCTCACATTCACATCCTACGGGCTCTCCCAGGTCTAGATCAGACACCACCTCTTTGCTAAATACTTTGCTGGGGGCAAAGCTGGAGGTGATCTTTCCTACCTCCGACATCACAATGCCATTACTGGGTCACTCTTGCTGTACTTGGTACACTCGGATAGGTCAGTTATTGACACACTTGTATTTTCTCTCCTCTGGACAGTAAGCTTCTGAAGAGGAGGCCAGTGGCCATGACCAAGTCATGTTTGCCTCCTAGCCAGGGCCCAGCCGGGGCATGGGGACTGGGGTGCAGAGAGAAGCGCACTGTCTGGGGGAGAGAGATTCTGGATCCCAACCTGGCATCAAGCCATGCTTTGGGCTTCAGTTTTCTTTAACCACGAGATGCATGGATTGGGTACAATTTTCTCTAAAATTCTTTATGGCCAAGTAGGCTGCTGATAAAATGTGAAATAACGTGGCGGGGGATGGGATTTTAGACGAGTGTGTGTGTGTGTGTGTGTGTGTGTGTGTGTGTGTGTGTGTGTGTGTGTGTGCGGTAGAGGGAAGGTTGGTCTAGCTTCCTTCTTGACACACGGTACAGGCATCCATGCAAGTTTTCTAAATGGGACTGGCTCAAGGAGCTAACACGGAGGAAGGTGGTAAACCTTTCTTTTCACAAAAGAGGCAATTTCCAGGTTAGGTCAGGGCTTTATAATTAAACAGGGCTGAGTTTGAATCCTGGCCCCCTCATTTAAAAAGTATGACTTTGAACAAACTATTTAATCTCTCTGAGCCTCGGTTTCTCTATTTGTAAAACTGGGATGATATGAGGATTAAATTTGATAATAAATTTAAGGTGCATATTATGAGGATTAAATTATAAATCAAAGGCATCCAGCATAGGGTCTGGCACATAGACAAGAAAATAATAATACTAGTATTAATGCACATATTAGTTATTATTATTATGAAAACACTTAAGTGTTAAGCCCCCAGAAGATGTTTGTATGCTCTTCATTCCCTCCTGATAATAAATAAATTTAGGGTTCTGCTGTAAGTGCAGAGGGACCCCCCCTTTTTAACTCTCTTGTATTTTGTTCCCTCCCCTTGTTGACTTTTAAAAGAAAAATAGCCCAATTCTTCTTTTGAAGTTTTTAACAGATTTCCGTTGTTTATATAGCAGCTCTTTAAACGCACTCTGCCTGTGGTTCTTGCACTTAGTGCAAATCCTCTGCAGAAGTTTCGGGCTTTTTTTGAAGGTTTACTCAGTGCCCTTCGTCCTAATGACTTTTCAGGACAGACAGCCAAGTCCGTACCTGCCCAGGCGATGGGAGATTGGCTGGGAAGATGCCATCCTTCTCTGGGAAGAAAGGCGTCCTGTCTAATCCCTGGCAGGCGGCGGAGGAGAGAGGATGCTTGCAGGCTGACGCCTTCAGAATCTCGCCTGCCAAGAATGAGTGGCATATGAACGAGGCTGCGCTCAGCACTTCTGGGCAGATGCCCAAGTCCTGCTAGGATGGTCCCTATGGCCCCGGAGGAACAGGGCCAAGAATCCGTGTGCTGCCAAATAGCTCCCTACCTCGGGCGCCATTCTCTTGCCAAGCTGTTTCTAGATCGTACTTCTAAACTTCTCCATAAAATTCCCAGAAAAGGCGTTGGAAAAGTTGGAAATGGCAGGGAAATGTTTGGATCTTCTCCACGATGTTGTCGAAGTGATTACCGTTGAAAAATTAAAAATCACAGCTGAGAGAGAATGACAGGCTTGCCGCTCGCGGTCGCGTGAGCCATTTACATGGTCAGGTGCACCCGGCCACCAGCTCTCATGAGGCTGTGGGCTTGGGCTTCACTGCCTGTGAGGCATGTAGGCGTGAGGTTTCCCATGCCCACCTGTTGGCACCGACTGTCTCCCAGACTCAGACCCACAGAGATTCTTAGGGAGCTGAAATGTGGCTTGCTGATGGGACAAGACAGAAGAAAGCGTTCATTTACCCAAAACACCCACTGTTCCTTTGCTCTCCTTGGTGAGGCCAAGGGGGGGGGGTGATGATGATGGAATAGATTCCCCCCGATAATCATCCCTTACACTGCAGAGAATCGATGTTAGAGGGAAAACAGCCTGGAAGCCAGTTTGGTTTCAATAATTTGAGACCCAGTGGGGTCAAATCCCTCTCTGGACTGTCAATAGTTTTAGGCCGAGGACAAACAGTGAAAATAGGAAGAAAAAGAAGTGCAGTTTGGTGGCATAAGCCACTGAAGGCAATTTTTAAAAAGTCCTAGAGAAAAATCTTTGTGCTACAAGGTTACACCTGTGCATGGATAATGGTGTGTTTTTGTTTGTTGTCGCTGCACGTTTCAATGTCTCGGCCATTACTGAAATTGTGGAAAATTGTTGCATGCTGTTAAATTTGAGGATGTGAGTGAAAATGTTAAGAGTTAGTGCTTGTGAGGAATGGGGATTTTTTTTTTTTTTTTGCCTCAGTGTTTGTTCTCTTATTGGTATAAAGGGTAAACTTCTGAGGAGAAGTCCATGTAAGTGTATTTAACTCCTCTAGAAGCAAGATTTTTTTCCTCTTCTTTCCTCCCTTCCTTATCTCCTCTTTCCCCCTTTCATGCCTCCTTTCCCCTCCTCTGCTACTTTGTGTGTGTGTGTGTGTGTGTGTGTGTGTGTGTGTGTGTGTGTGTGTGTGTTTTGGCTAGCCTTAAAATTGGATGGAGGTAGATTTACAGGCTCAACCTGAGACCCCAGTGTGTCCCCATCACAAAGGATAATTCAGGAAAACGTGGCCTTCAACTGAGAAGTCTGGCTGTGTCTGCCTGAAATCTTTAAAACCTCCATTTTCAGTGGCCCCATGTATTCACAGTTAGAAGCGTTTAAAATTCCAATAAAATACACAGTCTAAAAGTGTCTTAACTCTAGCTACCAGGTTGTCCCTAACAGCGAATGTAAATGGATGGAAGCCTTGAACTTTCTTAGCAGTGACTTTTGGAAATATGTCCACATTATTGCACACAACCAGGCAAGCCTTTTCTTCTTAAGGGCCATAATGCATTCTGCAAGATGTATAGCACACGTGCTTTTACCTGCTATGTGGGGTGGCTGCTACTCACAGGAGGAGGGGGAGGAGGTGCCAGATTTGAGTATTTCTTGCATCTCTGCCAAGGCTTAAGAGTGAGGGAAGCACTTTAGCTTGAAAGCCCACATTTGCTGTTAGCTCTTTAGGGAGCGGAGGAGCTCATTAAATGATATTTGTCTCACTTCATTTTCATGGACACCATCACATGAGACTGTTGGACTCACTGGAGCTGGAGGACAACCTTGTACTCATTTAAAACAATAAAATCCCTCCTACACCCTGTGGCACCTCAATTCGACAACTACACAAAGTCTATTTTCTCAGGGTACTGAATTGTAGATGTTGCCTCTATAATGAAGCTTTTAGAAGAGGCCACTCTGAGCTGTGTTTTCATGCCCTCAGTTAGATGGGCCCACATTTCTTCTCAAGTGCTTATTAGTTTTCTGGCTAAACTGCCACCATGCAGTTATGTCCCTGAAAGGAAGGACATGTCTAATTGAGGTCAGTGTGAGTCACAGTTTACAGTAATTATCTCGGGGATGGAACAGTGAGAGGGGACATCACGTAATGAGGCCAGCATGGGTTCCAAGGCTTGGCCCCCACTGTGGCATGACAATGGACGGCTGCCAGAGCCAGGGAACGTTGCTTGGAATGATGGTTCCTAATTTGAAATACCTAGGTGAAAATAGCATTGTTGCCTGAGCTATAACAGGTACTGATTTTGGAATTTTTAATCTAAATTTTGGTTTTATACATGTAAATAGTCCTAAGAAGTTAGATAATTCTCTGAATCTTGAGGTGAAAAAACACCATCCTCCTACTAATTCCTCCTCCCCTTTATAATACTACTTCCCTAGGAAACCCTTTCAATTTTGAGCTGTTTTTCAGTTATGTACCTCCGTTTTTCTAACGGAATACTTATACTGTGGTTTTGTCATTCTTTGGTTTTACATATTAATTTTTTATTTCCTCCTGTGAAAGATGAGCATTTAGATCTTGCATCCTTCATGCCCCTCCACATACACGTTATCCTCTCTTAATTCCTCCAGTGTGATTATATCAGAATTTTCATGAAATGACTATTCAGGATTCCTGTTAATATGAGAGTATACATTTTACTAACAACCAAGTCATGAGTATACATCTTGTTTTGCACAAATTTGTTTTTCCTAGAGTTTATAATCGCCTTTTATTTTGTCCCCTATTTTCTATGTATCTGTTAGCCATTCATTCCCAAACTCTCATCTGTAACTGTAAACCTCTTCCAAATTTGTTCAAGCACATCAGGTAAGCTCTCATTTTCAATTTCTTCTTGGATATAGGGCTCCTTCATCCTCCTGGTCAACGTGGACTGGTGGCTATCTAGGTTTGTTTCTTAGCTGTTGACCTGGGGTTTCCATCACACTAGGAATTCCCTTGGCCTTTTGTTCTCTGTTGGATCCCGTATTTCCTGGATAGCATGTCTTCATCTCACTTTAGTGGACCACTTCTGGAACTTCGTATAGGCCCTGAGATGTACCTTTTCCTGAGAGTCTACACATATGGACATAATATTAATGTCCTTTTTAGTTTCTCTGTTGGTTACTTTCGTGTCATAATTTTATTGCTTTTTAAAAATCAATTCCAAACCATATTTCTTGTGGGTTATTACCCCTACTCTTCCCTTCATAACTTGAACCGTCCTAACTTTTGCTTTACAATGTTCTCTTGACCTTATTTTTACTTTACTTATTTTTTCACTTTACACCAATAACTTTCCTTATAAACAGAATTAACTCTGCTTAGTATATAGCTTTACAGCATTGTGACAGATAGTTTACCTTGTTTACATTTCTTTTCTTTCTTTCTTTCTTTTCTTTTTTTTTTTTTTTTTTTGTAGCTCCCCACTCCCCTTTGGAATTATTGTCTCTTTTAAATTGTCTGACTTTATCTTATCGTAAGCTCTTTTTGTCCTTCTCAAAATATCAGATTCCTTAATTCTCCTTTATTTATGGAGATCTTTCTCCTGAAAACCTTTTTGTGCTGTTCCCCTGCTCTCATCTTTCTGGGTTACCTGAATGATCCTGACCCTTTAATACTCTTTTGGGTGTAGTCATTATTTACTGAATTCCATATATTTTTCTTTCTAAATTTACTCCTCATTGACTAGAGTGATCCATAAATAACTTTTAAAGAGAGAGGTGTTGAGGTAAACTTTCTAAACCCTAGCAGGTTCAAAAATATCTTCATTTTGTCCTCAGTGTGGTTTGATAATTTGGGAATGAAATTCTAGGTTGAAATTGTTTTTTTCACAACTTGGAAATTATTGCTCTGTGGTCTTCTGACATTATAGGATGCTGAGAGAGATTTAATACCTGTCTTATATTCATTCTTTTTTGGGTAACCTTGAGTTTTTTTTCCTGTGGAAGATTTTAGGAAATTTTCCTTATGTTATTAAATCTTCTTAAATATCAAGATGATTTATCTAAGTGAGGGTGTTTTAGGAGGTATAGTATAACATTTGAGAATGCAGATTGTGGATCATGCATGCCTGAGTTTAAATTCCAGTTGTCGCATTTACTAGCTTGTTTAAGTGTCTTAACCACTTAATTCCACCATTCTCTCAGATGTAAAATGGGGATGAAAATGGTAGCTACCTCTTAACATTTATTGGGAAGATTGAATAAGTCACTACATGTGAAACTTTTGAAAGTGGTGCCTGGCACGTAGTAGGTTCTCAATCGCCTTTAGCTATTATTACTATTATTGCCATTTATTTAATGGTCTCTTTAAATGTAAGACTTTATGACTTTTAATTCTGTGATGTAAGCTTATATTAAATTCTTTGATGATTTTCTTTCTCTCTGCTTTTCCCATCATCCCTGTTCTCTTTCTCTATGAGTTTTGGCATATTCTCTCTGCTGCTTATATGTATTTATTTTTTTTTCATCTTTTCCTTGTGTTTTTGTTTTATTTGCTGGAAGATACCTTCCAATTTCACATCTAGCCCTATATTAATTTTTTGGCAATAACAATTTTAATTTCCAAGAGCTTTTTCTTATTCTCTAATTGTCCCATTGTCTCAGTACCCCTTTATTGTTTTATGGATAAAATATAATCTGGAATCTCTGTTTTGATGGTATGTTATCTTTTATTCCTAAACTGTTTGTTCCCCCTAGGGCCATATTGTTTTGTTTTGTTTCTTTCATGTTTTGGACCGTCCCTCAGTGTCAGGAAACCCTTGGTGGTCTGTTCATGCTTAAGAATGAGGAGGTTGAAAAAGCAGGTGGGGAACTCTGTACATGTCGGGGGAAGACTTGACTTTATGGTGAACAGGTGGGGCCAGTCCCCTGGAGGACTGCCAGAGTCCCCCAAATGTCAGGATTTCTGTAGTTTTACTCTAGGCTTCCAGTATCCACATCAGCTGCCCTTATTCTCTTCAGAGAGTTCATTTCATTCTTTAGACAAAGAGTGCTCCACTTATTTGTTTGATTGGATTTTGTTTTGGCTTTTATTTTTTGGTTGCTCAGATAAGGCCTAGCTGCAGGGTATTCTATAGTTGGGGGTAGGGGTGGGAGTCAACGCTTCCACACACAGCCATTGGGTCAATCTCCCTATTGCAGGTGTACCCTCATTCTGTTGGACATGATATTGCCCAGTCCCAAGTCTGTCCAGAGTTCCACAGGGCTAGGGGCTCCTGTAGTCACTCAGTTCCGTCTGCCTTTCCTAACCACCATGACTCGGGTCTTCTCAGTGCTGCCCTTCCTTGGGCATCCTTCCTCAGTCATCCTTCCTCAGTCACCACTACATCATTCAACTTACATTGTGTAGAAACTTGTTGGAGTCTCTAATTTTCTGATAGTCTTTATTCATGATTGTGGGTTTCTGCTGTTTTTATTTCCCTACCATCATTTTAATGATCAGGGCAAGAAGATCAATAAATATTAGTCTATCCTCTCCAGATACCATGATTTTTTAAAAGCCTCATTGAAGGGCCTAGAATATAGCATGGAATGGAAATATATTGTTTTAAAATATGCACATTTTTGTGTGATGTGCCTTTGGAGCAACTCAAAGGCCCAAGAGAGGAAAATTCACTTCTCTAATGATTAAAATATTATATCCTGAAAGCTCCTGGATTAACTATTTCTCTGTGAGTTCAGGAACTGATGATACTAACAGCAATAGTAGTGTTAACATCAGCAACACCATGTTTATATTTTCCCAGCACTTTATAATTTCTTAAAGCACTTTCACATGCATTGTCTTGCCTTATAGACACTGTATTCCCTATAAGCCTTATTATCTCCATTTTCAGCTAAGGCAAATCACAGAGATGAAGGATTTGCCAAAGGTTACACAACAAGCTCTGTTAACCATTGCACCTCCCCCCTTCTGTTAATGGTTTGCATAGCATTAACTACAGTGGGTGACTTAGCTTAAAATTGGTGCCAAATAACTTGTGTAACATCATATAATCTGAACTCGTTACTTCTCACCTTAGTATCTCAGGGACGATTTGATACTCCTCTATGGTAGAAGGTTTCCAGAAACAATGAGTTGTCTCTGTGTGAACCAAACCTACGCTCTTTCACTTGGCCTACAACAGAGAACCATATACCCTCGGAACTTTCAACTCCATTGTGCCACTGAAATCTATACTTTCAATCTGTGCTTTTGCATTTTCCTCTGAATTATCACCTGAGAAAAAGCTCCTATATCTTACATGTTCATTTGTGTGTTAATACAATAGAGCCTGTGAAAGATGGTATCAAGTACCAGGCCAGCACAAACTTATTATTGGAATCCATGTCTGGAGAGAGAGAATTCCATATTCCCACTGCTGATCCTCAAACCATTGAAATGTGACAATAGCCTTTGACCTCACTTGGAGATTACTAAGGAGATCCCATCAAATATTGACATGCTTATACTCTATTAATTACTGACATTGGTTGCATTTTCATTTTTAATACAATCAGTAAATAGTTATAATCTAATTGTATAGCACAAGTCAATGTGGGAAAGTAAAAAAAAAAAAAAGATACAGATAAGAAGAAAATGAGTCACAGGTAACAACATCAGGTAAAGATAGACCCCCTAACTTTCAGATAGATAGGATGGGAGAGCAAGAGAGAGACTGGATGATATATGTGTATATACTTCTATTACAAAACCGTGTAGACAGGTGGTCTCCATTTTAACTACATATTGAGGTCAGACTGTTCACACTGTTTTGAAATACTTCCCCACGACATATAGTCTTCTACAACATCATTTACAATGGCATCAAGAGTTTCATCTTCATTTATTATTTCTATCTCCTATTATAGAGGAAAAAATACAAAGAAAGCAATGTGGGAGATCAAGGTAAAGTAATTTTGATGGTCTCACCAGGAGTCTCAAAAAGACACTAACCTAGTAGTTTTGAACCATGTGTTAATTTTTTTTCAGGACACAATCTACAAGATTTTGTGCTCTAGAAAGGTCATCTCTTAGCTGTTTTCCCTGTTAGAGTTCTTTTTCTAAAAGTAAGCAATAGTGTTGTCCCGGAAGCAATGAAAATGATCAGTTTGGTATCTTCACGTCTGCCTGTCAGGAATTGGCTATACCTTCCCAAATCAGTCTTCTTAGCAAGTTAAATAATTAATTGAACTACTACTTACTGAGTCTTGAGCTCTGGTGCTAGGCACTCTGCATATGGAGAAAACAAACAAAACATGAGTCTTCTCATCAGGGAGCTTCTAGTCTAGTGAGCAAGTCAACAGTGATTTCTGCTCCCCAACTCTTGGCACACAGAGAAAGCGATCGTATTTTTATAATACGATAGGACAGACAGACAAGGAAAGGCTGAGTTGATCACCTGGGGCTTCAGCCATCCCGAGGGCTGAAAGCTGAATACCTCATCATACCTGTAACCCATTCCTATCACACTGACTGTCCCAATGTAGCAGTTGACAAGCTCTCCAATGGTGAGCTTTCTTTTGGTGGGGGCAAGGAGGATTCTTGATATGGGACAAACCTTGCAGGGTCAGTTGTGAAAAAGAAAACAATGTGAAAGTATAATAAAATCCAAAGAAAAATTTGATTTGTTTCCTGTTTTTGTGTGTTTGTTTGTTTTAAGCCCATTAATAAGGTTTTTGCCTTACAGCTCTTGCTGAGTTGGAAGTAAGTGAATTTGTGAGCTTATTCAGGGGTCTGCACTTATTTTATCTTTCCATTTCCATGGAGGATTTATGCCTAAATTACTCATGGTCGATAGGTGACTATTCAATTGCTACCATTTCTTGAAGCTGCTTTTTTTTTTTTTTTTTTTGGTATGAGTTTTTTAGAAGATTGCATTTGATGACAAATAAAAGGCTACATCTTTCCCCAGTTCTATCAGTGGAAATAATTTCTCACTGATAAAAGGACCTTCTTTGTGGCTTAGTGCAATCTTGGTTGTTGCATTATGACTTGTCCTTCACGCACATGACTGGTGAAACCATTTCCCTGGTTGGCAGAACCTTCCCTCTTTGCTCTGGAAGGAAATCAAGACAGCATCAGCAGAATCAACTGCTTCTTAAACATAAGGCTTTCAAAGTACAGTTGTATAGAGGATGGGGTCTTGTCAATTTATTGGAGCAAAATCAAAGCTGTCGACTATAATAGAATTCAGATCTTCACTCTCTTAGTTATCTATTGCTGCATAAAGAATTACATCCAAACATAGCAAATTTTATTATCTCACAGTGTGTGTGGGATAGGAATTCTGGAGCAGCTTGCCTGGTAGTTCTGGATCACTGCCTCTCCTGAAGATGTAATCATGGTATTGGGTGGCTTGACTGGAGTCATGGGATACTTGAGTAGAGCTGCTTCCAAGATGGTGCACTCACATGGCTGTCAAGTTTGTGCTAGCTTTTGGTGGAGGACTTGGTTCTTCACCACATGGACCTTTCAAGGGCTGCTTTTATCCTCATAACGGGGCAGCTGACTTCCCACAGAGTGAGTGATCAGAGAGAGAGAACAAGATGGAAGCCATAGTGATTTTATGACCTGGTCAAGAAGTCAAACTCCAACATTTCTACAATACCCTGTTGGTGACACAGGTCAGCCCTCGTCGGTGTGGGGTAAGACCATGTAAGGGTGTGAACACCAGGAGGTGTGAGACTCACTGCATACTGTTTGGGAGGCTAGCTATCCTAGTCCCTACCTTCTGCCCCTAATGAATCATATGCAAAATACACTCCCTCCTTCCAAAGATGCCCTTCCAAATATCATCCCACTAACATCAGCTCAGAGTCCGGAATCTTGTCAGCTAAATCAGGTCCAGGTATAATTCCTTAAGTACAGTTTTGTTAATACCATCCTTCCGAATCTGAAGACCTGTGAACTAGAGGCAAGGTGTCTTCCTCATGCAGGTACAATGGCAGGATGAGCACAGAACAATTGCTATAGATATTCCTGTTCATAAAGGGGGAAATGCAAAGCACGCAAGAGTCAACGGACCGTAACAATTCTGAAACCTAGTAGGCACGGGTTGATATTTTCTTACCCAGACTTCAGGACTAGGAATAATTCCTCTGGGCTTTTGGGTGTACCATCTGAGATCTTGGTTATACCCTCTCAGCCACTGTTCCTTTTACATGAAGGATAGCTCATGTGTCCATCTTCACAGTTTCCTTGGCCTGCATTTTGTGGTAGAACTGAGGATTCATAGACTTTTTTTTTCCCTTTTATACTGTCTCTGTCCTGTACAGTCCAAGCCGATAGTGTATCTGCCAATACTATTCTCTTAAAAACATTGTGAGTCTACTGTGAATGTCATTAGAGTTTATTCCATTAGGCAAAGCCACATGCCAAATGTCTTTGAGATAAGCCCTTCTCTACCTTGGGTTTTTGCTAAAACTGCTGAGAGATACCCTAACCTTCTTAGGAGCCCTCTTGTTTGACTGAATGGTTTTTTGAGGCACCACCTTAGATATTTCTAAGGTCTGCCCAAAAGATCTTATAGCCACACCCTTGGCTTTATGTCTGTACCGTGTTTTCCCAAGAGGGCTCTGAACTTGCTCTTTGCCTGGGAACCATTTCTTAATTTTTAGCCCCGTTTGTCATCTGGAGAGAATGAAATTTCTAAGACCAATAAGTCCTGGCCTTTTTTTTCCCCTTATTTTAATGATTATTCTTTAGCTTATCTCTCTTTTCTTGCTTTTTATGATTAGAAGCAAGACGAAATCAAATAACACCTCCAACACTCTGGCTGCAAATCTCCTTTGCTAGATCATCCAGCTCATTAGATACATTTCCTACTTTCTACATCACTGCGGGCAACAGGGCCATTACACCACAGGCAACTGCCATTACATAGCAAAGATCTCATTCCTCTACTTTCCGATAGCATTTTTCTGTTTCCTTTATGCCCTTGCCAACACAGCCTCCTTGAAGGCTAGCAGGACTCTGCTAACAGTCTCTTTGAGGCACCTCAGGGTTTCACTAATATTCTCCCCTAAAGTTCTTTCAGCTCCTGCCCACTGGTTGGTTTGAAAGCCACGCCCATATTTTTAGCGTTTTGTTGTTGTTGTCTTCTAGGTACAAAAATCTGTATCCATTATCTGTGGCCACTTAACAAATTACCCCAAAGTAGAGTGGCTTAAGAACAATTATAAATCTTTAGTGTGTCACAGGCTTTGTGAATTTGGAAATCAAGAGTGGCTCAGCTGAGATGCCGGCCTAAGGTTGCTGGTGAGGTTGTACTCAGGAAGTCAGCTGGGTGCAGGCATCCAAGGGCTTGACTGTGGCTGGAGGATCTGTTTCCAAGTTGCCACACTCATGTGGCTGGTTAGTTTAGCTGGCTGTTGGCAGGGAGCCTCAGTTCTTCACCACGTGGCCTGCTTGAGTATTCTCATGACATGGCGTCCCTCAGAGTGAGTGATCCGAGAGAGAAAATGCAATGCCTTTTTTTGGATCTAGCCTCAGAAGTGACGCTCCGTCATTTCTGCCATATCCTGCTGGCTACACAGATGAGCCTCATTCAGTGTGAGAGGAGACTACCCAAGGCTCTGATGACCAGGGAAGCAAGAATCAAGAGTTATTTTAGAGTCTGGCTACCGCATTTACCTTTCTGTGCCATTGGATAGTAGTAATGGTGAAATTTCAGCTTCCTGGGACCCATACATTAGCAATCCCTTCTTAGAAACACTTAAAGAGTTGAGACGAACTGTGGATCCAGAGGCAGTCACTCTCAACTCTTGTTAGCTGTTTTCTTTTTTTAATTTTTATCTTTAGATGTCTAAATAACATGTCTATAATGCTTCTTTGATTTTTAATTTTTAATTATCTATTGATTGCAACTAAGGAAAATGAGTATTTTGCTCTTCTGTAATCCCCCTCCCCATCATCATCCGTACATCCATATGTAGTTTTGATTAGTTTAATATTCAGTGTTTATAATATAACCATTAAGTACAAGTCCATGGCAATCAGGTAGTATATTACGATTCCTGCTACTCTCTTGAACTTATTTTTATATTGTACCTTAGAGTTAATAATTGTATTTTTTTTTCTTGTTTTGTTTTCTTTGATTCTCACAATAATTGATCTCCAAGATCTTCCCCTTGTTTAAATTCTTCTTAATAATTTCGAACACACTAGGTATTTCATCAATACCAACCTATAGCCTGACTGCAGCTTCAGGAGGAACCCCAAGCCTGGGCTACCCAACTGAGCAGCTCCCACATTTGTGACCCTCAGAAACTGTGTCAACTAGTAAATGTTTCCTGGCTTATCCTGTTAAGGTGAGGATTAATTTGGTATGTGGCAATAGATAACTAATCCAAGAAGTGTTGTTTTCTCTTCTCTTTTTTTCCTCTTTGATTAGGATCATCTCTTTGCTTCTGATGTCTGAGATTTCATGATAATATGCCCTCTGTAGATACTAGTGGGTATGTTACAAAGTTCCCATCTCCCGGCAAAATCTGTGTCCTCCACTTTCCTTCCTTCTTTCTTCCTCCTTCCCTCCTTTTCTCTCTCTCTCTCTTTTTTTATCTCCTTCTCCCCCTCCTTCCTTTCTTCCTTCCATTCTTTTTTCCTTCTCTCTTATTTTCTTTCTTCCTTTCTCTTTGAAGGCTTTCCTCTTAGTTTGGTGATCTTATGCTGTCTGCCGCTATTTCAGAGGTACACTAAACAGGTCGTCAGAGGTTCTGAGCACGTAGGGGTGGCTTGTTGACTGCGGGTCTCGTCGTAAGGTAATCTGGCTGAGCTGTTTCATTGGAGAATCCATGTTATTATCTCCAGCTCATATCTGTTGGGCTGGTTCGTTCCCCAGGAGAACTGTTAGTGTCATACCTTGGTTATAATCATTCTGTCTGCTATCGGGCCTGCACCGAAACCCTGATTCGACCAATTTGACCACTTACTGTGTGATCTTGGTAGAGTAACTGAACCTCTCTGAGCTTCAATGTCCACATGTGTGAAATGGAAGATGTTAATAGAATCTACCTCTACCTAACAGTAGCATTGTTGTAACGATTAAATGAGTTAATACAACATGAAGTACTTAGAACAGTTCTTGCCACAAGACAAACACAAAACAGGTGTTAGATGGTATCGTCCTCCTTATCCTCAGTAGAGCTGGGTTAGGGAAGCAGCTGGGGATCTCAGCATTGAATATTTCAGCCAACTTACCTTTATTTTCAGTAAAGTATCCCTGCCTTCAACTGCCTGGTGTCCGCCAGTCCAGAAGCTCACTGTGTTATCCTTTTCAGAGAATGAGTCTCCGGTGTTCATCCTGGGTGGGTGAGGGGCAGTCACCTGGCTGTGTAGATGTGGGAAGGAGTCTAAACCTTGAGTTAGTCTTCCTGACTTCTCTGTAACTCCCAGAGTGTCTGATGCTCTCAACCCAGCTGCTTTTGAACTCCTCCTCTCCTGGCTTTGGCTTCTGATATTTTTTTAAGTCTGCCTCTACTTCTGCTTCAAGCTTCTAAAATTTTATTTTTGTAACTTCTTCTCTTTTTCCTTTGTCTTGTGGGTTTGTTTGTGTGTTTTTTATAAAAGAATACATTTACTATCATTTTAACCGGGTGTTGGGGGAGCAAGGATGCAAAATCACGGGTCCCCCACTGTGCCTCTCACTTTAAGTCTGAAATAGGCTTATTAAAGAAATATTTTCAAAAGCAATATAAATTAAGTGGGCCTCATGCTCATTTTGGATTTTTTGGCACTGTGGAAGGGAGCAAACCATAATGGTAGGTAGGATGTTCACATCTGTATTTGCACATGGGCATGTCTTAATTACTGATTCACAGAACTCCTTGTACTTGGAATTATTCACTGTCCATCTCTTGTTACGCTGTAAGCTCCACGAGGACAGATGTCTTTATTGTGTATATGGTTATATGATTTGGAACTTCAAAAATATCAACAATTGTAGTCATTGTCATCACTTTCATTATAGCAGAAGAAGTCATGATAAAACACAACTAAGTTCACCCAGTATCTGCTGTTGGCTGGACACTATTGTAAGCTCTTTGTTTACAGTGACTTTAAAGTAGGTAATATTATAACCTCCACTCCACGGATGAAATAGACGCTCAGAGATACTTGCTAACTTGCCCAAGGCCTGTAGTTAGTAAGTGGAAGAGGCATGATTTGAAATTCCAGAGCCTGACCTCTAACCACAATGCCATTCTGTTTGTTGACCGAATAACTAAATGTAGAGTCCTTCAAACAGAGCACATTTATCTGGGAAAAAAATATGGCTCCAGACTACCTGGTTTCTTCATCCCTTTCATAAATTTCATAAATCTAAAAGCAGAATTTATTTGAGATACGAAGTGATTTCCTGCTGCACTTTAGAATACAGGTGAGGATGTAGTAAAATGAAATGCTTTTAAAATATTAACAGACCAAAAGTAATTAAATAGCCTAAGTGGTAATTAACATTGAGAACAAGATTTCCTTTGATACTAGCCAAGAATTAACAACAAAGGAGGCAGTGGGTCGTGTAGAACACCTTCTCTTTGGGGGAAAGGGAAACCCCATGAACTGCTTGTTTCTTTTTCTTCAGAATGATTACAAAATTGTTGTGAACACTGCCACCCCCAATCTGAGACCCAACCCTAATCTATGCGATCAGTGTGCCCCCTAAAGAGACTTTACAGTTCTTACAGGTGAAACTGGTTCTTGCAGTCCTTGAAAGGTGGTCCAGGGCTCGGTGCTGTGCAGAAACCTAATAAATATTTGTTGATTCGTTGGTTCATTGCTGGATTGACCTCTGCTTGGGCTCTTACTGAGGCTGCTCCATTAAAGACAAATGATTTATGGGAAGAAGACGTGTCTCAAAGCACGAAATGTTAGCATTTGTGCCATCAGATGGACGTAGACAGAGGGCTTTTCCTCTTCTAGAGCCTGCCTTCCAGGCGCCATGGATTCCCTCTTAAAAATAAAGGAGGGAGACTCGGTGTTGGGACTGTTTCACTTCTGAGGACATTCGTTTTGAGTTTTTGGAAGTGACTCTGGCTGAAATAAAATACCGAGAGGGAGAAAGTTGCAGATTCCGTTCCCCGATGTTGGTCTTTCTGTGAGATGGTTCAGGTGAAGCATAATTTGTCAAATTGTGACAAAGGGATCATAGTTTTTCCTCGTTATAATTTTCTGTCTTGATGATATCTTTGCCATTTTTTAATTTGTCACTGAACACCCAAGACTAGAAATTATGTGTCACATTTACATGGCCAGTTTTATGTATTCCTGACAGTCTTGGAATGTGTCTTCCAGTTTTAAAACGTCCACCACTTTGGGACATTGGGAGGCTCGTGTTTCTCAACGGACCCCCACCCCCACTGCTGTGCTGTGCTTAGGTCAGATATAGCACAGGAAGGGGGTCGTTCCCACTGGAAAGCCAGTTTCTAATTCATTCCGTCCTACCCCAGCCCATACCCGAGCGCCCACTCCAGCCCCCACCCCAGCACCCACCCAGCGCCCACCCCAGCACCCAGCCCAGCCTTTACTCCAGGGCCCACCCTAGCACCCATTCCCAGATCTACCCCAGCGCCCACCCCAGCGCCCACCCCAGCCCCTACCCCAGTGCTCACCCAGCACCCACCCCAGTGCCATGTCTCCCCCATTAAAAGCAGGAATCCTAAGGATCTATTTAACATGCAGTTTGCTTCTCCAGGTCCTCGCTCTTTGCCTTGGCAAGGACTGTTGGCAGGAAGCCTCCTGCCCATGGCTGCCCAGGTCTCTGGGACTTTCTCAATTGCATTTGCATGCGGATTGTATCCTTGAGCTCCACAATGCTGCATCTGGCCTTGCATAATAAAATGTCAGCAGTCCCTTCATATCAGCTAGTGAAGTTATGTTACCTCCCAAGGCAAAGGAAGCTGCCCAGGGGCTTTCTCCTGGGATTCTTTCTGAAAAGAACAGAACAGTCAGCTGTCTCTCACACCCTCGGACCCGGAGCGGTCTCTCTTGTTCTCCTTCCAGGAGCTGCCTGGAATCTTAGGTTTGACCACCTTGCTCATGGGGAAACGTGGTGGCAGGGCTCTGCACATGGGTGGGCAGGCAGTTGGTGCTGCCAAGAGTAGATTCGGGTGCGACAGCCCGAAGTCTTCATGGATGGTGACCGCTGTCTTATGTTAGGCTGCCGATCCCCTTCCAGCAGATGCTCTCACGGTGGTACCAAGAGCTGACATCAGGGCGGAATGTGGGTAAGGCCAGGAGCGCGATACTTAGCACCCCAAAGTAAAACAATGAACAGGGTACACCTCACTTCATAATTTGAAGCCAGGTCTTCTGGCTGATGGTTCACGTGCTGGTCCAGGGCCTTGGAGTTGGACAAAACTGGATCTGAACGCCAGTCCCCCCCTTGATTGCCTTTGTGACCTTGGGCAAGTCACGTCTCCTCAGATTCCTCATCTGCAAACTACAGGTCATCAGACCCTCACTGGGTTTTTGTAAGAATTATAACAATACACAAAGTAAGCGTGGCTCCTAGAACACAGCAGGTGTACAATGAAGGAGGACTGTTGTGGTTTTACTTACACCAGCAACTAGGTACTGTTATAAGTGTTACTGTGAGTGATAAAAGTTGTATCACTGTAGACTGTTTGGTGAATAAATTCATACCGCCTTTGAATTGCAACAGAGTTCAACTTTTTGAGCCCTCCCCAGCATGTCAGTCATATTTACTTAGGTACAGTTGACATGCTAATGGCATTAGCAATGGCATTAGCAAGATTATCTATGATTAAAGCAGATACTTTGGCTTTATTCACTTATGTTTGATGTATTTCCAGTTTTACATACTTGGGAACATACTTGCTTTTTCAGTTTCTTTCATTTAGATCTTAAAAAAGAGTATTTTAGGGACTTAGCTAGCACGGGAAGGGAAAGCTGCAGATTCTGTGTGAAGCACAGAAGGACCAGAGCCCACTCTGCAGTGTGGGACATGAAGCCGATGGGCCAGGACTCAACGTGATAACCTCCAGGACTCTCAGGCTCTGCCATCAAAATGCAGCTAATGGAGAGCAAAGGAACCAGGACCCTCCTTCCCTCCACCCCCGACCAAAGTCAGGATAGGGCTGGAACCGTCTTTGAGATCTTGTGTTTTGTCTCAAAATTTCATGTGAGGGTCACCTGGGTGGCTCAGTCAGTGAAGTGTCTGCCTTCGGCTCAGGTCATGATCCCGTGGTCCTGGGATCAAGCCCCGCATCAGGCTCCCTGCTCAGTGGGGAGTCTGCTTTCCCTCTCCCCCTGCCGCCCACCCACTTGTGCTCACTCTGTCATGCTCAATCTCTCTCTCCCTCAAATAAATAAAGTCTAAAAAAAAATTTCATGTGCAAGTTGCACTCCATCCCATATTTCATCCCTGTTTATTTTATCCTAGAAAGAATGATCAGCCTCCGCCAGTCCTCCCAACCCCTGAAAGGGCCCTGGGAGAGAGCACAAGCCATGTGCGTCCCAGCACAGGGGACCAGGAGTCTGACTTGAAAAGTGGGGCTAAGCTCTTGCTCTAAATACAAAGGGGGAATCAGGAACACCTGGAGAACAGACTGTAGTGAAATAAGGGAAGGAAAGGGAGCAGAGCGGGGAAAGGTCTTGGGGCACACATCTGGGCTGGAATTGGGGCATGGAAGGAAACTGGCAGCCAAACCCATGAACCACAAAACCTGCCTTTCAGGTGCCTGTCGGGTCGGAACTATACCGAGCTGTCCAACGAGGATGGCCTCTTGGCTTCTTTTCAGGGAATTCCTTGGTTTCAGGAGTGAAGTTAGCCTCCCGCCTATGGAGAGCATGTTCCGGAGGGACCACAGTTAGGATATTCCATCTTCTGTCACTGCGAGGCTGACGCATCCTTGGCCCCACTTCCTCCTCCTCGAGCCAGAGTCCATTCAGTTACTGCGGTCTTTACCTAGACAATGACATTCCAGTGAAAATCCATGCCTCGCGCCCAGGCAAGCCTTCGGGCTACATGATTTTGTCATAATCCGTTCCTCACAGAGCAACTTTATTGGGATTTATTCCCTCATGGCTTCTATTGGGTGGAAGCGGAATTGGTCCTGGTGACGCTGGGAGGCTGCACATAAAGGGAAGGAAGCACTTTTTGAATGTGAGGGGGACAGTGTGGGGACAGATCCAGGTTAGGTGTGACGGCTCCGTGATGGAGAGTTCTTCTGCTCCAGGTGGAGCTCTGGGGCCCTGGGAGGGAGGCTCACAAGTGAAAGCACCTATTATCTTTGTGCAAATTGATACTTGTCTGCTGTTTGCCCGCCTGGGAGTGCTCTGGGCCACGTTCCAGTGGAGGTCACCTTTTGTGCTGATGATGAAGGAAATGGGTAGGATTGGCAGGCAGGCAGCTTTCTCACTGCGGCGGTGGATGGGGATGGTATCGGTTATAGGCCACAGGACTGTGTTCCTCGAATGCTAAACTCCTGGGACCCTAGGGCCACACTTCCTAGACTTCGAGTAGCGAGAGATTGTTGTAGCGTTTGACCCAGCTAGGTGTGTCTGTTGAGCACAGCAGGGAGAACCACAGGGCCATGGAGCCTTTCACGGGATGCGGGTTTGTGGCCGTGGCCAAGTTGCTAAAACGATTGGGCCTCAGTTTCCCCAACAGAAGGATGGAGCCAGTAGTTCGAAAGCATGAGTCGTATGGGATGAAGCATGATGATATGCACAGAGTGCCTGGCACAGCGCTTGGCATTCAGTAGGTGCTGTGTGAACAGTGGCCACCGTGATGGGGGAGGAGGGTGTCTTTGTTGTTCCTGCTGCCTTCCTTGGAGTGAGGCTCGGAAAACATCAACCTAGGGAAGTGTCCTAGTTCCTACCCGGTCTGGAAGCCTTGAGAAATAGAAGCCAATGGGTGTAGGCAGTACAAAGAGCATCAGATGTGGGACTTGCAGTCAGTAGGTTCTCTTGGTGCAGAAAGCAGTGTGAGCTTGAGGAAAAAGGAGGGGACTTCTCATGCACGGGTGAGGGCAGGAGGCCGCTCGGTCTCCGATGGACTGTGGGTCCCAACCATTTTCTTCTCCCGCTCTTCTCTCTCTGCCCCTCTAGCTGCCTTTCCCCTTTCCAGACTGCACACTGGATGTGGCCATCCAACAGCAATTTCCAGGCCGGAGGTCTCAGCCTCGGTTCCGACGGCTGGACAGTCGTCTGGGAGGGAATGAAAAGGGTGTCATGGTGGATGGGCACACGCAGGGCTGTGGGAGTGGACGGGGCTTGATTCCGAGCCTCTGTGGCAGGACAGGCTCTGAGGGGC
Organism: Eumetopias jubatus; assembly: GCF_037043125.1. NCBI lineage: Eukaryota > Metazoa > Chordata > Mammalia > Carnivora > Otariidae > Eumetopias > Eumetopias jubatus. The sequence continues at coordinate 97,017,555 of NW_028274810.1, read as the reverse complement.
ACGGAAGGACGAGGTCGGCTCCAGGCTCTGGGGAATCAGGCAGGGGCCTCGAACCAGTCGTGGTGATGGTAGCTGAATACTGTCCCTGAACACGAGCTCTAGGCCAGGCACGGTTCTAGACCGTATGTGCATTAATGACTTTAGGCTTCATTACTCTGAAACAGAAATGGCTTAATCTCCGTGTGAGCGATGAGACAAGAGAGGCCCAGAGAAGTGAGGTCACCTCCCCAAGCGTGCACAGCTAGTAACAGGTGGGGGCAAGATTGAAACTCAGGGTAGCTGACTCCAAAGCCCGTGCTTCTTAAAAGACATGCCGCCTTCCGTGGGAGGCAGGCTGAAGCTCCCCTATGCTTCTCCCTGGCCATGGGTTTGGGTCACATTTATCTTCCACACCTCCCCTCTGGGACGCACCCCAGCTCCCCACTGACCTGTCGTCCATCGGCTGTCAAGCCCTGTGGGCTCCGTCAGAGCCTGATCTGTCACCACCTTGCCCGGCTTCCTCCACATCACTGTACACATTGTCACCGCTCTTGCCATGGCCTGTGTTGTCACTTCTACTGTGACACTGCACTGCATCTAAATCCACGTGCATTTCTCAGCACCCGAGACAACTCTGGGTCTCTTGCAGATAGAGCCACTTAAAGACCTTGGTTGTAGATTCCTTATGAGCATGTAGAATCCTTGGTCCGAAGGGTTTATTTTGTTGCTTCCCTTTGAACCTGACCAGTTACGTTAAGTAGGTCTTCTCCGGCAGGTGCCAAGGTAGCATATGGGATCCTATCTGCGTTTCACTGTCAGACAGACTCCAAATGCGGGGTCGACATTGTCGTCCTTCCACGTTCCAGTTTCAGGGCTTTTTGGGTTTTTTGTTTTTGGTTTTGTTTTTTTGTTTTTTTTTTAGGTCTGTGCTCTTGAGCTGGCTGCCCAACTTTTTTATTTTTTAAATTGTGGTAAAATATACCTAAGAGAACACAGTTCAGTGGAATACACTCCCAATGTTATGTAACCCTCACCACGACCTAGCACTAGAGTATTTTCATCACCACAAAAGAAAACCCTGTTGCTCCCGCCTCCATCCCTGGAGTCCCTGGCAACCACTAATCTGCTTTCTCTTTCTCTGGATTTGCCTGTTCTAGACATTTCATATAAACGTCATCATTCAACGTGTAGCTTTTTGTGGCTTCTTTCACTGAGTCTGTGTTTTTGAGGTTCACCCGTGTTATAGCGTGTATGACACATGTAGCATGCGAGAGCATGAACTTCATTCCTTTTTATGGACAAATAATATTCCATTGTGTGGGTACCATGTTTTGTGTATCTGCTCATCAGCTGATGGGCATGTAGGTCATTTTCACCTTTGGCTGGTGTGAGCATTCATGGGCAAGTGTTTGCTTGGACACCTGTTTTCAGTTCTTTTGGTTATTTACCTAAGAGCAGAATTGCTCGTTCACATGGAATTTTTTTTTTAAGATTTTATCTATTTATTTGCAAGAGAGCGAGAACAGAGGCAGAGGGAGAGGGAGAAGCAGACTCCTTGCCGAGCAGGGAGCACGATGCAGGGGCTTGATCCCAGGACTCCGGGATCATGACCTGAGCCAAAGGCAGATGCCTAACTGACTGAGCCACCCAGGCGCCCTGGGAGTTCTTTAACTTGCTGAGATTCTTTAACTTTCTGAGTTTAACTTACTGAGAAACTGCCAGCTGGTTTTCCACAGTGGCTGCACCATTTTACATTCCCAGCGGCGTCATATGAGGGTTTCAATTCCACATCCTCTCCTCTAGCATCAACTCTTGACTTGCAGAATGAGTTTTATTATAACAATGGGGGAAAATACCTGAATTATTTAGGCTTCATTTATTTAATGAGACCATAGTAAAGCAAGACTTGTGAGCATTTTGATATAAAATATGTCACAGAATTTGAGATACACGAAAAGCAAAGGTTGTTTAACATGTAGGGATAAATTCGATCATTAGTTCATATCTATGGACCATATAAATGACAAGATTGTAAAATCCATGGAGATTCTGGTGGCAAGGCTGTGCCCCATGATATGATTCATTTGGTATATTTTTTTCCTATAAAAATGTACAATGGCCCATCTCAGTGACATCTGGACTCATTTGCATAAAATGAGTGTTTAGGGTCATATTATTATTATTCCATGTTATATACTTCATCTGATCTATAAAAATAGAGGCACAGTTATGGTAAGTTGTTATTCCTCTTCTGAAAACATTAAGAAATTTTATGTGTACCTTCTATTTTTGCTAATGACACAAAATGTTGAAACTCGTTTTTTCTTCCACCAACCCATGAATGTGCCATCCTTATCTGAAACCTAAATAAATACTCATTAATGTACAGTGAAATTCAAATGAGCACTTTATATAAATAAGCCTGCTATAGAAATACGTGTTTCTTCAAATTTGTAGACCAGAATAACGTGCAATAAATTTAACATCATTTCATATTCCAAGCCACCGACCAAGTAAACTGGTTTTATGACTCAATTTCCTAACCTCAGGTAGAATAAGAAAGCATATATATGGCTCTTAATTCCATAATCCATCATATATTTTAAGAACAGTATTATTTGGTTGAGATTTTTATATGTTAAATGGAGCAGAGTGTACATAATGCCCGATTCTAGGGTATCATGATGGAGTGGCAGAGGAGACAGAGAGAATGGGGTGAAGTTGCCCTTTTCTTTCACTTATTCTTTTGGACAAATATTTGTTTGTTCAAGCGCTACTATGTGCCAGATGGTATATAGTGATGAATTGAGTAAACAGTGTTGCTGGCCTCTGGGAACCTCTACTTCGTGAAGGTCTTATGGTTATCTGTTTTTGCATAATGAACCATCCCCACACTGAATGGTATAAGTCAATACCCTACCACGCTCACAGTTTTGTGAGCCAGGAATTTGGGTATGGTGTAGAGGAGTGGCTCATCCCTACTCCAGAGTGGCGGGGGCCATATCTTGGGTGACTTGAATGGTAGAGATGGCCAGGGCTATGTGTCTAAAGCATCAGTTACGGTGGATGGCTAGATTCCTTGGGTCTTCTCTACGTTGCCTCCTCTAGGATTGGAATATTCAAAGTGGCCTCTTTATTCAGAGATCTGGACCCTGGTCTGCCTAGCTGCTTGGAAGAACTAAGGCTGACGGGGCATCTCTTTCTTTCTCCATGTAGTCTGTGTGTGTGGGCTTCCTTCAAGCATGGTGGTCTCACCACGGGCCGACTTCTTACATGGCAGATAGCTTCTCCCAGAGCAAGTGTTCCAAAATCATGAGCAGGAGCTGCAAGACCTCTTGTGACCTAGCCTTAGAAATCCCAAAATGTCACTTCTACCCCTTAATAATAGTGAACCATGTCATTAAAGCCAGCCAGACTCATGGGAGGGGATTTATACTCTACCTCTCAGTGAGAGGAGTAACACAAAATGTAAGATCATTTTAATCTGCCACAGAGGAAGGTGGACATTAAAGAAATAATCACATAAATTACTTTTGCAATAAGAAAAGTACAGGTTTCTATAATCAGGAATTCTTTTTTTTTAAATTTTTATTGTTATGTTAATCACCAGACATTACATCATTAGTTTTTAATGTAGTGTTCCATGATTCATTGTTTGTGCATAACACCCAGGGCTCCATGCAGAATGTGCCCTCTTTAATGCCCATCACCAGGCTAACCCATCCCCCCACCCCCCTCTAGAACCCTCAGTTTTTTTTCAGAGTCCATCGTCTCTCATGGTTCGTCTCCCCCTCCGATTTCCCCCTCTTCATTCTTCCCCTCCTGCTATCTTCTTTTTTTTTTTTCTTAACATATATTGCATTATTTGTTTCAGAGGTAGAGGTCTGTGATTCAACAGTCTTGTACAATTCACAGCGCTCACCATAGCACATACCCTCCCCGATGTCTATCACCCAGCCACCCCCTCCCTCCCACCCCCCACCACTCCAGCAACCTATAATCAGGAATTCTTGATTGCAGATGACAGAAACTCAACCCAGAGGGGCTAATGAAAAGAAGGGAAGTTGCTGACCCACGTAAATGAGAAGTCCATGGCTGAATCCCAATGCTGTCGTGATATGGTCAGGAATCTTTCCCTATTTGTCAGTGATAATTGTCTCTTTTCCTCAGGTGATTTTATTCTCAGGCGGGTGGGTGAGTGGGGCACTCCTCAAATGATAGCTACAAATGCCACCAGCTGCTCCCTACTTCTAACAGTGTAGCAACCACAATGGAAGAAGAGACTCTACCTCTTTCTTAATAGTTCTATCAAATGGTCCTGGGATTAAATCTGATTGGCCACATTTAGGTCACATGCCTTCTCCTGAGCCCACCACTGTTGCCAGGGAAATGAAAAGCTTGGATCGGCCAGGTCTGGACTGTGTGCCTTCCTCTGGGACCTCAGAAGAGGACCAGCCCTACATGAACTACAAGTGGAGATCTTGTTTCCAGGAAAAGGAGAGACAGTTTCTTTTATGAGAACACAATGGAAATAGATGCTAACCAGACACACATAACGTACCCATTACACAAGCCGAAAAACACAGGATGACCTGCCTTGAAAATTAGGTCCACACACAGACGCAAGGGGGAGGCTATTCCTCCCTGTTGTCATTCCTTCCAATCAGTCAACTTGCAGTTATTAAGTTTTCATTGTGTACAAAGCACTAGACAATTTGTGACTAGGATCTGGGGGCTCATCCAGGAAAAAGATGTGACCATTAGGTGGCAGTAGCACACACAGGCTTTATTGGGTGAGGCTTTGACAGGTTTTGGGGGCCGGGAAGTCCCTCACAGCAGGTGACCTTCCTGAAGAGCAAGACAGGAGGGCAAGGGAACTGCCAGGAGAGAGGGGGATCCTAGGGGGGGACTTCTGCATCTAGGTGATGTCACCTAGCAGCACAATGGGGATTGTGTGGGTCAGAGAGTAGCAGTGGCTTAGGGTCTTTATGCTCTGGGCCTTGTCTATGGCTAGCAGATACTGGGTGCAGTCTTGTGGGGCGTGCACAGCAGACGGGCTCTAAATAGCTAAAAATCTGCCTATTGGGCCTATATTTAACACAAGTGGATGTGTCAAAATTTGAGTTTGGCACCTGCTGGCTTTTGAGTTAATGGGTCTCAGCCTGCAGTGAAGAAATAAACCACTCAGACCATCTTGGCTGATTTATGTAATGAGGAGTTAATGATTATCCTCGGTTATAAACAGAGCAACCAGTTAACATCAGCAAGTTAAAGACCTGAGGTATAAACTGTGGAATAATAATCGTAATAGTTAAAGCTTCATACATAATTATCACGTGACAGATACTGTGTCATGTGCTTTATGCGAACTGTCTCATTTAATTCACAGATAACTCTATGTAGGAGTTCCTGTTATTGTCCCCATTTACAGATGGGAACACAGAGGGGTCCAGGAACTCATCCCAGGTTATACAGTTGGAGGGGCAGATAGCATTGAGACCCAGGCAGACGAGCTTCAGAGTCAACACTCAGCAACTGCCGCAGCATCTTCGGGGAGCTGGGTAATCTTACTGGCCCGTTTCTTCACCTGGGATAGTAGAAGAGCTTACCAGGTGACACTCCATGCCCCGTCTGCCACTGGACTTCGAGGCTTGCTCTGTGTGGCGCTCCAGGTGGAAATACATCAGTGGGAGCCCCTCGGCCGTGTCCTAAGGGAAGTGGTGAGAAGGGCATGGGAGGATATGGGGCATCAGACAGGCAGCTCCTTAGCCCAGGAAGAGCAGTGGGAGGGGGAAGGTGCAACAAGTGGTCTGCAGGGTCGGGGGAGTATAATGTAGGGATTAGGAGCGCAGGCTCTGCCTAGGTATGAATCCTGCCTCCCTCACCCACTAGGTAGTAATCTTGGGTGAGTCACCTCATTGGAGTTTCTTCATTTGTAAACTAGGAGTGAGAATAATAGCACTTACTTCAGTAGAATTGTCGTGGTGATTAATTGAGGCAGTGCCTGTGAAACATAGAGCACAGCGCTTGCCAAACAGAGCCGCCCGTAGATGCGCGCTATAATATTCCTTCTACTGCTAAATATTATTATCAGTGCAGGACCTGTGTGACAGAGAGGAGCTGCAAGGTATATAGGTAAGGAAGCACCCGAGAAGGTGCTCCAATCCTAGCCATTTTTAGCGCATGAAATGTTTACTCTGTGCCAGGCACTCTGCCATCTGCTTGTTTCACATTTGCTAAAAAAAAAAAAAAAGTCTAGATGTGTTCCTTCCCCTTACTTTTATTGTGCCCCACTTGGCTCGTGGTGGTGGTATAACAGCCCGCTTGTGGGGTTGTCTCTAATGATGTTATTCTGGATCCAAAGTGAGGTATCATGGCAAGATGGTGAGAGCATGCATTGGAGAGTTATGACCTTGGGTCTCATCTCTGTTGTGTAAACCTCTCGGAGCTTCAGATTCCTCGTATCTCTAATAGATCTTTAACAATAACTGCAGCCAACATTCATTGGGTACTTACAGTATGCTGGGCACTGCGGGATGTAAACTTTCTCCTTTCCAAGAAGAGCTGTAAGGAGTTTGGGGGATAGCTGTGTCTGTGTGTCTATAAGCAAAGAGCTTGGGAGCTGAGGTATCTATCCTCAGAATGACTTAAGGGAAACAATCTTATGTCCACGTATTGGGAGGAAACGGGAGGGAAGGCAGGATGGTGGTTGAAAATGTAGCACGAGTCATCCAGAGATTGGTCCTTGACTCTGGGTAAGTTGTTTGGATGCCTGCTCAATTGCTGTCCTTACCTGTGCCCCAACTTTCCTGTTGGCAAGAAATATAGAGGATTTCAAAATTTACAGTCAGACTGAAACAGTCGTTTGTTGTTACTGTTTTTAGCTTTCTACAATAGAACTCAGCTTCGATCTGGAGCCCACATTTCCACTGATGGTAACTCAGTCATGTCTGGTTGAAAACTTAGTATCTTTTTTGGATAGATATCAAATAAATTCAGATTGCTCTCTCTACCCTCTTTCCCTTCTTTTTGGGTTCTCAGGAGGCTTATGCGTTGACCTGTCTTGGGGATGTGTATCTGCTCCATGAATCTCCCTCTGGACACTTCAGAACTCAACGGAAATGTCTTCATCCCCGGGATGCTAGAAAAGACTGGAGGTTGGGGGATGATGGTGCTAAGGCACTAATGCTCTTTCAGATCCTCTCTGACATAGAAGGCCACGTGGTTATCATTTCTATGCAAATCCTGGGTGCCTCATATTGACAAGCACACTGACAGAATGCCCCGCCCAGATGCCTAGGGCAGGATGTAAGACATCAAGTCACTTTAGCTTTCAAATCCCCAAATCTATCTGGGTGCTTCTCACCATCTCCTCCGGAGAACGAAGATTCAGGAGAGGCAGGAATCAGGCCCCATACTTTCTTGTTCATCTCTCTCTGCTTGGGCCAAAGTCCTCTCCCAGTCCAGGACAGGGTTTGAGAGTCTTGCTGTGCAGTGAGGAACTGCTCTGATGTCATAGCCTGTATTCTTTCTACTCTGTGGCTTATAGTCACAACACTGTGCTCCGTTTTCCAAGTTTGATTCTCCGTAGTTCAAAACCATCATTTATTTATTATTTGTAGTACTTACTGTAGGACTTACAATATGCACACCTAACAACACAGTCCATCTTCGAATGATGTAACACTTTATGTATTTGTGAACAGGCTCATTCTTTGTATTCTTCGTGCTGTCATATGTTTCATTTTTATATATGTTCTCAACCCCACAATACATTATTGTTTTGCTTTCAACCATCTATTATCACTTAAAAGAATTAAAAGATGAGAAAGAAAATGTCTTTATGTTACATGTTGCTCCTTTCAAGCATTCTTTTTTACATTTTTGTAAATAAAAGTTTCCCTCTAATGCCATTTTCCTTCTGCCTAAAGAAATTCCTTTAACATTTCTTTTAATGAAAGTCTACTCTAGAGGTGGTGAGTTCTTTCAACTTTTGTTTATCTAAAACAAGTCATTATTTTACCTTCGTTACTAAAGATATTGTTGGTTATAGCATTCTAGGTTGACAAGTGTCTTTTTCTTTTGGTATTTTATTTTTTTATTTTTAATTGTTTTTAAAGTATTTATTTATTTATTTGAGAGAGAGAATGAGATAGAGAGGGCATGAGGGGGGGAGGGTCAGAGGGGGAAGCAGACTCCCTGCTTAGCAGGGAGCCCGATGCGGGACTCGATCCTGGGACTCCAGGATCATGACCTGAGCTGAAGGCAGTCGCTTAACCAACTGAGCCACCCAGGCACCCTCTTTGGGTATTTTAAAGGTGCACAAATTATCTTCTGGTTTGCATAGATTCTCATGACAAGTTTGACATCATTCTTACCTTTGTCCCTCTGAATGCAATATGCCTTTTTTTGGCTGCTTGTAAGATTTTCTCTTTCTCACCGCGTGCGTGTGGATGCGCGCGCGTGGGGGTGCGTGCTTGCCCACGCAATTTGATTATAGTATGTCTTGGTGCTATTTTCTTTGTGTTTGTCCTGTTTGGGGTCTATTGAGATTCTTGTATTTGTATGTTTATAATTTTATCATATTTGGAAAACATTCCATTATTTCTTCAAATATTATTTCTGTCCCTGCCCCCACGCCACCCCCAGACTCCAAGTGCGTGTATGGCAGATAGCTTTATATTGTCAAAGAGGCTCTGTTCGTTCATTCTGGAGAGTTTTATTACTATAATTTAAAGTTCACTGGTCTTTTCTTCTGCATTGTTTGATCTGCTATTAATCTCATTTAGTAAAAACTTCATTTCAGATAGTGTATTTTTCATTCTTAGAAACTCCATTTGGTTCTGATTTAAATATTCTGTTTTTCTCCTCATTATAATCATGTTTTATTTCACAACTTTGAACATGCAAAACATATCCATAATAGCTGTTTTAATAGCCATGTTTGCTAATGCTGTCACTTGTTATTTCTGGGTCTGTTTCTCTCTCTTTTTTTTAAGATTTATTTATTTATTTGACAGAGAGAGAGAGAGAGCACAAGTAGGCAGACAGGCAGGCTGAGGGAGATGGAGAAGCAGGCTCCCCGCAGAGCAGGGAACCTGATGTGGGGCTCGATCCCAGGGTCCTGGGATCATGACCTGAGCCGAAGGCAGATGCCCAACTCACTGAGCCACCCAGGCGCCCCTGGGTCTGTTTCTATATGCTGATTTTTCTCCAGGCTATGAGTCACACTTTTTGGTTCTTTACATGTCTGGTAATTTTTTTTTAAAGATTTTATTTATTTATTTATTCATTTGAGAGAGCGAAAATGAGAGAGAGAGAGAGAGCACATGAGAGGGGAGAGGGTCAGAGGGAGAAGCAGACTCCCTGCTGAGCAGGGAGCCCGATGCGGGACTCGATCCCGGGACTCCAGGATCATGACCTGAGCCGAAGGCAGTCGCTTAACCAACTGAGCCACCCAGGTGCCCTTACATGTCTGGTAATTTTTTATTGAATACTGAGCATTATGAATTTTGCATTTTTGGGTGCTAGATTTTGTCATACTTCTACACACAAAAGATGCTCCTTTTTTTTTTCCTGGCAGGTGTTTCTGTTACTTGCTGATCAGTTTGATTCTTTCAGGGCTTATTTTTTAAACTTTTGGTTAGGCCTAGAGTAACCTTTATTCTCTGGATCATTTAGCCTCATTTCTAAAGCCTAATCCTTCTGGGGTCTTTACTGAATATGCCCTGAATTCCAGCAAAGCCCATCCACTTCGGCTGGTGAGCTTGCAAACAATTTGGGGCCCTGTGAGATCTCTTGGAATTGTTTGGCTTATGGCTGCCCAGACTATAACTCTTCTCTCCTGGAATTTTTTTCTTGCCAGGTCATGTAGGGTTTCAACCTACTCACACACAGGATTGATATTCAGCCAACAACTCAAAGGGACCCCTTTGCAAATTTCTGGAGATCTCTGTGCAGCCCCCTCCTCTTTACTTCTTTGTCTTGCCGACTGTAGCAAAGGTAACCTTCCTAGTCTCTGTCTTCCCAATTCAGTGAGATCACTGGGCTGTCCTTGGGTTCCTGTTCCTATGCTGAGGTCTGGCTATCCCTTTTTTGCAGAACGCCTGGTGATGATTGGACTCAACTTTTTTTCCTCCCCTTTTCTAAAGGATCACAGTATTGCGCTGTCTGTTGTTCAAAGTCTAAAAATACTTGTTTGGAAGATATCAAACAGTTTCCTAGTTATTTATGGCAAGAGGATAATCTGAACCCTCTTATTCTCTCCGAGTCAGAAGCAGAAGGGCTCAGAGTTATTCTATTGTATACTAGTTTTTTTGATGATAACTTTCATCTTCAGAATTGTGGTTGGTACAGTGGTTTTCCTGAGAATGCCTAGGCTTTACTTATTCTTGGTTCAAGAGGATAGATTTACCTGAAATTTACAGAAATTCTATAAGGAAAGAAATTTAAATTCAAGGAAAAATAAGGAAATCAATTCAATAATATTTACTGAGCCCGTCCTATTTGCTAGTCCCTGCCCTCATTGTTGGGGATATAACCATAAACAAAGATTGAAAAAAAAAAATCTCTGCTCTTACTGAGTGCACTGTAGAGAAAGTAGAGGAAGAGGCAACAAGCATAATAAATAAGTGAAATCTTAAAATTTATAACAGGTCAGATGGCAAATGCTACATGAATTATAGAGAAATAATAATCCTCCCAGCACACATGTGGCACTGGCTGGAAAACATGGCCTTTGTCCCTTCATATACTTTAATGATGGAGGCCATCTGCTTAGAGGTAAAGTAGCCAAGTATATTACCATAAATGTAAGTCTACTCGAGGGCTGTCCCCTCATGCCCTGCTAATCTCTTTAATTCATACACACTTACCATAAAGTCGTCTTCACGGAAGCATTCCCTAAATTGTTTCTTTTCAGTTTTCTCAACAGGACTTGGACGCTCCATGAGGGTACGCCTTGTGTCTGCCTTTGTTCACCACTATATCCCCAAACACTCCATATAGGTTTGGTATTTGGAGAGTGCTCAATAAATACTTGTTAGCTGTTAAACACGTGCGTTGAAGAGCTTCGTGGATGCACTGGTTTCTCGATACCTGCCCGTGTTGTACCTTATCTGCACCCCCCTACCTCTCCCTTTGAAAGCACTGGCCACCTTCTCTTTGAAAGTCACCTGTTCTGATCACTCTCTCCTTCTTTCTCTTTTCTGCAGCTGTGCAGTCACTGCACACCCTAAATGACCAGATATCCCATTTTATTGTCACCAAGTCGAAGGCACTGGAAGAAGACAAAGACCCCTTTCTACCCACTGAGAAAGAGACTCTGAAGAGTTCCATGATCCTGATGAGGCACCTCTTAATGGATGCTCAGGTACAGAGACTGACAAGGAAATTCTACATAAAGTCCATGGTATCTTTTTTTGTGTTGGTTTTGGTAGAAGTTGTGCAAAAATGTTCGACTACCACACTTCCTGGAAACCACCTTTGTGATAAACAGCCGTATAGCCGACATTCTGATATACTGGGTCTTGGATTTCTGATTAGGAATTATTTGGGATCTAGTATTAAAATAGCTTGGTTTTAAGTCAAAGTAATAGGGATTAAAAATAATATATGTGTTGTTTCTGAGAATTTAACAGATCTCTCATTAGCCTTGGAAAAGTGAAAAATCCATTTACATACAAACTTGGCAGGCATCAAAGCTGGCGAAGGCTCTGGAGTGGAGCAATATGTATCCCAAACAGCATCACTGAGCAGCTAATGAATATTTTGGTACATTTGATGCACCACCAGTAAGCGAATCAGCACTGTTGTGGGTTTTTTTTTTTTTTTTTAATGCTCGCAATGAATTAATTACAGAAGGCATTTAGCTCATTGTTTGCTTTTGTTGAGATTGTTCTTCAAGGTTTTTCCTTGTGCACTATTTTATTGAAATATTTACAGGTAATCCATGTACTCCGTCTGGCTTTGTTGGTCGGTCTCTCCAGATATGTTGGTAGGCAAATACCAGGTGTTTTAGGAGAACTGATAGTTTTTGATATTAGTGAAGCCAAGCTGAACTAGACTTTATTGTCATTTCTACCTCGTCAGTATCTAGAAATGTTTCCAAAAATGGTCTTTGGTTTTGGTGATTTTGTATTGGTTTGCCCCGGAGCTTTCCTCCTGAGTTTGTTTTCTGATCTACAGCAATGAGGTCAGAATGGTGGCTGGTTTCCTGTGTTCCGCTCTATCAGATTTTGAACGGGGGTTTCTTTGCTTTTGTTTCTACCATGGTGGTGGTTTGTGTTTTATTTTTCTACATCAGTCCTGAAGCCTGTATCTGGTACCAGTAAGACTTGCTCTGGCAAGGCTTTGGTGCATTTCTCACCTGTCAGTGCTTGAAGCTGCCCCACGGGGTTTTTGAGCCCCTGTGTTCAGATGACCCAAATTATGCAAAGCCTTTCATTTTTATTCAGTGTTCTCCCTTCTCCCCTTTATTCCGAGCAGCCCATTCCACTTCTCCTTTCTTCCTGAGCCTGTCTGGTGGAAAAAGAAAAGATTCTGAAGCTCTAACAGCCAATTTTAACACGCGGGGGAAAAAAAAGGGAAATTTAGAACAATTTACCAAATAAAAGAGGGCAAATTATTCTTGAAAGGATTAGCTTTCCTCAGTGCCTCGACCCAATCCTATAGCTCACACCCCAGCCAAGGGGACTAGCCTAATGATTCTCCTGAGATACTGTGTAGACTCTACTTTGTAAAATCTAAGGAAGTAAAAAGCCATCTTTTTCTCTCCTTCACTAGCATCTAGAATGGGATTTCAGAAATGTTCAATATTGCTTAAGAAAACGTTCCCCTCCCTGAATGTTGGATTCATTTGACAATTTTTATCATTTGTGGTGTTGATCACAATTTTCCCCTTTTTTATCTAATGAGACTAGAATATCCCATATAATGTGGTTACTGTATAGAACCGGATTATTAGCTCATTCTGTCCTGATCCCCAGTCAATGCCTGCTAGAATTTTCTCACTTACATAACCAGATAAAATGGAGCAGGGTATGATGGATATTCCCCAAAGTCACACCTCCAGAAGGAGGGTGGTTAAGTCCTCCTCCCGAGGGGGCAGAAAACAGAAGGTCAGGTAGAAGTGTGTGGTGTCTGGACTCGCCATTTCTTTTGCCCACTTTTGTACAAAGACTCTTCCCTCTTGTCTTTCAGACTAATATAGGATGCGGTAAATTGTGATTAGTTTGGTCTAAAAATTCCACCCTCATTTCTTTTCTCCCCAGACCACTAACTTTTTGGAACATTGTTTGTGGTTGTCTCTAGGTCTGTAGCTGAAGGCAATTAGAATCATGTTACCTAATGCCCCCAGGCTCAGAGCATCTCAGTAAGATTAGTGTTGTGAAACTTATAAAATGCTAAGGACCCCCAAGATTTTGGGTACGGTCAGGGGTGATATGTGTTTTTCAGGTTTGAAGGAGATCGCTAGAGACATGTGATTTCTAAGGAGACTCTTTATCGAGCATTTTTGGAAATTCAGTGATTTTCCATTCATGGTTTGACATTGCTTCTTACCTCCATTGCAAAGACGAATGAATGTACTTATTTCATATTCTGAGTTCATCAATAAATGGGAGGTCAACAGTATGTGAATATAACTTCCATGTGCCTCCTACCCCTCAGCTGCATTTTGTGATATTAATAGATGCGTGATAGATTTGTGTATTGGAGGACGAAAGCTTCTCCACAGCAGTAACCACATCCCTTAACTTGGTTGGTGTAATAGCCTGCTCACTTTCACACCCAGAGGACTCTTAATAGCGTTAGATTATGATGAAATGTTCTGACATCAGTCTGCGAGTTGAATGAAGTCAGGCGCAAAGTATTCCAGAGAACCTGGAGGCCACTTTCGAGAGTGGCTGCTTAAAAGGCATAATCGATTCAAGTCACATCTGTCTTGGAAGCAATAAATCCTGCTTAGGAGAATGTCAAAGGCAAAAGCATTGCTGGGCTATGAAATTCTACCTCTGAGGATTATAAAACGGTATACACAGAGCAAACACATCTCCCAAGTATAATAGGGGTGCCGGACATGATTGACAGGTGTGACAGTGCATTCCGGAGAACGGAACGGCTCACATGGGCAGCTCAGAGGCCCGCAGTTGTTTATTAATTCCCTACATGTCTGTATGAGCATTTCGGGGGTGTCTCAAAGAGGCGGGGCTTCTCTGTTTGCACTCCATTCCCCTTGTAGTCCGCAGGCCCCCAAATTCAATGACGTGTACCATTCAGACCACACTGGAAACCTGATCTTGTGGCTTTTGTTCCTGAGTGCTCTGGCTAGACCCAAAGTGCCGACTCAGCCTCGTGAGTGATTAGATTCATAACACCGAAGAGGCCGTTCTTTCTGGTAGAGATTAATTCTTTTACTCGCCCTGTGTGACTCTGCATGCTAAGAGAGGTTGATTACAGCAAATTAAATCTCCTATTGGCAGTTCTCTCCTCCTTCCCCCCCAAAGACCTAATATCATTATTTATTAAGGGGTGAACAAATGCTTGGGAAAACAATAAGATCGCTTTGTTGGCAGCAAGGTCCTCTCCTGGAAGGCTGGGCGCTAGAAGGCAGAGAACTTTCAATGCCCCGTGGGCTCTCCCTCTGTGGCCACAGCAGTGAGGAAGGGCCCATGTCCTGCTGCCTGGGCCAGGCGGAGTGCGGAGTGCAGGGTGAGGAGGCAGGAGGCCCTTCTCCCCGGACCGCAGCCTGGATTTGAAGGTGGAGCTTGTTTTAAGTGAGGCCAAGGCCCAAGTGCACTCTTCCCAAAGGTCCATCTCTAGGAAGGAAGGAAGCAAGACATTGACAACAAAAATAAAGCGCACAACCATCCTGTCTAAGCCAGTGTGTGCCTGTGGCCTGGCAGAAGTCAAATGTTCCGCGGAAAATAGATGAAATCTGCTTGATCCTCTGGCCCACCCTTTCTCGGCGCTTCCCTTTTCCTTTTGCCCCTCCCTCCACCCCACCTGGAGCATCCCCTCCTCCTTCACTACACTCCCACCCCTTTCTCCCCTGCCTCCTTGCCCTTCCTTCCCCTCTCCTTTCCTTTCCTCTTCTGCCTTTCTTTCTCTTATTTGTGTTCAGGGAACTTGAAAGCCTATTTGCAAAAACCGCATATTCCCCTTGCCAAGCATGAGGGAGAGCAGCGACAGGACGTGGAGTGACCGGCAGGAGGCAAGCCTGGGGTTTGGGAGGCGGAAGGGGTTCCTGCCAGGATCCGAGATTCCGTGTGATGGCCCTCCGGGTCGTGTGATTTTCTTTTCTAGAATGATCTAGAAAACTCCTCTCCGCTGGTTGATGATGCTTTCTGATTAATTTCCGATGCCATCGGGCCAATTTAACATGAGTCGATTGACTGTTTGAGCTGCCTGGACACAGTCACTCTCTAGACTGGCCTCGAATGGGGAAGTGTGGTCTGGAGCAGAGACCCCACCGGGGAAAACGGCTCAGGCTCCTGACATATAGGGAGGGAGGGATAGCTTGTCTGCTTGTTTTGGGAAGGAGACCTTGGGAATCAGGTGTTTGATACACATTCATGACAGCCATATGCTGGAAGAGGATCTCTCCCTTTTCTAGCACTTTCCATCCCTCCATGTGCTTTCTGAAGCCAACACTGTGCTCAGGGCATGGACCTGGTGTTCTCGACAAGTACAGGTATCTGGGGCTTTCCAGCTGCAGCTGGCTTCAAGGTCATGCCAGGTGCACCACCCTGTCAACAGCCCTAGGGGACATCTTGCCCTGAAATTGCACAAACTGAGGCACCAGAAGGGTACTTGGCTCTCAAGGTCACAGTATTGCCCCGAGCACAGGTTTTTCGTAGTGGCTTTTGAAATGTGACCCCATGCGGGAGCAAGAACCAAAATGTCCCTACATTATGTCAAGCAGAGAGGAAACTCTGACATCAGAACGGGGGCCAAGAGGCAAAGTTTTTAACCGAAGAAAATCACCCCGGAGATATGTGTAAGTCTATTCATGCTGTCAGATTTCCACCTCTTACGGGTCCTAGGAGAAAGAAATACTGAAATGGACGCTGAAGAGGTTAGTTCACCTAACTAGGAAGCTACAGTGGTAAGGGGATTATTCAAAGGAGTTGCAGCTTATCCCCTCCAGTAATCCAGGGGCTCCATTACCCGTCCGTCCTGTGCATTCGGAAAGACAGTGCTTACTTTCTGTTCTCAGATGCAAACTGTGAAACCAGGAGGTCCGAAGCTTGCGGCTTCTTGTATAACTTGTGCGAGCCCACTTCTTATTCTGCCGTGGTGATTTTGATCTTTTTAAGTTTGTTTGTTTGTTTGTCTGTTTTAGCAAATGAAATTGAACCTGTAGACATTGCCAGGCTTAGATGCAATCCCATCGGTTACAGAGCCCCTATAGTCCCCCTTCCCTGCTCAAACGGAGGGCAACACATAAAATTGCAGTGCTGTTCCTCTGATAAGCTTGAGTCTAGGTATTTCTTAGGTTAATAGTGAAAGGTCGCCTCTTCTGAGACCTCTGCCTCTTTGTAAAACCCATAAGGCAGAATTTTAGGGAAGTTTCTGAAACACTGAAATTCATGCTTTCAGTATTTACATGCAAAGATCTGGGTGGAGTTGGAACTGAGACTCAGGAAAAACTGGATTCCTGTCCATTGCTGTGCTGTGAAGGAAAGGAGCATCAGGATGGGTCATGTTTGAGTGGAATAGTCTCTGTCAAACTGGTAGAGCTTCCATGGATATGTACATATGGCGCTAGAGGGAAACTTGGGAATTTATTTTCACACCACGGAAATTTTATGCCCCATTTTTAGATACTATGTATTTGTTTCAGTGATCTACATTTTAAATGATAATATGCTAGAATTTATGCTGCTCTGATTGTTGATGGTCCATGGTATAGTGTGGGAATCTGAAGTAGTAGCAAAATCATGGAAAGAAGGTTAGGGGTGAGGACTCCAGTAGGGTTTTTTGGTCCTCAGCAACAAAGACCAGCTCTGGTTAACATAACAAAGGGAAGGAAAAATAAAATCAGATGAAAACAGAGAGGGAGGCAAACCATGAGGAGACTCTTAACTGTAGGAAACAAACAGGGTTGCTGGAGGAGATGGGGTAACTGGGTGATGGGCAGCAAGGAGGGTACTTGATGTAATGAGCACTGGGTGTTATATGCAACTGACGAATCACTAAGTTCTACCCCTGAAAATAATAATACGCTATATGTTACCTAAATTGAATTTAAATAAAAAAAAATTTTTAAAAAGAAAAAGCTTCTATCTTCATGAAAGAAGATGTTAGTTTAAAAAAAATATATAACAAGGGTAACATTGGATAGATGCAAACAGGGTTGACCTTAGGAAAAGCTGGAGAACCACATCTCAGGAAAGACAGGCAAGAGGACAGCAAGGGAGAGTTAGGTCTCAGGAATTAAAGAGAAGTTGCTTTAGGATACTGTGGTTGGGCGCCTGGGTGGCTCAGTCGGTCAAGCGTCTGCCTTTGGCTCAGGTCGTGACCCCAGGGTCCTGGGATCGACTCCCGCATCGGGCTCCTTGCTCATCGGGGAGCCTGCTTCTCCCTCTGCCTGCCATTCTCCCTGCTTGTCCTCTCTCTCTGTCTGACAAATAAATAAATAAAATCTTAAAAAAAAAAAAAAGGACACTGTGGTTGGGATAAATTGGCTCCAACTATTTTCTCTCTTTGTGTCTCTTTGGTCAAGATTCAAATTCTTAGAAGAGTCTGACCAGCATGTCTTAGGTCAACGGGACCTTTTCCACATTGACCATGGGAGGGTGTGCACGTTGAGGGATGGTCCCACCTAGACCATTTTCATCACAAGGAGGGAGAGACGATGCTGGGCAGATGGGGGCAATAATAAATCCACTGTGCACTCCACACGCATACACTTGGTACTGTGTCCCAGTGCGGGGGTTGGCAGCACACTGAGCTCTAGGGACAGAGAGGGACAGAACATTGGCCCTGCCCCAGAGGGACTCAGGATATAGTGGGGCAGAGGATCAGACACTGAAGTGCCCTGTGATAAATACTGAGGAAGGTGTGCATGGGGGCCCTGGAAGCCCAGAGAAGGAAGTGGCTAATATTTGCAGATCACTTCACTGTTTACAAAGCACTTCTGCCAGTGTCTTCTCCTTTTCTCCTCTCAGCCATGAGAACGACAGGAGGCTGAGTACTGTTATCTCTCTTTTGAAAACTGGGTATTAAGCTTTAATAAAATAGACTTTTTTTTTATATCACTCCATCCAGCCCATCACAAAGCAAACATAAATGATTTCCTACCTGTAGCTGGTGACCCTCAGAGGATTTGTTTCCTCAAGGGGTTATTAAATAGGGGGAAAGGGGGGTGTAATTTGGGGAAAGAAGCAGATTAACACCTGGCTTCAGACATACAATGGCATTCCTAACTCAAAATATTTTTAACAACGTTAATAAATAATGCAATGCTTTCCTAAAGCTAAACTCTACCCTTTCAGACTCGTAGAAGACATAGGGTTCTAAGAACAGGGTTTTCAAAAATCTTTAAATGGAATATAAAAGATAATCCTGGTCCCCCCTCAATATTCCAGCCTCCTCATGGTGTTCTATAGTTATATCGGTAAATATGTGGCTCCGAAAATAATACGCAACCCCACCATTACCCTTCAGGTGAGTGGTTCTCAACCGAGAGGGGAGGAGAGCCATTTTTGCCCCACCCAGAGGCATTTGGCCGTATCTGGAGGTATTTCTGATGGTCACAGATGGTGTGGCTTTGTGCGCGGGGGTGGCGGTGCTACTGGAATCTGGTGGCTAAAGGCCGGGCATGTTGCCCAACTTCCTACCATGCACAAGATGGCCGCCGCCCCCCCTCAAGACAAAGAATTATCCAGCCCCAATTCCAATAGTGTTGAGATTGAGAAACCCTGCTTTTAGAACCAGTGCTACCTTTTTCATTGATCGTGAAACTCCTCCGGTCTCAGAATCGCTTTGTTTGAAGCCCTACAATAAATCATAATTGGTCCTCAAGATATATCTTAGTTATCATTTTCTCATCATTTATTGAGCATCTATAATGTGCCAAGCACTGTGCTAGACTGTGGGGAACCATGGTGAGAACAAAAGCAGTGATCTTTGCCCTCAAGGATTTTGTACCTTAGTCGTGGGTAGCTCTGAGTAGGTAAGTCAACAAATAATTACGAGTTTCGATAGTTGTCCTAAAGATTCATTAGGACCCAGTTTACATAAGGGTTCAAATGTTTTCCCTTTGAACACAACATTTCAGCTGAGATCTTCAGGGAAGGAGGGGGAGGGAGGGAGAGAACGTGACCTCTACTCATGCATTATTGCATATTATTTGTACTTCAATTTAGTTGTATGTATTTAATACTACTCCATGAGGTAACTGGAAATAGATCCCCTGGGATGTTGTGAAAGATCTAAGCAAATTATTTATTCCAGAAATTTACATTTAATTTAGAGAATATGAAAATTCTAACTGGTCCCTCAGGAACGGAGAATCTTTTCTTTTTTGCCTGTGGGTGTCCACAGAGGAACCAGGATCTCTGTCTTTTTTTGCTAGATGCCGTGGACATAGAGACCATACAAAGAAAGGCTAGCATCAGAGCTGTTTGAACTACATGAGACACAGGAGCCAGGTGGGCGAAGGGAAATCTGGGAAGATGTAGACACAGAAATGAAGAGGTGGAGGCTGCTCATGCTTAACCGAATAGCTGCCATAGAGAACCTGGCCGGCAGTCAGTTCTCAATTATGCACCTAGAGATTAGTAACTGTACGGATTATCTATGGGCAAAGCATTCCTTCCCAGGTGGCATGCACTCAGGAAATGTAAAACAACGTTAGTCTGAATGAGACATAATTAGAAAGGTAATTTCATTGCCAATATTTTTTTTTCTGCCATAATGGAATTCCACATCAGACTTTTCTTTTAGTATCAGCAACTTGGTACTTTTGAATGCTGTGGCTCCCACCCATTAGTCAGATAATAGAGAGCAGAACGGATGCCATATACTTACAATCCTAAAATCACTTATGCTTTGAATAGTAATTCCTCTGCGGAGATGTTGGGGCCTCCTAGTCACATAAAACTCAAACATTCCCTGTAGAGCAGCCAGGTGAATTGAGGCATGGTGTTGCTGAGTGCCATCATCCCCATTCTATGTTAGATCTGGGAGTAGAGCCCACATTTCTCCTTGGTGCCAGCTCAAGCTAATATTCCATGTTCTTTCACTCCCTTGTCCCTTAGTAAATTACACTTAAAAGCAGTTTGTGTGTTTGTTTGTTTGTTTGTTTTAAATTTTATTTTATTAGTCACCCTACAGTACATCATTAGTTTCTGATATAGTGATCCATGATTCACTGTTTTCATATAACACCCAGTGCTCCATGCAGTACGTGCCCTCCTTAATACCCATCACTGGGCTAACCCATCCCCCCCCCAACCCCCACCCCTCTAAAACCCTTAGTTTGTTTCTCAGAGTCCATAGTCTCTCATGGTTTGTCTCCCCCTCGATTTCTCCCCCTTCATTTTTCCCTTCCTTCTCCTAATGTCCTCCAGGCTATTCCTTATGTTCCACAAATAAGTGAAACCATATGATAATTGACTTTCTCTGCTTGACTTATTTCACTTAGCATAATCTCCTCCAGTCCCATCCATGTGGATGTAAAAGTTGGGTGTTCATCCTTTCTGATGGCTGAGTAATATTCCATTGTAGATATGGACCTCATCTTCTTTATCCATCCGTCTGTTGAAGGGCCTCTTGGCTCTTTCCACAGTTTGGCTATTGTGGACATTGCTGCTATGAACATTAGGGTGCATATGGCCCTTCTTTTCACTACATCTGTGTCTTTGGGGTAAATACCCAGGAGTGCAATTGCTGGGTCATAGGGTAGCTCTACTTTTAATTTTTAGGGTGCCCACTCCTGCCACTATTATTCAACATAGTACTAGAAGTCCTAGTAACAGCAATCAGACAACAAAAAGAAATAAAAAGTATTCAAATTGGCAAAGAAGAAGTCACACTCTCTCTCTTCGCAGATGACATGATACTTTATGTGGAAAATCCAAAGGACTCCACCCCCAGATTACTAGAACTCATACAGCAATTCAGTAATGCGGCAGGATACAAAATCAATGCACAGAAATCAGTTGCTTTCTTATACACTAACAATGCAATTGTAGAAAGAGAAATTAGAGAATCGATTCCATTTACAATAGCACCAAAAACCTTTAGATACCTCAGAGTAAACCTAACCAAAGAGGTAAATGCTCTATACTCTAGGAACTACAGAACACTCATGAAAGAAATTGAAGAAGACACAAAAAGATGGAAAAACATTCCATGCTCCCGGTTCGGAAGAATAAACATTGTTAAAATGTCTATGCTGCCCAGAGCAATCTATACCTTCAACGCCATCCCGATCAAAATTCCAATGACATTTTTCAAAGTGCTAGAACAAGCAATCCTAAAATTTGTATGGAATCAGAAAAGACCCTGAATCGCCAAGGAAATGTTGAAAAAGAAAAACAAAGCTGGGGGCATCACGTTGCCCGATTTCAAGCTATATTACAAAGCTGTGATCCCCAAGACAGCATGGTACTAGCACAAAAACAGACACATAGATCAATGGAACAGAATAGAGAGCCCAGATATGGACCCTCAACTCTGTGGTCAAATAATCTTCGACAAAGCAGGAAAAAATATGCAATGGAAAAAGTCTCTTCAATAAATGGTGCTGGGAAAATTGGGCAGCTATATACAGAAGAATGAAACTCGACCATTCTCTAACAGCATACACAAAGGTAAACTCTAAATGGATGAAAGATGTCAACGTGAGACAGGAATCCATCAAAATCCTAGGGGAGAACATAGGCAGTAACCTCTTCGACATCGACCACAGCAACTTCTTTCAAGATAGCCATCTCCAAAGGCTAGTGAAACAAAAGCAAAAATGAACTTTTGGGACTTCATCAAGATACAAAGCTTCTGCACAGCAAAGGAAACAGTCAACAAAACAAAGAGGCAACCCACAGAATGGGAGAAGATATTTGCAAATGACACTATTTATTTATTTTTAAGATTTTATTTATTTATTTGACAGAGAGAGAGCACAAGCAGCGGGGAGCAGCAGGGAGAGGGAGAAGCAGGCTCCCTGCTGAGCAAGGAGGCCAACACAGGGCTCCATCCCTGGGATAGTGACCTGAGCTGAAGGCAGATGCTTAACTGACTAAGCCACCCAGGTGCCCCTCAAAGCAGTTTAATAGTGAGATGGCGACTTGGCTCTTCCAAGTTCTCACTTACTCCTGTGGACCCGAAAGAAACGCAGTCATTTTGGCCAGCTTAGTAGCCCGGATACTTAATTTCAGAATGGACATTCTTATCTTGGATTACTGATATGCACCTACAATCTCTTTCTCTTTCCTCAGAAAGTATGAGACAAAGAAACAGGCTCGTGATAAGATTGATAATGAAAATCATGGCATGGATTTGTATCAGTTAACTACTGCCACATAAAAAAAAAATCATCTCAGAATTAAGTGGTTTAAAATAACTCTTTATTGACTTCTTTAAATCCGTGCATTGACTGGGTAATTTTGCTAATACAGGCAGGCATGGCTGATCTTGACTGGTCTCACTCCCATATCTGTGGTCGCTGGGGCCTGGCGGGTCTGAGATGCCCTTGGCTGGCATGATTCAGCTGTCCTCCACATCTCTCCAGTATCCGCTCAGCAGGCTAACTCTGGAATATTCTCATATAGGTGACAGGGGTCCATAGAAAAGAACAAACGGACAAAAGCAATCACTTTTCCAGTCTACATTTGTATCAAATTTGCTATTATTCCATTGGCCACAACCAGTCAAATTACCTAACCCAGAGTCAGTTTGGGATGACACCACCAAATGGATATATCAAGCATGGTGCATTAGTGTAATCAGTCTACCACATAAACAAAGCCAAGTAGCAAAAGATTTCTTAGCATAAGTCTTGATGACATTTGATCTTGTGGAAAGGAGAGTCTGAAATGTCCTAATTAGCAAGCTTCCTGCACATTGTCTTTTGGAAAGACTGAGCCAGTCAGTTTGTTTAGAGGGACATGAATTGTGTTCTTCTGCCGTTATCCAAGCACAGAGGACAGACTGTGTTTGAACAGCTGGAGGATATATTTTAAGAGGGCTCTATGTCAGACTTTGAATAGGATGATTTCAAATGGGCCTGTGACCAATTGTGAGAAGTGTGCACTTGTGCTATTGCTCTAGAAACATGATGAGCCATTAAAATCCCATTGTTCGAGCTGGTCATTCAAGCCAGGTGCATGGTTAATTTGTTCAACAAAATTCTTCCTGTGCTTATACTAACCACATGAAAGGTACAGTGGTAAACACTGCAGGGAGATATGAAAAATAAAGGTAGCAAAGGATCATTGAGTTCTCAGTGTGCGCCAAACTCTCTGCTAAGGACTGTACCTTACCTCCAAATCTCATTTGTGAGGTATGTGTTATTTCCCCTATTTTATGGATGAGGAAATGAGGCCCAGAGAGGAAAACTTACTTAAGATCACATATCTAGTGAGTAGCTGTGCTACTTTAATTGCAAAAAATACCTGCAGTTCTTTACTTTCTCTCTTTGCAATATGCCTCGGTAGCCTTTCTCAGTGAGAGCTAGGGTTTGTTTTCCCATCCCTTGAATCTGAGCTGGCTTGTGATTTGTTTTGGCCAAGAGAATGTGGTGGAAGAGTAGGTCAGTCCAGAGGTTGTGTGGGAGACAGTCAAAACTCTGTCTTCATTTTCAGAGAAAGCTGTGGCTGAAGAGGTGGGTCTGGGACTCATCAGTGTATGTACCATCTGTTGGAGTCGGGCTGTATCCTTGAGTTCTCAGTAGCACATAACAGAATCCACTTTAAGGAGAAAGGCCTTTCAAAGAAATTTTGGAGACATTTTTGATAGTTCGCAGAATCTCCAGGAGGTCTTGAACACTAGGTTTGGAGGCTACCTGGCCAGGAATAACGGTAGCCAGGAGAAACCAGTCAAGACTGCTAGTGGAAACCGTCCGGCACCTGCTTCACCCAGGACAGCACCTGTAACATGAGGACTGGATGCAGAACCTTCCCCAGGGCTATTCTGAAGAACCAAGTGCTTCTGCCGCCAGCTGGCTGAAGGAGCCAGTCTCTTCCCACACCGTGGCTACCTCACTGAGGAAGAACCTAGGCTAGCAGGCAACCTTAGCCACAGGGGAGTCTGGGAAATGTAGTTCTAGATTTCCATTTTCTGTAGTTCAGGGAAGCAGGTTAGAGGATGTTGGGATGTGTGTGAGTGAGCCAATGTGGGCTACCCCCAACATAAGCACACAGGAAATTACACAGGGACATCGTACAGGAAGGAACAGAAGACACACTGTGGAGTAGATGAAAAGTCCCCTTCTCGCTTCAACTAGATTGAAATTTCTGTCATTTGCAGCCTGAGGAACCTTGACTAATAGGACACCTAAACTTTATAGGAATGCCATCCT
Organism: Eumetopias jubatus; assembly: GCF_037043125.1. NCBI lineage: Eukaryota > Metazoa > Chordata > Mammalia > Carnivora > Otariidae > Eumetopias > Eumetopias jubatus. The sequence continues at coordinate 96,993,050 of NW_028274810.1, read as the reverse complement.
TTCTCCCCAGTGCCTTCCTGTCAATATGCCATGTGTTCCCTACCATGATTAACCACAGAGCCAAGTGGGCGCTTTCTCTGAGCTGGGGCACCTGGCCCCTTGCAATTAAGCTCCAGGAAGCTTCTTGCCTGTACTTTAACATTTATGCAATTTCATATTGCTGCTTATACATTTACGCAGTCACGCACAGGGCTTGAATTCAAAGAAGACCTGTATAAAGCAACAATTGTTGTAAATAATTAACCTACTAAGAAGTTTGAATATATGCACAGAGGTGGCACAAGGAGTTCTTTTCCTGGGATGGGACAAAACAACAAAAAAGAAAAAAAAACCACCAAAAAATCCAACTTGTTATTCTGGAAGCACAAACTGTTCACTGGTGTTCATAAGTAATGTGCCTCACATCTCAGTGCATGTTTTCATGGGTTTTTTAATGTATTTCTAAATGAAATTTGAATCAGCATTTGCAGAAATACCTCCACAGAACCCCACAGTAATAGAGAATACCATTTGGTCGTGGATGCCCCATATGGCATTTTCTCTAGCTTCGCCAAAAGGGACCAACTCCTTTGTTATAGGTTGAATTGTGTCTTCCAAAAAAGATATGTGGGAAGTCCTAACATCCATAACCTCAGTATGTGACTTATTGGACCTACAGTCATTACAGAGGGAATCAAATTAAAATGAGGTCATTAGAGGGGCGCCTGGGTGGCTCAGTCTGTTAAGCGCCTGCCTTTAGCTCAGGTCGTGATCCCAGGGTCCAGGGACTGAGCCCCGGGTTGGGCTCCCTGCTCAGCCGGGAGACTGCTTGTCTCTCTCCCTCTCTTTCTGCCCCTCCCCCCACCGCTTGTGCTCTCTCTCTCTCTCTCTCAAATAAATAAAATCTTAAAAAAAACGGTCATATGACTGGTGACCTTGTAACAAGGGGAATTTAGACACAGAATCACACGTGCGCTGAGGGGAGGCAGTGCGACGTCACAGGAGAATGCTGTATGATGTATCTAGATGTCTGTGGCCCCCGAAGCTGGGACAGAGGCCTGGGACAGATTCTCCCTTGGAGTTTTCAGAAGGAAACAAACCTGGTGTCACCTTGATTTGGGGCTTCTGACCTCCAGAACCGTAAGACTAGGAATTGTTCCTGTTTTAAGCCACCTGGTTTGTGGTACTGTGTGACGGAAGCCACAGGAAGCGAATACACCCCTGTTGATGAGAAAATCACAGACTAAGAAGGCGTGGGACATTTTTAGACCAGGTGCAGTGTGGTCCAGGAGCAGCACGTTTTTGTTTTCATCATGGGATGAAAAGGGTTGTGATGGAAGGCCAACGTGCACGGTTCCTTGCTCTCCAAAGAGCCCCAGTGCTGAATGTCGCACATGGAGGTCTTATTTCATCCAAGATAAGTGAAGGGCGCTGTAAGGGCCTGTGGATGGCAGGCAGGTGGTGTGTCCTACCCGCAGTTGCTGGAGGGGGTACCACTGTTGCTTTCGCCATGATGCCAACATCACACATAATTTGTTGATTCCCTATTGTTGGTTTCTCTGTGGGATGGGAAGTTGTCACCTGGCTTCTTTTTCTTTTCATCATCATAACTGCCTCCACTCTGTCATCCTTCCAACTCTAAATCAAAGGGAAGCGTGTCTTCTCTCATCTGGGAAGTATTCCGGATGCATACCATTAGCACAGAGGAGCACTTGACATTTCAGATCATCATTACGGCTTCGTTATTGGTTTCAGCCGAACCCTGGCACTCTGGTAGGACTGTGGGGGCAAATGAGCAAGAGAGATGGAGATCTAGTGAAGTTCACGGGCAGCTGTTGCCCTGGAAGAGAGTCACGAGCTCCCCTCTTCCACCCTCCCCCTGCCAAGAGCCGGGTCTCTCCCGGGATGCAGTGTGTGGCTCAGTAGGGCAGATCTGGTTGTCATCCTTCCGCTGCCATCTTCTGCCTTCAGAGGAATTGTGAAGTGGATTAACTCTTCTCTCCCAGGACTCTGTACCTCCCCCTGACTGTCAGCTGTTCTTCTGCAGCAGGCTTCTGTCAGGCTTGCCCCTTCCACCTTGTTTTCTGGGACCTCCAGACCCATCCTCTCCCACCAGGCTTTGGGAAGTCTGTGCATGCATTATCCTAGGGGCATTTTGATGGCCGCCCTTTCTTCTTGGTTCTGCAGAGCAGTGAAGAATGCTGTGGAGGAGAGAAGCATGGGGCTTTGAGGAGGAGAGTGACAAGCCTAAACCAGAGTAGCTGAGGGAGGGGAAAGGACACCCGCCAACACTTCCAAGAGGAGCTGATTTTGAGTAGTTGGTTAACATTAAAGTCTGGTGAGGATAGAGATTTAGGGTTGAGAAGTCTCAGCCTCTTATGGGACTGCCTACTCACCTAACTGTAGTGCGGTCTTGTTTCTCTTATGCCAGCCCCTCTCTGGATTTTGTTGGAACATTCGAGTACAGTTTTGATTTCACAAGTAAGCTGTTGGCCCCGGTGGCTGGAAAATGGATTTCCGCCAAGGAGGTCAGTCATTTGGGAAAGGGCCAATAATTTTTTTTTTTAATAGAAACAACAACCTTTTATATAGGGGAAAAAAAGGATTTTTTTCTTCTATAAGCACATCTGAATGTTCTTCCTTAGTAGAATGTTTCTAATTGATTGATAAGCCTCTTCCTTAGTCACCAGTGTGGAGAGGTTTACTCTTCCAAAGCTGAGTGATTGGTATCATTTAGTGTCCCGTCTCCTCTATGGGCTTCTGAGTTGCTGACAGCTCCTTGTCTATGCCCAGGTGTTTGTTAGGATTCAGTCCCAGAAGCCCAGAGAGCAGAGGATGGAGGGACAACTGGATTTGTTCAGAGTGGGCCATCTACACAAAACCAGATAATTATCTGCTAGGGATTTCAGTTACAAAAATGACTGACAGTAAAAAAAAAAAAAAAAAAAAAAAAAAATCACCAAACATTTGAAAACCAACCACAAAATGAGATGGAAATTGTAGAATTACAAACTCAATAAACTGAAAAGTTACATAGGAGAAAATAGTTAATAGAGAAACTGGAACAGGATTTTAAAATAGGTATAATTAATATCCTCAGAGAGATAACATAGAATATTGCATCCAGGAAATCAGAACAGAGGTCCTTTATTTACCCATTCATTGATCCACTAAGATTTAATGAGCTGCTAATATATGTTAGGCACAGATGGTGCACTGGGGAGTAAATAGTAAAGCTAAGTCCTGGTCCTCGTGGAGCTTCAGGTCTAGTTAGGGGAGACAAAGAAAATAATAACCAAGTAAAGATATGTCAGGTGATGTGTGTTGTGGCAAGAAATAAGGCAGAGTAAGAAGCTTAAGAGATACAGGAATGGGGAGAGGGGGTACTGTTTATATAGGATGGTCAGAAAAGACCTCAAGGAAGTGAGGGAGTGAATGAGCCAAGTGAAAATCAAGGGGGAGAACGTTCTAGACAGCAGGAACAGCAGGGGTCAAGGCCCCGAGTCAGAAGGATGTTTAAACTCTTCAGGGAACAACGAGGAGACCAGTGTGGTTGGAGTTGGATATCTGAGCAAAGGTGAGCGTCATAGAAAATAAATTGGAACGGTAGGGGGCGGGGCAGAGCAGATGATTTATGGCTTTGAAGGACTCTGGCTTTTACTCTGAGCAGGAAGGGAAGCCACGGAAGGTTTCAGGCAAAGAGCTTGATTTGACTTGACTAAACATTCTAAAAGGAATAAGTGGACTTTTATGGGAAAAACTGACTATGGGGGATGAGAACTGGAAACTTGGTATCCAACTAGGAGACTATTGAAATAGCCCAGGGTAAGAGACAGCGTGACTTGGACCATTACCTCTTGAAGGTGGTGAGAAATGGTCAGCTTCTGGAAATCTTTTGTAGGTAATGCCAACAAAATTTGCTGACCTATGAGGTGAGCGAGAGAAAGGAGTCAAGGAACCCAAGCAACGGGAAGAGTAAAGACCACTTTAGGGGGGGAGGGGCGGAGGGGAAGGAGAACATTACTGGAGGTGGAGTGGAGAGTTTGTTTTGGACATATGTTTGAGATGCTTAGGAGGCATCCAAGTGGGGATGTTGAAGGGCAAGTCTGGCGTTCAGGAGAGAGAACCCAGTTGGAGACATGCAGTCATGAGACTGGGCAATTTCATCCACACGGTTCCCGTAAATTCAGAAAGAAGAGGTCCCAGGACAGAGCCCCAGGTCTGTCCACCTTTCAGAGGCTGGAGAGATGAGGAGGGGCTGCACAAAGACTGAGCGAGAACAACCCATGAAGTCAGAGAACCCAAGGGAGCACTGCACCATAAGAAGGTGAAGAAGGCATCTTAAGAGGCTGGAAGTGATCCCTTGTGAGAAATTCTGCTGATTGATGAGCTAGAACGACGATTCCAATTAACTGTTGGACACAGCAATGCGCAGGAGGTCGGTGACCATGGCAGGGACAAATCTGGTGGCGCAGGGTAGGGGACAAAACCCAACGGGCGTGAGCTTGAGAGAGAATGGAGAAGGGGCGTCGAGGCAAGGAGTGGAGCGGACCTCCTTGAGGACTTTTACTGAGGAGCAGATGATTAGTGCAGAAGCTGGAGGAGAACGTGGAGTCGTTTGTTTTCTTAAACGGTGCATGTTCTATCTTAAAGACAATGACCCAGCAGAGGAAGGAGGGCTGATGATGCAGGGGAGTGTGGGACGGGCCTGTCGGGAGAGGTCCCTGTGTACATAGGTTGTCAAAGAGGGGAGAGGGTAAGAAAGAACCAACTAGAGATCTTGGAAATAAGAAAAATACAAATACCGAAACCCCCCTACCCCCACCACCTCATTTTCTGAGGAGCCGAGAAGGACGAACAACAGGAATGTCGGGCTGCGAGATTCTCCCAGGGTGCAGCAAGAGGGAGTCGCGGTGGGAATTCTAAAAAGAACAATGAGGAGATGCAGACTGCAGGGAGCAGGAGAAGCCGGAGAGAAATAGGGGGAAGAGGGGAGACAGTGTGAAGACTCAGCTGGAGGAGGTCACGTGTCCTCAGACTGGGCAGACCCCTGGGTCCCAAGCAGGGGTGGATAATAGCAGGCGTCAGAGTCCTAGCGGTAGCGGCGGCAAGAACTCCTGCATCAGAACACCATCGAGACTTTTCCAGTGATCAAGAATAAAGAAAAAAAATGGAAAAGCCGAGAGAGGAGAGGTTGGTGTCACTCAGGTCACAAAGGGTCTTGGAGGTCCCGGAAAATGCTTGAATTTTATTCCAAGAGTAATGGAAGTCACGGAAGGGTTTTAAGAAGGCGGGAGCGTGGTGACAGATACTGGGTTTGTTTACCAAGCCGTGTCGGGCTGCTGCCGGAGATGAGATGGGGAAGATTGGAAGGCTGGGGGCGAGCGTGGAAGCTGGGCAGCCACGTGACGAGCTGTCAGAATCGCGCCTTCAGGAGGCAGATGCTCTTTGAATAGGGAGCTGGCAGAGTGCTAAGCACTAAACACGTGTTATCAATTCATTCAGTCTCCACCATGACCCTTCTGTTACCTCCATTCGACAGATGCAGAAATGGATGCGCAGACAAATCCGGGAGGTCACCCAGCCAGTAGGTGGCAGGGCCAGGATGGGAACCTGGGTCGTCTGGCCTCAGAGCCCAGGCTTTTAACCAATACCCTGTAGGACTTTGGACCAGAGCCATAATAAGGGAGACTGGAGCCGTGGATGGGTTTGGGAGGCAGCAGGGGTAGGGGTATGATGCCGGGGGACAGGGAAGAAAGGAATTAAGAATGATGCCTGTATTACTGCCTTGTGCAAATCGGTGGTGCTTTTGTTGACGTGAGTTCACGTCTCTACTTGAATGAAGGTCTCATTGCCCGGCCCCCTGAATGGAGGATAAGTCCACAGCCTTCCTCCGCTGCTAGTAAGTCTCTGTGCTGAGCACCCTGCCGAAAAGGCGACCGATGTTTGGTTTGCCCAGGACCAGAGGTCTTCAAGGGCGTTTAAGACCGGGGAAGTCCCTGGCAGGCCGGGATGAGTCGGTCATCCTCGCATCCTCGCTCTGCCCAGCCACACCGGCCTTGCTTTGGGTGGGTGGGCCTGTCAGCCCTCCGCCTCTGCAGATATGGTTCCTGCCCGTGGACAGCTCTCCGCCTGGCACTTGGCACAGCTGCCTCCCCTGGTCCTCTGCTCTCAGCTTCGGTGCCACTCCTTAGACTGGCCTTGGTGACCCCCTGTCTCGTGTAGCCCGCCACCAGCATTCCTCGCACCCCCTGGAACTTACCACAGGTTCAGTGACTTTATCGAATCATCTGATTACTCCAGTGCTCAGTCATTGGCTCCATGAGGGCAGGGCTTACATCTGTCCGGTTCACCTGCGTACATATTGAAAGGTCTCTGAGGACCAAAGGAGAGATGTCATCCACAAGGGCAGCAAGAGACATTTTACTGGTGTATCAGGAAGTCTGCCTTACCAGAAACTCCCAGAAAAGGTTACCAAGACAGCTTGCAGCAAAAACACATTTAGAAATTAAGGCTTGACAGTGTTCCCAGCATTTCTCCCGTCTCCCCTCGCCCTCTGCCCTGCTTTGGTCCCTTGAGGACAGAGCTGAGAGCCTCGCACGGGTCTCGGGCTTGGCTGCTGGACAGACTATGAATTCCGCAAGCTGTTTTTCAGCTGACATCTTCCTTCTGCTTGTCCCTGCTGCAGACAGCACAACTCAGGTTTGGGGAAGCCACTGCTTGGCGTTACCCAGACGACTGCTCTGTTTTATTCCTATCACAAATAAAAGTGGGCAGGATTCCTATACGGTTTAACTTTTCTTTGACACGTGCATGTCCTTGGCAGTCTTGTTTTGGTGTTCTTCTAAAACTTAACCCTTGCTTATAACAGTGAAAAATTGGAAACCAAATACAAATCTCGTAACATTTGATTGGGTAAATGAGTTTTGGCACGTTCCTAGAGTGGGATACTCTAGAACCATTAAACGTAGTTAGATAGATCTACATTCACTGACGTGGAAACCTGTCTGTGACAAACTGGTAAATAAAAAGAAAAAAAGCCCAGAAGGAAATGCACAGAAATGATCACAGACGCAATCTCTGAACAGTAAGATAATAGATTTTTAATTTTCTTCTTTATTGCATTTTGTTTTTCTGAATTTCTACAGTGAGATGTGTTCTTTTCATAACCAGCAGGGGAAAGCTCTTCCCCCATATAGAAAAAGCAAAAACCAGTTTGAGAGAAAAAAAAAGTCTCATTAATATTTATTTTTCTGCAGAACTCCCCTTAGTCTCCTAAAGATTCAGAATGAGCCTGGACTACATATGTTGTGTATAATATATGTTCTTGGTACTATATTTCAGACTACATATATGAAATGCAGAAAACATACTGTTGGAGTGTGTAAGGTGGCACGTGCTTCGTGATACTCGTCTGTTCACATACATGTGTCTACATCAGATATAGTTTATATGCATGTATCTTATCCTTTATTCGGTATATTGTTTGGCTAAATTTATTTTTCCAGGTGAATAATGCACATCCTATTCAGATAATCAGTTTACAACATAATCCTTTGTCACACCTGTGCTGGAAGTGAACACCCACCAATGGTCTTGGGTTGCTTTTTCTTTCTTTCTGTCTTCTTTTTCTTTTCAATAAGACTTTTTTTGAAAGCTAAAAGCACCCAACTAGCTGGCTCCACTGAGGACCATGGAGCTCCTGGCAGTATCTTATCTTAGTATTTGTTACTCAAACACAGGCTTTCCTCAAGAGTGCGCCCCACACACCTGTGCCTCTTCATTTGATTGGTGCGTGGCCTGTCCCAGCCCCCACTGGGGAGGGGAAGGGGTGAGTGTCAGGCGAGGTATGAATGATGAGCCAAGATGGCCTTTGGGGATCTGGTTTTGCATCTTGACTGATGACAACACAGTCTCAGCTCCCAAATGCCTGTAATTGGGCATTGCTTTTGAGCCGTTTTGTATTTAATTTTTTTTTTTTAGGTAAAGCTCTGGGTTTTTTTTTCCTTCCTTCCTCCTTTTCCCTCTCTCCGAGTCTCTCTCTCAGAGGAGTAGATGGGGTGTCATCAGTTCATGTCCATGGTCGAGACTCTGCAGGGAGCTATCGACAGCAACCAGTGCTCTGGTCCAGGGGCCTCGACAGGCCCGGCCGCTCAGACAGGATGGCTGCTTGGCATTGGGCCCCGGTTTCCCGGGAGCTGTTGGCCGAGGCTGGCAGTTGTCTTGCAGGTCAGGCCGTCCTCCCTACCAACATCCTCTCCCGGGCTGGCCCGGCTGCTTCTGAAAGGGTCCCTTGTGTACGGGCCGCAAGGACAAAGCCTCAGCAGACATTTATCCCATAGTTAATTCCCTCTAGCTCCAGCTCACTTGATCTTAGAAAGACGAGTAAGATTCCCTGCCCCTAGGCATTGTTCCTCTCTTATTTTACTGAGTTATTTTGTTTTTACAAATACGAAGTGCTTCCTACATGCCAGGCTGTGTTAGAGGCATTTTTATTTATCTAATCCTTAGCAACCTGATGGGGTACATATTAAATTATTCCCACGTTATGATCAGACAGTGGGGCAGGAGGGATATGAGCAACCTGCCCAAGACAGCAACATATCCTCCAGTGCTGGAGGCAGGATTAGAACCAAGACACTTGACTCAGGAGCTCCTGCATTTGGCCTGCATGCTGTGTTCCGGGGTCCTCTTTAGCTGGTTCCACGCCTCAGGAGACATGGGTGCCATCTGCTACTGTTGGGGCTGCTTTGGAACAACCATCGGTTTCCATCAGTTCTTCCCCTGAGGTCTGCCGGGAAGGCATTCTCAACGTGTGACTTGCCGACCTGATCTTGCCTGATGCAGGGCATTATGGATGATCAAGCCTATTCAGAGGTGGGCTTCTCCCCTGTTGTTTGAGAGCCCCTTGGACACCCCCATACTTGGGGCCAGTGCAGGGATGGGGTGTGGAGAACAAACTCCAGGTCCAATCCAACTACTAGCTTGCTAGGTGACTTTCTGAAGTCTCCTTTAATCTCCAGGGCTGGTGTTCATGTCAGCAAAAATGGGACAGTACTATTTTAGCTAGCAGCCTCAAGAGTGTAATGAAGGAGGCAGCTATTATTAAGAAGGGCATACATTGGTACAAGTCACCGCACTGGGTGTTTTCACATTTCCCCATCTGAAGTTTGCAATAACCACGTGAAGGGACGATGCATGATCAGAGGTAGGAAAGTCTTTTACTAGAGCAGGTGCTCTGCAAACATCAGGAATTATTCAAATAGAAGCACGTTGCATCATACTAAATGATGCATCAAGCAGATCTTGGGAGGATGGAGGGCAGGAGGAGGTGTCCCGTTGGGGGGTCAGGAAATAATCAGCAGTGGGTAAACAGAGAACAGCTCCAGTGCACAGGCACCGTTAAGTCGTAAGACTTTTCCTGTCTGTGTGTGTACGGGTTATCCCCCAGCTGTCTTCCCTCCTTGATCCTGTTCTTTGGATGTGATCTTTATTAATTGCTCCCTTCTGGCATCTGTAACACCCTTCGGTCTTAATTTTAAATATAAGAACATGTTTGGGAGTTTAAGAAATGAAGGTATTTCAAGCAGAGGAAAGAGAGATTTTGAGGTAAAGCAGAGGTGCACATCCCTGGATTTGACAAAGGAATAATTGACTGGGAGTCCAGGGCCTTCTGGAAGGATGGCCTTCGCTGAAACCAAAGTGTTGTCCCATAACCCAATAAACTTGGGTCCAATTCAATATGTGCCGGAGTAATTTTAGAAGCCATCATTCTGTTTCAGCAGTAAATGCAGCTCAAAGTGGTATGAATTCCCCATTAAGATGATGTGGTGGGGAGAGTGGAAGAATCTTTTGGTGCAATCAATTTATTTTAGTGTCCCAAATGTTCATAGCAACAGAGCACACGTGGTTATAGCTGCTGTTGGGGTCGGCTTCCTGTCACAGAGGGAAATGAATGGCTCTCTCCTTAACCACCAACCTGCGCTCCTCCCACCACAGAGGGGCATCAATTTTCCCCAGACAGTGGAATAGAACCCGCATTTGGGTGTGTAGCAAATTAAACTTTTAATGGAAAACCAAAGAAAGAAGCTTTGCCCCTTTATTTTATGGGTTGTTGCTCTTGCGGAAGGAGAAGGTGGGGTAATACAGGTGAGAGGAGTTGAGCCACTTTTGGGAAATTTTCCTTTTGAAACATTTGCATGTTTTATGAAACCGGAGGTTTCTTTGCCATTTTGTTCCGGTTTCCTCATTTTCCAGACAATCCCCGGAAACGATTTCTTCACTGTTTCTCTTTCCCCTCACAAACAAGCAGAACACTCCTGATCTATAACCTTGCACAGGATGTGCCAGAATTCATTTGTCATACCTGTCCTCTGAAGAAGAAGTCACAGAGTAGGGAAAGGGTTACTGTAGGCGACTTTACCTTCAAAGGACGATGGTCCAATTATACGGCTTTTAAACTGCTCAAGCCTACCTTCAAATAGTAAATAAAACTGAGGTTAAGTTATGGCATGTTAAAAATGGGACAAGACTTTTTACATTTTTTTTCTCGTTCCACAAGGAAGTTTGATTTTATCTCTCCCCTTTTCTCTGATCTACTGTCCTCTATTCCTGTTAGTGAAAAATGAGCAAGTGACATATTTAGTCACATGGCCTTAGAATTATTGAAAAGTGACAAACGTGTACAAAAGGGCTCAACTCCTGGAACAAAAAAAGAGTTTTATTTATACACCTGTAATTCCACAAATGCAGAATTGACAAGGCATGGACTCATTTTTGCCAAGGCACATAAAGTAGCAAACACATGGCATTTTTCTTAAAGATTTTATTTTTATTTATTTATTTAGAGAGAGAGTGTGAGAGTGGGGGAAGGGGGAGAGGGAGAGGGAGAATCTCAAGCAGACTCCCTGCTGAGCAAGGAGCCCAATGTGGGGCTTGAACTCATGACCCTGAGATCACGACCTGAGCCGAAATCAAGAGTCGGACACTTAACCTGCTGAGCCACCCGGGCGCCCCAGATTCATGGCATTTTTTTAACTGGTGCTGCCCACATGAGCTCACGGGATAGATGAGACCTAGTGGGAAAACGAAATATTGGAGCTAAGTTCTTTTAGCCTGTTGAAGACCTCAGGAATGGAGAAGAAGAAGGTGTATTGGAGAATGCTAGCTGCTGTCAAATGTAAACCTGAGGTCTCAGAGCCGTAACCAACCAAAGCTGATTGCCTGCCAGTACAAAGTTCAAAACAGGTGTTCCTGATTTCTTGGAAATTCAAAACAGGGCATGGCCTTCCTCGATCATTCAGGGACCCAGGCACCTTTCACCTTTCATGGTTGCCTCCTCTGGCTTCAGTAGAAGATGGGAAGGAGGCTGGAGATTGCATGTGGGAGGTGTGGATGAGCCATGCCTGGGAATCCATCACTTATGTCTACGTGTAACTGGCCAGGACTTGGCCGCCATGGCTATGAGAGTTTTCTAGAGATGCTGGAAGATGTAGTGCAGCTGGCTGTCCAGACTAAGGGGAAAAAAGTTTGCTAGTCAGCTGGCCTCGTCTCTGCCACAGGGAACAATGTCCTTGAGGTTTAGGAAGGAGAAATTGGAGTTTGAAAGAAGATCCAAGAGTTGGGTCAAGCTACAGTGGCGGAGAGACTTTGTCAAGAGGAAATGAAAATATGCAGCATTGTCGCCTGCCTAACGTATGGCAGCGCCCATTGTACCGTGGCCCCAGAGAGCATCTTAACTCTTTCTAGATACATATTTCCAATTTATTGTGAAGATTTTTTTTTTAAATGGGAACAATACACTGTAGTGGTGCAAACAGACTTTCTGTATAGCCACCATTGCTCGAACACATTGATCTACTGGTGAACACATCGATCTAATTATAGTTCTATCCAAAGAAATGTAAGCTGTACCACATGGGCGATATGTGCGCGTCTGTGAAATTAGCGAGAAAGCAGTGGGGTAAATACAGACCCAAATTCCCATCCACTTCTGTTTTTAATTTTGCAGTGATGTAACTTTGTAAAAGAACATTTGCAAAATACAAGTGGTTAATATTTTATCCTGTTTTCTAGCCCATCTAGTTCAGTTTTGTTTGGTTTTGCTTATATTTTTTTGAGGGACTAGAAGTGCCAGCAGAAAAGAGACAGCATAGCTGTGTTTGTGTTTGACCTGCAGTTTTGTTTTTCAGTCAGTAATAGAAAAAGTGGTTCTTCTCCCTGCTCAGTATACCTTACAATAACCTCACCACACCAGTAGATGAAGGGGCGTCTTGGGGCAAAACTTGGGGCAGAAATTCTCTCCGTGGGCTGTGTGGTGATGCGTACCTCATGGTAATTCCTGCAGAGTCTGCACTAATTAGATGTCATTACCTTCATCTTGGTTAATATCCTTTGTCTTCGTACTGTGTTGTCCTTTCTCAACATAACATGACTTTGTGAGCATTTTCCCATGCCATTACACATTCTTCAAAATGGAAGGGTTAATGGCTGCTTGGAGGTCATAGAAGGTATTTGGCCTCTGTCTCCCATTCTTGGCAAAGAACTCCTGGAACCCTCGTAATTCCCTAGGTGATAAGAACCCTGGGAGCATCTTTTGTTCCCATACTTGGTCTTTGACCCGGTCCCTGCCACAGAGCTCCTGAAACCCTTGTAATTCCTTGGGTGGTAGGAATGTCTTGTTCTAATGCGGCAACTCAGGGTGGGCTCCTGGATGGCGGCTGGTCACTGGGAAGACCGAACCATGATTAGAAGCTTGGAATTTTCAGCCCCACCTTCCATTCTCTTGAGAAGGGAGAAGGGCTAAAAATGAAGTTAATGATTGGTCACACTTATGTGATAAAACCTCCATAAAAATCCCAATAGTATGGGTTTTAGAGAGCTTCCAGGCTGGTGGACACATACATCCGCACAGGGAGGGTGATGCACCCCAACCCATAGGGACAGAAGCTCCTGTGCTGGGGACCCTCTCAGACTTTGCCCTGTGTATCTTGTCATCTGGCTGTTTATCTGTATCCTTTATCACACCCTTCAACAAACTGGTAAATGTTACTTGTCTCCCTGAATTCTGTGAGCCACTCTAGCAAATTAATCAAGCCCAGGGAGGGGGTCGTGGGAACCTTCAATTTGTGGCCAAATGGGAAAGAAGTTGTGGGTACCCTGGGGCCCTAACTACTTGCAATTGACATTGGAAGTGGGGACAGTCTTGTGGGGCGAAGCCCTTCACCTGTGGAATCTGGTGCTCTCTCCACATAGATGGTGTCCCAATTGAGTTAAACTATAGTACGTCAGGCTGGTGGTGTGGCGAATTGCTTGGTGTGGGGAAAAACCAAACATATCTGGTGACCAGAAATGAAGTGTTCTGTGTGGGTAGTGAAGGGGGCTCCCAGGAAAGAAACACACAGTAGGGAAGAACTGAGATTTTCCTTACTCAAGAGGAGAACTGTAGGTGTTTCCTCATATTCCAGTGGCATAACATCCCTGTGCTGGTGTTGAGTTAACCAATCCCCTGTGGCTGGACATTAAGGTTGTTTCCAGGTTTGTGCTATAAATAACACTGTGAGAAATGTCGCCGTAAATGAATCTTTGTATGTGTTTCTAGATCTTGCCCTACAATAAATTGCTAGAGGTGCTGCGGAGAGGTCAAAGGGAATGAACACTTTTAAAGGATTTTATGGCTTATTGCCAAGTTCCTGACCTTTAGACTATCCAACCCACTTGCTGCTGATGGTTGCGAATGTCCTCTCAAAACCTGAGCACCATGTTTTTCAAAGCTTTGCCGTCATGACCAAAATACCAAACATTGAAATAAAAGACAGGATCCAGCCCTATAGGTGACCTCACTCACCTGACCGTGTCAGATCCCGCTTTTGTTTTGAATCCGGGTATTTCGTACCTCATAGATTATTTTGCATTCATCTTGACTTTTTTAAAAAATTTGTATTAAAATATCATTTGTCTTGATTACTGAGGGTTTTGGTTTTTTTTTTGGCACCCTTTACATTTTGCATCTGAGGTGAGGTGACCTTACCCTAATCCCAGCCTTGGACATTTGAACCCAGTATCTGTCCTAGGCCTTTTGTTGTGCCTGGGGACATTATAATCCCTGAGAAGAAACACCTTGTGCCAAGATCAAGGACAGTAAATGCCAGAGAATGATACAAGACCTTCTGTGGGGTGGTGGGCACACTTAGCGTTTCTAAATGGAGGGAAAGGGACAGGCCAAGGAGGGGCCCACAGTGGCCGATGGCAGATAATGGAGGTATCAGAACATGCTTTGAAGTGCCAGCAACAAGCCGTTCTATTCTCCCGACGCAAACACTGCGCGAAGATTTCTCCCGAGACCCCCATTCCCCTCCCGTCAGTTAAAAATATCGCTCACTGGAGCCATGTGCCCTATTAGTTTCAGCTTAGATCTTTTTCAGTCTAATCGCAGACTAAAAGAGTGTCCATGCTGTTTGTGCTGATTTAACACCAAAGCAAACAGGGATTATCTCCTGTCCCCATAATGATACTTCTCCGTTCCCTGGTGTGCGGGAGACAAAGGCTAATGGTTAGTGGAGAGGTGGTAACTGGTCATATTGTGCCGGCTATCTGTGTTTAAAAATCAAGTCCTCATTTTAATCCTGAAGTGTTTCTCATGTAAACACACACACACGGTTGCCAGTGCTCAAGGCTGTATAAAAAATAGCTCTTACAAAATTATCCATTAAAGTAATGCAGGGGACAGTAAATAATAACTCCTGATCATTAGCTCATTCATTCAAAATTGACGGAGCATTTAGCACGTGCCAGGTACTGTGGCTGGTCTCTAGTAAGCCTGGGGTAAACGGCTGCTAGGCTCTGCCCTCATGGAGAGGGAGTGGGAGAGAGATAGGAAACAAATACAGTAATCACTTTGTGTTACAAACTGTGGAGAGCATAAGGAAGGAGCACAGTGATCTGAGTGCCTTCGAAGGGCCCGCACTCCGGGCCGGGCCGTGTGCTGTCTTTCCAGCCTCAGAATCACGCTGCTTTGTGGGTATCATTTTCTGCACTTCACTGGTAAGAAAATAAAGGCTGGGATAGTCCCACAACCGGCCCCTGGGCTCCCAGAGCTAGGTGGAGGTCAAGGCGGGTTTATACCCCGGAGCTGAGTCCAGGTCTGTGGTCCTGCGTCTGCTCGGGCTGCCCTTCCAACCATTTGTTAGCTGACTCCTACTCTGTCCTCTTGCGGTTCCGAGAGGTTCGTAAGTAACATTCCTGCCTCCCCATGTTTCAGTTTGGAGCCATCGTGAGAGCTGAACATACAACCCAGTGGATGGGCGTCACAACGTTCCTCTTGGATGCAGCTGTTTGGAGACTATGGCTTTGCTGTGCACCTGAAAGACTTTTGAGCCCTCTCTGTTCTGTTTGCCTGTATGCCCACTCTAGACTGGAGGCAGGCCACTGAGGGAAATTGGGATCTTCAGAGTCTGTATCTCTTAGTTACCCAATGTCACAGCCTCTCATTGACCCAACACAGACAGGGAAGAAAAGAGAACCCATATACAGCGCTTGCAGATTTTCTAGACCAGCTCCACCCCAGTGAGAGACAGGAGTGAGGAGCCACTGGCTGTCATCCCCGGTTTAGGTGACTTGCTCCCTGCTCCTTGATGCAGTGGATGAGGGGCTGGCCCGAAACGCCTGAAGGTACCTCCATATGGAAAAGTTAAGACTCGGGGTGTTTTTCCCAGCATATGCCCATCTCCATCTATGTCCCTCTTGCTTACAGGAACCAAAACCCTACGCCTTCTAGGCAATTGTAACTTTTGAAAAAATCTGCCTACCATTCACAATACTTCTGAAATTTATACATGTTTTCTTTTATAGAGATACGGGCAATAATAAATTAAGGCACAACCATCACTTTAAATAAGCAGGTTGTAGATTACTGATTGTAGATTACTATAATGCAAGTATGACCATAATAAATTTCCTACTAACAATTTATAGATCTAGATGCAAGTTCCAATTTTATAAGCAAGGGAATATCAAGATAACACTGCATGTATCTAGAGCTGATAATAGGAGTTTTTTGTATAGCAGTCCAATACTGGTTATTAACATGCGTCTGGCTATGTCTACCCATGCAAGATGGTCTGCATGGGAATGCTGTGTCCCGAGTGATGGCAATCTGCCTATCAAGATGAGGCTGTGGACAGCAGCATGAGGCCAGTCTTCCTCTTGGTACCTGCTAAGGGCTGTCCTTGCAGACGAGCACCTACTCTTCGGGGCGTCTGGGGTCATGGGTGACTGATTCTTAGGTTGGATGTCTCCCTCTGATGCAACTTTATCCTTTCCCTGCTCCCGTTCACACTTTCAGCAAGCAGATGCGTACCTACTCTGGGCCAGCGATGGTGCTGGCTCCCATGGTCTGATGAGAGGGGAAGACACTTACATGCATAATCATCCTTCAGTGGGATGCCAGCTCCGTGGAGGTGAAACACCTGTGGGCAGGAGAATCTAGATCCTTCTCTGCAATGAACGCATTCATTGGACATGCATAATCATCCTTCAGTGGGATGCCAGCTCCGTGGAGGTGAAACACCTGTGGGCAGGAGAGTCTAGATCCTTCTCTGCAATGAACGCATTCATTGGACATGCATAATCATCCTTCAGTGGGATGCCAGCTCCGTGGAGGTGAAACACCTGTGGGCAGGAGAGTCTAGATCCTTCTCTGCAATGAACGCATTCATTGCACATGCATTATTGTATAGCGGTGCTTTTCAAACTTGTTGGTCTTGGAAACCAACCCCATCATACTCTTAACTATCCCTAAGGACCCTTAAGAGATTTTTGCTTGTGTGCATTAAATCTATCCATATTCACCATAATAGCCATCGGAACTGAGGAATTTTTAATTGTTTATTAATTCATTTTAGAACAGGGGCGCCTGGGTGGCTCAGTTGGTTAAGCGATGGCCTTCGGCTCAGGTCATGATCCTGGAGTCCCGGGATCGAGTCCCGCATCAGGCACCCTGCTCAGCGGGGAGCCTGCTTCTCCCCCTAACCCTCCCCCCTCTCATGTACTCTCTCTCTCTCTCTCTCTCTCTCTCACTCATTCTCACTCTCTCAAATAAAGAAATAAATCTTTTAAAAAAATTCGTTTTAGAACAATACACCCATTTTATATTAACATAAAACACATAACCTATAAATTACTATATCCTACTAAACAAAAAGTATTGGGAAGAGTGGTGTTAGGTTACATTTTGGCAGTCTCTTTAATGTGCGGCTTAATAGAAGACATTTGGATTCTTACATCTGCTCCTACAATTTATCTGCTGCAGTATCACACATCATGTAAATACGGGAAAACTCCACTGTATACTCATGAGAGAATAAGGGTGGGAAGACAAATAACATCTTAGAATTATCATAAAAATAATTTTGACTTCACAGTTGTCCTGAAAGAATTTGGGGGGTACATGCAAAGTTTCCCAAGTGACACTTTGAGAACCCCTGTTGTGTGGAATTCTATCGTAAGTGTGCATTTACTGAAGGCACCCACGTACCCAAATCTTACAGGATTCTTTGGAATTAAGTCAGAGTGTCCAAGTATTCAAACCTATTTTTTGCTTTTAATCTTCATTATGAAGACAGGGAACATGATATCGGACAAGAAATTGATGACAGAGAACTAGGGTTGCTGGTGTTCTGGACCTAACTTTTATGGACTTGAAAGAGCTGATTATTGAAGATTCAGGAATTTTGCCTGTTGTTAAGCCATGACTAGCCTGCAGTTGGCCATGGTGGGAGTATTTCTACCATGGAAATAGGCAAATGCTACAAAGAAGGCATTTTTCTTTTCAGAGAGCTGGTTTAACAGACCACTACTGAGTCCATCATACACCAGAGATCCAAAATGGCAGCCCAAGGCATCACCCATCCCACATGCTTTTCCTTTTGGCTAGGATAGTAGATTTTTGGGTTTTTTTTGCTTTATTTTTGTTTTGTTCGTAGTGGCTCAGTCTAAGTGCATTTATGTAGGCAGGCAAGTTCCATATATCCACCTCCTCATCACCCAGTTCTTTTTGTCCTAACCCCCAGTCTGATTCATACATTTTTATAGACTCCTATAGGCCTCCTAGGCATTTCTGTTTGTATGTGTGGTTCCAGGTTTTCCTCCTTTGCGTGGGGGCTGGAATGTCTCTTGTGAGAAGCTCATGTCTTTTACTCCTGCCCTTGATGATATAGGGATGGTGTTTGCCAGGAGTGTTTTGGTGAAATGGTTTAGAAACCACAGCCAATTCTCTTCTTGGAGACAAAGTAGCACCAGGGCCTGGCACGGGTTATGTGATGCAGACGGTTGGCATTATTCCTTGTGAGGATTTACTATTATTTGGAAATTAATGATGGCTCCATATTTTGGGGAGGGGTGGGTGGGGAGCTGTGATTTACGAACTTCTCTCTTACCATCTGTTCCTTTGCTTCAGGCACTGCTTTTCACAGCCTTAGAAGCTGAGGGAAATTATGTTAAATCACCACACATTTTCTTTAAAGTTTCATTTTAAAGAAAAACAAAAGAAAGCTTTTAAGTAACTAGCTCTTCTTCTGTAGGTCAATATACCACAGATAGCAAACCAGGAAAAAAGGAGATTTTGTTTGGATTTGTTTTTAATTAAGATCTAAATCATGATTCTCTTTGAATGGAATGGAAAGGGACACCAGCTCTGAGACCTGTTTGATAAATTTTGCAATATCCCCACCGCCAGCAGGGAAATAAGAGCAGGTAGTTGCTTCCAAAGGAATTCCATTATATCTGGTTGTCAGATGCCAACACCAGCCCAAGTCAGGCAATCTTACTATTTCTATCTTCCTGCCTCCAGGAACAAAGCAGATTATACTTGTCTACCCCTGCTAGTAGAAAAATTTTATGAATCCTGTCCTTAAAAAGTTCTCTGAAAACCCACCTCTCCACCTAGCTAATTCTTGGGCCCGTATGCTCTGATTTTATGCATTTCAGATACCCGAGTCCGCTTTTATATATGAAGTTAAAGAAGATACTGATGATTCACTTTACATTAGGATTCTTACAGGATTCCTTCAAGTAATAAACTCCTATAATAAATTTGAAATGACATCTAGTATTTAGAAATTAAATGTACCCTCCACTTTTCAGGAACATGTTTATTTTATAAAGCAAGGCATACACCTGTCTTTAACCATCTTTACTTGGGAAGATTTTCTTAGATGTAAATTCTCTCTATTTATTTAAAGACTCTTTTAGACTCTTTAGATTATTTCTTAAGTAGTTATAGAAAATAATTTATGTTTTTACAGCACTTGTAGCTTCTTTTATGAGTATCAGGTGTGCAGAGTTGGATTTATCGAACTCCTTATTGGCTGGTTCAGTGTCATTGCTGGTCCACACAGGACCCCTCTCTTGTGCTACTAATATATTTATTTTCCTACCCACCTCGCCTCCTATTCATTCTGGCCTAGACAGGGAAATAGAGCCAGGAAGTATGACAGAGTAAGCCACAGAGGTACGAATTGTGGTTTTGCGTGGGGCCATCAGAGGCAGGCTTCTTCTGGACAAAGACCAGAAGGATATATGGGGGAGGAATATTCAGGACTGAGAAGAGCAAGTACAAAGATCCTGAGGTTGGGATACACCTGCTGTGTTTGAGGAGCAACATGGAGGCCAGTGTGGTTGAAACAGTGAGCTGGAGGAGATGCAGAAATTAGAAAGGCAACTTAGAGGCCCTTTTGAGAACTTTGGAGGACTTTGATTCCGGAAAACTAGGGAGGATTTTGAGACAAAGAGTGATGTGACTTGGCTGACTTTCAGAAGGAATATTCTGACTGCAGTGTAGCACTTATGGGCGCGAAGAAGGGTTAGAAGTAGGGTGACCAGTTAAGAGACTGCTACAGTGAACCAGGAGAGAGATGGTGGTTTGGATCAGCACGATAGCAGTGGAAGTGTTGGGAGACTAGGCATATTTTTAAAGAAGCAACAAAACTTACTGATGGCTTCTGTGTGGGATGTGAAAGAGAGTAGAGAACAAATGGAAGGATGGAGATGGTCACTTACTGAGAGAGTGGACACCTTAGTGTGAGCAGGTGTGGTGTGGTGATAAGGAGTGCGGATTTGGAAATACCAAACTTGAGATGGCTATTAGACATCCAAGGGAAGATGTTGGAGTAGGCAATTGGATATGTAAGTCTGAATTTCAGTTTGGGGATCATCAATGTATACTTAGTGCTTGGAACCACGAGACTGGATGAGATCATCAAAGCTGTGAATGTAAGTGTATATAGCAATGGTCCAAGGACCTTGCTCTGGTTCACATTCCCACCTCAGGGCCTTTGCTCTTACTGTTGTTTCTGCTTGGAACACTGTTTCTCCAAATAGTTGTGTGGTTTACTTCCTTATTTCATTCAGATTTGTGATTAATTTTTGCTCCTTTAGAGAGTCATTCATCTGGTTCAGAAAGTATGTCAGAAAATTAGTACAACAATTCCAGTACCAATTCATGAAGTCAGTATGAGGGAGAGAATTAGAGCTATGTATTGTTTTTCATTTTCTTTTTTAGGCCATATCAGTGGATTCCCCAGAGCATAGTGCTGTAGGACTTACTTAGACAAAATGTTCTTATCATTGATCACCAAATTTCTCCCTGATGGACAGGCTGGGAAGGAATGTGGGAAGGACCTCCTCCTCTGTGCCTTAGACTGCCATTCCTTCAATATTCCTATTTATCTTAACAACTGAGTATTTTAATATCTACTGATGTTCTGAAGCCACATCTCAATAGTATCATATCAGAGTAAATTTCACTATTTCATTTTAAGTTCCATTTGGGTGACTTTAACTTGTTGTACAGGGATTGATTCTTCTAGAGTTGCTTTTTTCTAGAAGGGAAGGAAATGGCTATAATTCTGATGTTTGGACTTTATAATGGTTCATTGTCTCCACTTTACAGGTGAAGAAACTAAAGCTCACAGAGGGGCTTATTCAAGGCCATGCAAATAATAAGTGGTAGAGCTGGATTCAAACCCAGGTCTGATGGGTTCTGTCCTGTGTCTGCCACTCCATTCTGGCTCCTTCAGGGCTTGTGCTGTAGAATCCCAGAACTAGAGAAGAACTTCAAGAGGTCAGATAATCTGAACTTCCTCTCACTAAACAAATGTCCATCCAGTGTCTACATGAATGATATCTGTAATCATATTTCTTTTATTTCCAACTAAAACAGACCATATATTTCAATTTATTTTCTTACTATAGCAGTAACATACAAATGTATAAATATTTTGGAATATTATAGCAGTGACAGCATAATTTTTAAATCATCTCAATCCCTGCCCCCCCCACACACAAAATAGAGCAAAGAGATAGCAAAAATAAAACACATGAGTATCATCAGCAAATGAAGCTGACATAGTATCCCCCAAAATCAGGGATAAGCCATTAACAGCAACAAGGATATGCGTGATATTAGCAATAATTTAGCAGACAGGAGTGGAGTGGGACTGGGCAGAAACAAGAGAGCTGATGTACTTGAGAATCCTAAAAGTCCTCACTGGAAAGTAGCCCAAACCAGGGGAGAGGTTTTGTATACCATACTGAAGGGTCCATGGACCTGGAACACAGGTTTCCCTTGAACTCTTAAAACTTCCTTCCAGGATAGTCCCTTAGTAGAAACAAACTGCTGAGAGCAGAACCCAAACCAAGCAATGTAAAGACAAGGGAAAGAGAAGGTATGTGTGAAAAGGAGGAGCATCGGGGTAAGAGATCGCAGGGAACAAGCTGCCTTATGTTTTGAAAACTACATGAAAAAAGAGGGTGTTGTCAGAAAAGTTAGAAGTTCTTGAGCTGCACACATATTTAAGTTCAGAAAAACTAATTTTACATAAAAATAAGCAACAGGAAAGGATCAAGGTATAATTCTATATGAAATTAATATAAGAAAGTAGAATTGCCCCACTGACGATGAAAGAGTGCTAGAAAGACAGGCCCATCTACCCTTCAATTAAAACTCTAACCCACTATTTCTAAAAAGCTGAAATATACAAAGAAAATTATATAGTATGAGAAAGAAAATATATACCTAAAAATTAAAGACTCCAAAATGAGATTATATCACTCAGGAAAGGATAAGAAATAAAAGAGAAAAAAAGATTCAAAAAGAGGGTTTGACAGCAAATTATTAATTTCGAAGACAGACAAAAAAGATCCAGCATATATATTATAAGAAATATACAGGGTCCCAAAGAAGAACATCAAAACAAGGGAACAAAAGAAATAGTAAAACTACAATTTAAACAATTTCTAAGATGATTTTTTGAAATTACACATTGAAAGTGCACATTACCTACTTGAGAAAATTGACCCAGAATGAGCAATAATGAGGCAAAAATTAGTAAAATTATTAGACTTTCAAAGAATCAAAAACTTTAGGCATCAAGGCAAAAAGACCAAATCACCTATAAGAGAAAGCAAATCAAGCTGTCTTCAGACTTTCCACAATGGTGCTTCCTAACAGAAGGAAATGGCGTAACATCTTTAAGACACTTATGGAGAGATGTGTGTGGTAAGGATTTTATATCCAGCTAAAATGACTTTCAAGTGAAAGGCGCAAACTGCCTGAGCAAACTCAGTGACCTGGGGAATTTTTTTCCTATGAGTTTTTTTCTGAGGAATCCGCTAGAGAGCAAATTCCAATCAACTGAAATAAGTAAAGAGCCATTGCCATATGGTTTGACAGTAAGTGCTAAATATATATTTTCTTGTGGAACTAAGATCAAATGGGACTCAGAAAGGAGAAAGTACAGTATGTAATCTCCATATGCTCTTACAATGTAGTTACAGTACAACTGTAAAAAATGTAAGAAAGTATAAAAATATGACCTATAAAGAGGATATTAAACAGTCTTCAAGAACCATATTTTTGGTGGAAGAATTGCTATTTTTAACTGAGATTGTTTCATATACCATGTGAGATAAAGCACATGTGCCATTATGTGGTATTCTAATTCTGTAATCTCTTGTGTCCTCAAGAATCAGGATTCTAGGGGTGAAAGAAAGCACGATGCCAGGTAGAAGAGGTTCAGTAAAAATGCTGTAATAGTGAATTTGAATTGGAAGTATCAGACCCATGTGCACAGAAAAGGCTTAGGAGTGATAAACAGTCCAGTAGCAATGACATCCATAGGACCCGGATTGTGATCTTGAAATGCTATTTTCCAAGAAAGGGAAACAAAGAATTCCTAGGAAAATAGATGATTTTAGGTCTGGGCAGAATATGTATGAGATGAGCCTAGGACAATGGTCATACCAGTTAGCAAGTAAGCTAAAAGACTTATTAAGTTTATGTCTAAAGGATGTAGGAACTAACTTAAAGGTGTTCCCACTGGACCAAGATTAGACAATATAAGTTCAATAAAAATAATTTCAGTGGATTGAAGCTCAACAAATTTATTTAAATCCATGAGTTCATAAAGATATTAAAAAACCAATTTGCCATCTTTGGAGAATAATAAAGAACCACTCATTATTTTAAAAAACTGGTAAATAGTGGGAAAGAAAGTCATTTTATCCTGCCTTCCTACATAAACTATACCCTGGGTAAATGAACGATAGATGAGTAAAAGTTTCTCTTTCTAGAAATATTCCAACTAAACTAAAGAGGGAATGATTGAATTTGAGTATTACTATTTTTCAACCCTAATGAATTAATGAATGTAAGTTTTAACACATCATTGGCTGCTAACATCACAAAAAGAGATCACCATACATCACGTAGCTCTGATGGAAGGATGCAACACCATCTGTGTATTGTGTTGCCAAAAATTAAACCTGATGGTCAACCCTGTAGATCCATGGAGATGCAATCAGCAAATCCAGATGGTGGGAAACTCTGTGGGACAAACAGCTTGTTTTCTTCAACAAATAAATTACATGAAAAAAAATGTAGAGGGACAGAGGGGCTGGCTTATAGAGAGGCATATAAAAATAACAGGCAAAACTGAAGTGTTTAGGGATGTCGTCATCAGGTTTATAAGACCATAAAGGAAAGCTCTGAGGTGGTTACCATAAAAGTGAGGACAGTGGTTACTTTTGAGGGGTGGGGAGAGAATTGTATTAAGATGGACATGTAGAGGGCTTATGAGTATCTGGCAAACTTCAGTTTCTTGACCTGGATCATGGCTACAAAACATTCACCTTATGCTAGTTTATTAAACTAAGCATTTATTTTATTCTGTTTTCTGTATCTATTGTATTTTATAATTGAGAAGGTTTTTTTAAAAAAATTAGTATAAGCGGGGGTGCCTGGGTGGCTCAGTCAGTGAAGCATCTGCCTTCGGCTCAGGTCATGATCCCGGGGTCCTGGGATCGAGCCCTGCATTGGGCTCCCTGCTCAGTGGAGAGTCTGCTTCTCTCTCTCCCTCTGCCCCTCCCCACCACTCATGCTCTCTCTCGCTCAAATAAATAAAATCTTTAGACAAAAACTAGTTTAACAAAACTTTTTATTTATCTCCTCCGTAGTTTTTGTGCAATCTCCTAAAGAGCCGCACCACATTGGGCAGGCAGACCTGCAAGTATGTAGGCCTTTATTAGTTCATTCCACGATTATTTCTTAAACAACCGATTCTTGTGTAGGCATCAGAGAAGCACTGAACCCAAGATGAGGCCATTATAGTACCAAGTATAATATGGGAGATGCTATGTAGGCAAAGTGTTACAAGAGTACAGAAGAGTGGGAATTTATTTCTGGTTGGGATTAGCAAAAGCATAACAGGGCAATAGCACTTCAGCTGAATCCTATAACATGAATAATGCATGTTCTTTTCTAAAACCATCAATCCATATTGAAAGAATATTTATAACTCACTGCCTTGATAACTATTCATCCTTCAACCCTTACATTCTGGTTTCCATCGTTCAACACAACCCATTGAAACCCACTGAAACCCATTCGACACAACCCGCTGAAACCCAGTGCTTGAGGGTCTTTGGTCATTTCTTAATGACTTTCCTTAGGCCTTCCCCTCCATAAACTCTGCCAAATTCATCATTGTTGAGTATGGCCATCTTCTAGAAACCCTTTTCTTCCTTTTCTTCTGAACCTTTGGGGTACCTTGATCTTCTCCCTATCTTGCAACTGTCCCTTTAGTGTCCTTTGGCTGCTTTTTTCCACTCCCATGCTTATGCCTTCTGCCTCTCTCTGTATTCCCTTGTCATGGCTTCACTTGCCACCCTATATGGTATTAACAGTGTGGTATCTATCAGATTCCTGCCCTGTGGGAGCCCCAGGTGTGTACTTCTAACTCACTGCTCATTATTTCGTTCTGGATGTCCTTCTGTCACCTCAAAATTGAGATGCCCAAAATTGGACGCACTCTTCCCCCCCAAACCAAATCCTCCTCCTAACCTGGCCAGTTCCATTAATAGCCCCTCCATCTCCCTGGTCTTAACTTAGAAACTTTTACTCATCCCTACCTGCCCAGTGGATATATTGTGTCCCAAACTTGGAAAGCTTCTGTTTCTCTCAATCAGGAGTACTTACGTACTCTTTAGAACTGCTTCCTGTGCAAGGCTTTAAATGGACTTCATCCAAACCTGGTGAGAAGGTTTCCTCTGGTGGCTTAATCGGTATAAGTCCACCCTCCTTCTTTGCTGGGCCATGCTGTGTCTGCATATCCTTTGGTGATGGCATTCTCAGGTTCTATCCTAGGCACTTCATACCACCAGCTTCAGTGACAAGTACCAGAGTTAACGCGACCATCAACACTAACGAGCTGAAGAGGAACAAAGTTGCAAATGTTTCTTCGGTGAACAGTCCCATAGTTAACCCCTAAGGCTTCTGTTCCCTTGCCATACTGATACTTGTCAGGTTATTTTTTTTATTCTGCTGAGGAAATGGGCTAAGTTTACCTTGATTTAAAAAAAAAAAAAAGAGGGGTGGGGCTCCTGGGTGGCTCAGTTGTTAAGCGTCTGCTTTTGGCTCAGGTCATGATCCCAGGGTCCTGGGATGAGTCCCCCATTGGCTCCCTGCTCAGGGCACAGTCGACTTCTCCCGCTGCCCCTCCCCGCTCCTCCCTACTCGTGCGCTCATGCGCTCGCTCTCTCTCAAATACATCTTAAAAAAATTTTTTTTTTTTAATTTTTAAAAAAGATGTATTACAAGCACATGCACTATTGTTTATCCTAGAGGTAAATGTTTAGGTTGAAGCACTTCATCTATTTATCTGTTTGTTCATTCAACAAGTGTTCCTGAAAGCTGACTTTGGTGCTAGATGCTTTCAGTCGGGTGAATAGTGTGGTTCCTGCCCCCAAGGAGTTCACTTCCTAGGCCACGGTTGTACTATCTGTCTGCTTGCTTAACGTTTATGAGCCCTGAGGATGTAGTCACTCACTCATTCATCTGTCCATGCACTGCCTTTCCAATCTGCTCCTGTCCCATATCCGTTTGCTGATGAGTTTCAATGTGTTTTAGATTCCTTGCTTGACTGTCACAACTACAGTCAATAGATAATTATGGAGTTCCAAACATAGTACAGGCACTGTGCTAATGCTTGAGAATACTGTCGTAAACTGATAGCATGATCCCTGCCCTCTGGGTCTCCTGTTAACATTACCCAGGTGTCCATACTACCTTCGCCCTCTAGGAATTTATGTTCAAAAAGCACTACGGCTGTAATTACGATCAATCTAAATTGTTTTAGTTTTCGTTTGCTTCCTGCATAGACAAGTTGCTTCCAAGAAGGGAAATAATAAGTTGCATAAAAATGCTTCTTAAAACAGGAGTTTGAGGTACTGTTTACATAGGAAAACCACTGCAGAGCTTGTCAGCTGGGATTCTTCTTTGGCTAATCACAATCCTGATACTGGTCAACCTTATTACAACAGTGTTGTAAATAATACAGCTACACGAACAAGGCAGTAATCAGCTACTACTGAATGCCATGTAATTCCTCTACCTTTAAAAAATCTGTAGGAAAGGGGGTGGGTGGGAAGATGACAGGGATTTCTTTTTTTTAAGTGCCATGGATAATCAAGAGTGTTTTTTAAAAAACGGCCTCTAAATATATGCCTCTGTCCCCTTAAATCTGTCACGATAAAACATCTCATTTTAGTTGATGTATGACAAGGAAGCAATCACCGTTAATCAGAATGACACATTTCCATTTGCTTTATGGAAGAGAAGGTAGATGAAGGTCATGAATAAGAAAACAAAGCAGCTTGTGATTCGTGATGTTTGGGGTTTCTTTTGAAATTCATCTCCTTAGGAAGTTCATAATCCATCGTTGTCTTCTCTCGAGGCTTCATCCATCCAAATTTGCCAGAAGTCCTTGTCAGTGAAGACGGACATATTTTGTCTTCTCTCCTGAGTAGAGAAATAGGTTAATTTGCTCTGGATTCTTTGACAAATTCAGGCCTTAAAAGTGTAAAATCTCAGAATTTCTGGCTCTAGATATCCTTTTAGGGGGTACCAACTCCATCCTCTATGTGATAAAATTACACCTGCAAGATTAACATTCCAGCCGGTCACAGCCATGCCCATGTGAAACTGGGAGGGCAAAGGACTAGAGGCTTAGTGCTTTATTAGAAGCAGACATCAGGAGGCTCTTTCTACTCTCTGCTCTCTGCATTTTAACACATGTAACTGTTTAAGTGCCTAGCAATAACTAGGTGCCTGGTTAAATCTTTACCTTCCTTGGATATCACCTTTCATTAAAGGAGCACATTTTCTGGCTTTTGGTCTGTGGTTGGAGTTGGGGAGCGAGGTGATGCAGGCCTAGCTTTGGAGCCAGTAGATCTGGCCTCATGCCCAAACATTTGTAGAACCTTCCACAAGTCAGTATGATACCCCACTGTGCTGTGGACTATTATCAGCTGGCTGGTATGGTCTCTATTCCAAAAGTTAAAACATAATTTGTGAAATAGAGAAAATCTTGGCACTGGGGAGCCAATACAGATTTCTCAAGAGCCATGTAGATTATTTGTTCTAAAATCCAAAGATGGTACTCTTTGAATCCACCAAGGTCATGATGCCCCAGGACACTGAATTTGTAAATACCATGATGCCCAGGCATCTTGGGATAATTTTATGACCTAGCATTTAGCTCATCCAAAGCCTTTTATTATCATTATCATTATTGTTATTATTTTATTATTTAAATTGGGGAAGTTAAAGAATTGTTGAGCTATAGGAGAACTCTAAAGGGCTCCCAAAGGGCTGAGGGAGAGCACTCAGGGAAGAACAAATAGGGAAGGTAGGCTCCTGCCCACTCTTTGGAGAGAGTGTAGTTGCAGCCACTCGTGGAGAAGTTCTCTGGGTTGCTCAGGACAGGGCTGATCCACAGTCATCAGAAAAACAAGAAACAACCCACTAGGGCATGAAAAGCTAGTTATCTTATTCTCTTGTAGAAACAAAGATGGCAGCCTGGAATGGTTGCTTAGCAGCAGGCTCTTTTGAGTATGCTTCCTTCCTGGAGCTTTGCAAAAATCAAACTAGAGCAGGCTTTTTTCTGGAACAAGCTGTGGACCCAGTGCCAGTGGCTGAGGAACTCTGTGGTGGCTATTTGGGGTCTGCATGAAGCCAAGCTTTACAAATCCTATTATCAGCAAGCCACTTGAGAGAGACCCCACTTGGTGCCACTTGATACTGGCTCACCCACGATGTGAGTTCCCTGCCCACACTCCTTTTGGTGTGGCAGAACTTTGTAATCTACAATTATAATTTTCTTTTTGTGTATTCCCCTCTTTAGTGTTCTTTGGTCAGTTTATTTTCCCCCCTAGGAAAACAAACTCCAAATTTGAATATTCTCCCAAATTGCTATTCTTTTTCCAACTATTAGGCCAAATTTGACAGGAAATCATGCTTAAATGACTGTTAAACTTCTTTGAACTGATTTTTCAGATAAAACAAGAACCTTGACCGTGAAACTGATCCAAAAGAAAAATTTCTGGGTTAGTTAAGACTGTTTGCCTATGAGGGAAACATCATTGGTTGGGCTGGAGAGAACAAAAGGTGGGGGAGATTTATAAAGTGTCTAAGAGGAGCTGTGGGAAAGGCCCTGGGCCTTGCCAGGTACTGAAACCAGGCACTCAAAACCCCCAGGACCCTCTAGCTGTCTTTTATTTATGATGCTTGCAAAATGTCTGAGTTTTTCTTCTTTTTCTGGAGAAAGAATGTCTCTGTCTCACAGTCTTAGCATTTGTCTGTTTGTTTACTTCTTTACTTAATTATTTAATTTATTTCTCAAGTGCCTAGCCCAAACTACACTAAAATCTTGCTGACTTCTTAGAACCAATGTGAAGTTCACCAAAGAAAAGACTCTCATTGGTTTAGCTTGATTATTTGTCCTCTCTCAGTCTAATCCGCTATGTCAGAGGGGCAGAGTCATATCTGGTACAGACAAGGCAGTGGGAGCCCACATTGGTGGACAAGGGAGGTGAACAATGTAAGGTAGGAAAACACCCTGAAAAGGATCTCCAACAAACACTGAGGGAGTGCCCATGCCATTTAAAATTTCTGATAGTTGGGGCATGGGCGCTGATCCCCTAGAGAAGATCTGCAACCCTCTTTTACTTTAGCAAGGCAGACTTTATTTTTTTATTTTTTTTTTAAAGATTTTATTTATTTATTTGACAGAGAGAGACACAGCGAGAGAGGGAACACAAGCAGGGGGAGTGGTAGAGGGAGAAGCAGGCTTCCCGCTGAGCAGGGAGCCCAATGCGGGGCTGGATCCCAGGACCCTGGGATCATGACCTGAGCCCAAGACAGACACCCAACGACTGAGCCACCCACATGACCCAAAAATGAATTTCTGATACCCAAACTGCCAATGGTTTTGATGTGAAAGTCAAAAGGTGTCTTAATGTAACACCCAGGATGCCTATGACAAGCTCAGACTTACTAAGGATGAAAGGTGCAGGACATACTCATGGGGGAATATACGCCTGGAAGACATGGGGGAAAGGCAGACCAAAGGAAGGGTAGGACCTGCTAAGAGAAATAATATTTGGGCTTTAAAGCTTATACCAGATCAAACAATGAAGTATAGAAGATTCTAAGAGAAACCAAAAAGAAATATCACGTGACTTTCAATAGTTCTATCAAGAGCAAGAAGATAGAGAAGGAAGAGGAAACTGTCTTTTGGATCTAAATGAGTAATGCCTGACAGATGTCAGAGAAAACTCAGCTTGGCTTGATCTCTTTGGGTTTTCATTTTCTCTGTCAAGGAAAAGGAAGAGCCTGGTTGGAACTAAACTGGACGTCCCAGGCAAGTCTCCTTGAGTTGAAAGAACCTACCCAAGCTGGCTAAGAACAGGTGGTTACAGGAATACTACAAAAATGTCACTGAATTGAAGGAGTCAAAACAAAATACAGTCAGATCTCAGGAAACTAGGAAACTAGCAAAAAAGAGCGCCCTCTCCAGGTCTCGGGGAAAAGTGCCTTATTCAGTGGTTTCAACCTATTGGACCCAACTCTCTCTTTTTATAGAAAATATTATCACAACATCTGTTTTCTTATCTTAAAATGAACTTCACATATAATATAACCTACCTAAACGCTAATTCAAAATGAAATTAATATAATGCCCTAACTGAAATATGAAAGGGGATGGCAAGGGATGTAATTTATCTAAAACAAAAAGTAAGATATAGTAAAATCTCTAAATGTTAAGACAGGGGAAGAAAAATGAAGTGGCCATGTATTTGTAGAATCACCATCAATGCAACAACTTTCAAATCTAAACTGTTATGGTCAGATTGTACCGCTAACATGATTTTCCAAAAGGGTGAGTCTTCCAGTTATCAATTGCAGTATAACAAATCAACACTCAGTGAGCCCCAAGCAATCATTTATGATGTTTCTAGATCCTATGGGTCAGGAATTCAGGAGCACAGAAAGAAAGGCCCTTTGCAGGACTCCCAGTGGCTGGCCCCAGAACAGCCAAAGCTGGAAGAATCACTCTCAAGATGGCTATACTTCACTCACTTTCCTGGACCCTGGGCCAAGAGGCCGAGGACTGGACTGCCTTCAGAGGGTGATCCAGCTTGGTGACCTCAGTGTGTTCAGACTTCTTACATGGCAATCAGGGCTCAAAGGACCAGTGTCCCAGGAGATGCCACGTGGGCCTTTACAACTTAGCCTTGAAAGTCCCACAGCATCATTTATGCCATACTCTTTTTTTAAAATTTTTTATTGTTATGTTAATTACCATACATTACATCATTAGTTTTTGATGTAGTGTTCCATGATTCATTGTTTGTGCATAACACCCAGTGCTCCACGCAGAATGTGCCCTCTTTAATACCCATCACCAGGCTAACCCATCCCCCCACCCCCTCCCCTCTAGAACCCTCAGTTTGTTTTTCAGAGTCCATCGTCTCTCATGGTTCATCTCCCCCTCTGATTTACCCCCGTTCATTCTTCCCCTCCTGCTATCTTCTTCTTTTTTTTTCTTAACATATATTGCATTATTTGTTTCAAAGATACAGATCTGTGATTCAACAGTCTTGCACAATTCACAGTGCTCACCATAGCACATACCCTCTCCAATGTCTATCACCCAGCCACCCCATCCCTCCCACCCCCCACCACTCCAGCAACCCTCAGTTTGTTTCCTGAGATTAAGAATTCCTCATATCAGTGAGGTCATATGATACATGTCTTTCTCTGATTGACTTATTTCACTCAGCATAACACCCTCCAGTTCCATCCACGTCGTTGCAAATGGCAAGATCTCATTCCTTTTGATGGCTGCATAATATTCCATTGTGTATATATACCACATCTTCTTTATCCATTCATCTGTCGGTGGACATCTTGGCTCTTTCCACAGTTTGGCTATTGTGGACATTGCTGCTATAAACATTGGGGTGCACGTACCCCTTCGGATCCCAGTATCTTTGTATCTTTGTGGTAAATACCCAGTAGTGCAATTGCTGGATCGTATGGTAGCTCTATTTTCAACTGTTTGAGGAACCTCCATACTGTTTTCCAGAGGGGTTGCACCAGCTTGCATTCCCACCAACAGTGTAGGAGGGTTCCCCTTTCTCCACATCCCCGCCAACATCTGTCATTTCCTGACTTGTTAATTTTAGGCTTTCTGACTGGTGTGAGGTGATATCTCATAGAGGTTTTGATTTGGATTTCCCTGATGCCGAGCGATGTTGAGCACTTTTTCATGTGTCTTTTGGCCATTTGGATGTCGTCCTTGGAAAAATGTTCATGTCTTCTGCCCATTGCTTGATTGGATTCTTTGTTCTTTGGGTGTTGAGTTTGATAAGTTCTTTATAGATTTTGGATACTAGCCCTTTATCTGATACATCATTTGCAAATATCTTCTCCCATTCTGTCGGTTGTCTTTTGGTTCTGTGGACTGTTTCTTTTGCTGTACAAAAGCTTTTTATCTTGATGAAGTCCCAAGAGTTCATTTTTGCCCTTGCCTCCCTTGCCTTTGGTGATGTTTCTAGGAAGAAGTTGCTGCGGCTGAGGTTAAAGAGGTTGCTGCCTGTGTTCTCCTTTAGGATTTTGATGGACTCCTGTCTCACGTTTAGGTCTTTCAACCATTTGGAGTCTATTTTTGTGTGTGGTGTAAGGAAATGGTCCAGTTTCATTCTTCTGCATGTGGCTGTCCAATTTTCCCAACACCATTTGTTGAAGAGACTGTCTTTTTGCCACTGGACATTCTTTCCTGATTTGTCAGAGTTGACCATAGAGTTGAGGGTCCATTTCTGGGCTCTCTATTCTGTTCCATTGATCTATGTGTCTGTTTTCGTGCCAGTGCCATACTGTCTTGATGATGACAGCTTTGTAATAGAGCTGGAAGTCCGGAATTGTGATGCCGCCAGCTTTGCTTTTCTTTTTTAACATTCCTCTGGCATTCGGGGTCTCTTCTGGTTCCATACAAATTTTAGGATTATTTGTTCCATTTCTTTGAAAAAAGTGGATGGTATTTTGATGGGGATTGCATTGAATGTGTAGATTGCTCTAGGTAGCATTGACATCTTCACAGTGTTTGTTCTTCCAGTCCATGAGCATGGAACGTTTTTCCATTTCTTTGTGTCTTCCTCAATTTCTTTCATGAGTGTTTTATAGTTTTCTGAGTACAGATCCTTTGCCTCTTTGGGTAGATTTATTCCTAGGTATCTTATGGTTTTGGGCGCAATTGTAAATGGGATTGACTCCTTAATTTCTCTCTCTTCTGTCTTATTGTTGGTGTATAGGAATGCCACTGATTTCTGTGCATTGATTTTATATCCTGCCACTTGACTGAATTCCTGTGTGAGTTCTAGCAGTTTTGGGTGGAGTCTTTCGGGTTTTCCACATAAAGTATCATATCATCTGCAAAGAGTGAGAGTTTGACTTCCTGTTTGCTGATTTGGATGCTTTTGATTTCTTTTGTTGTCTGATTGCTGTGGCTAGGACTTCTAATACTATGTTGAATAGCAGCGGTGATAGTGGACATCCTTGCTGCATTCCTGACCTTAGGGGGAAAGCTGTCAGCTTTTCCCCATTGAGAATGATATTCACTGTAGGCTTTTCATAGATGGCTTTTATGATATTGAGGTAGGTACCCTCTATCCCTATACTCTGAAGAGTTTTGATCAAGAAAGGATGCTGTACTTTGTCAAATGCTTTTTCTGCATCTATTGAGAGGATTGTATGATTCTTGTTCTTTCTTTTGTTAATGTATTGTATCACACTGATTTATTTGCGGATGTTGAACCAACCTTGCAGCCCAGGCATAAATGCCACTTGGTCGTGATGAATAAGCCTTTTAATGTACTGTTGGATCCTATTGGCTAGGATTTTGGTGAGAGCTTTTGCGTCCATGTTCATCAAGGATATTGGTCTGTAATTCTTCTTTTTGATGGGGTCTTTGTCTGGTTTTGGGATCAAGGTAATGGTGGCCTCATAAAATGAGTTTGGAAGTTTTCCTTCCATTTCTATTTTTTGGAACAGTTTCAGGAGAATAGGTATTAATTCTTCTTTAAATGTCTGGTAGAATTCCCCTGGGAAGCCATCTGGCCCTGGGCTTTCGTTTGTTGGGAGATTTTTGATGACTGCTTCAATTTCCTTAGTGGTTATAGGTCTGTTCAGGTTTTCTATTTCTTCCTGGTTCAATTTTGGTAGTTGATATATCTCTAGGAATGCACCCATTTCTTCCAGGTTATCTAATTTGCTGGCATAGAGTTGCTCATAATATGTTCTTATAATTGTTTGTATTTCTTTGGTGTTGGTTGTGATCTCTCCTCTTTCATTCATGATTTTGTTGATTTGGGTCATTTCTCTTAGTTTTGATAAGTCTGGCCAGGGGTTTATCAATCTTGTTAATTCTTTCAAAGAACCAGCTCCTAGTTTCGTTGATCTGTTCTACTGTTCTTTTGGTTTCTAGTTCATTGATTTCTGCTCTGATCTTTATTATTTCTCTTCTCCTGCTGGGTTTAGGCTTTATTTGCTGTTCTTTCACCAGCTCCTTCCGCTGTAGGGTTAGGTTGTGTATTTGAGACCTTTCTTGTTTCGTGAGAAAGGCTTGTATTGCTATACACTTTCCTTTCAGGACTGCCTTTGCTGCATCCCAAAGATTTTGAATAGTTGTGTTTTCATTTTCATTGGTTTCCATGAATTTTTTTAATTCTTCTTTAATTTCCTGGTTGACCCATTCATTCTTTAGTAGGATGCTCTTTAGCCTCCATCTGTTTGAGTTCTTTCTGAGTTTCCTCTTGTGATTGAGTTCTAGTTTCAGAGCACTGTGGTCTGAAAATATGCAGGGAATGATCCCAGTCTTTTGGTACCGGTTGAGACCTGATTTGTGACCTAGGATGTGATCTATTTTGGAGAATGTTCCATGGACACTAGAGAAGAATGTGTATTCCGTTGCTTTGGGATGGAATGTTCTGAATATGTCTGTGAAGTCCATTTGGTCCAGGGTGTCATTTAAAGTCTTTATTTCCTTGTTGATCTTTTGCTTAGATGATCTGTCCATTTCAGTCAGGGGGGTGTTAAAGTCCCCCACTATTATTGTATTGTTGTCAATGTGTTTTTTCGCTTTTGTTATTAATTGCCTTATATAATTGGCTGCTCCCATGTTAGGAGCATAGATATTTACAATTGTTAGATCTTCTTGGTGGATAGACCCTTTAAGTAGGATATAGTGTCTTTCCTCATCTTTTATTACAGTCTTTGTTTTAAAATCTAGTTTGTCTGATATAAGGATTGCCACCCCAGCTTTCTTTTGGTGTCCATTAGCATGGTAAATGGTTTTCCACCCCCTCACTTTCAATCTGGGGGTGTCTTTGGGTGTAAAATGAGTCTCTTGCAGACAGCATATCGATGGGTCTTGTTTTTTAATCCAATCTGATAGCCTGTGTCTTTTGATCGGGGCATCGAGCCCATTTACATTCAGGGTAATTATTGAAAGATAGGAATTTAGTGCCATTGTATTGCCTGTAAGGTGACTGTTACTGTATATTGTCTGTGCTCTTTTCTGGTCTATGCTGCTTTTAGGCTCTCTCTTTGCTTAGAGGACCCCTTTCAATATTTCTTGTAGGGCTGGTTTCGTGTTTGCAAATTCCTTTAGTTTTTTTTTGCCCTGGAAGCTTTTTATCTCTCCTTCTATTTTCAATGACAGCCTAGCTGGATATAGTATTCTTGGCTGCATATTTTTCTCGTTTAGTGCTCTGAAGATATCATGCCAGTCCTTTCTGGCCTGCCAGGTCTCTGTGGATAGGTCTGTTGCCAATCTAATGTTTCTACCATTATAGGTTACATATCTCTTCTCCCGAGCTGCTTCCTTCAAGATTTTCTCTTTGTCTCTGAGACTCGTAAGTTTTACTATTAGATGTTGGAGTGTTGACCTATTATTATTGATTTTGAGAGGGGCTCTCTGTGCCTCCTGGATTTTGATGGCTGTTTCCTTCCCCACATTAGGGAAGTTCTCTGCTATAATTTGCTCCAATATACCTTCTGCCCCTCTCTCTCTTTCTTCTTCTTCTGGGATCCCAATGATTCTAATGTTGTTTCGTCTTATCATATCGCTTATCTCTCAAATTCTGCCCTCATGATCCAGTAGTTGTTTATCTCTCTTTTTCTCAGCTTCTTTATTTTCCATTATTTGGTCTTCTATATCACTGATTCTCTCTTCTGCCCCATTTATCCTAGCAGTTAGTGCCCTCATTTTTGATTGCACCTCATTAATGGCCTTTTTGATTTCGACTTGGTTAGATTTTAGTTCTTTTATTTCTCCAGAAAGGGTTTCTCTAATAACTTCCATGCTTTTTTCAAGCCCAGCTAGTATCTTTAAAATCATGATTCTGAACTCTAGGTCCGACATTGCACTAATGTCCGTATTGAGTAGGCCCCTGGCAGACGGTACTACCTCTTGTTCTTTTTGTTGACGTGATTTTTTTCGTCTTGTCATTTTTCCAGAGGAGAATAGATGAATGAGAGAACAAAATGGTAACAGGTTAACAAAGTCCCCAGAAAATATACTCTAAACAAATCAGAAAGGACCTGAAACCAGGGGAAAAGAAAGGGAAAGAAAGAAAAAAGAAGGGGAAAAAAAAGAAAAAGATAAAAACAAACAAAAACAGAACAAAAGAAAAAAAAACAGAATATGATCATATATGATCAGGCTGGTGCATAGATCAGTGCCACACACTAGATTTTGGGTGTATTTGGGTCTGTTAGAAGAAAGTGCCTCCTAAAATTTTAAAGAAAGAAAGACTTATATATGTACAAAATAAGGGTTGATACGATGAAGGGATGTAATATGACTGTAAAAATGAAAATTATAAAAGATTTTAAAAAAGGAATTGATCAGAAGTGTTGAAAAAGGAGAGGAGTAAAGAAGAGGAGTAAAAAAAAAGGAAAGAAAGAAAAAAAAAGGCTAGAGAATGTGATCAGGCAGGAGACTGGAAAAAAGCCATACACTAGAGATTCAGGGTATATTTTGATATGTTAGAAGAAAGTGTGTCTCACAATTTTAAAGAGAGAACATATATATATATATATGCCAAAAATAAAGGTAACTACTATGAAGGGATAGAATATGACTCTAAAAATCAAAAATAAAAATGTTTTTTTAAAAAAAGGATTGATAAATGTTGGTTGGAAAAGGGAAAAAGAAAAATTCAAAAAAAGAAAAAAGTTAAAAAAAATTAACTTTGAAAGACTAATGAATCATGGCAAAAAAGCCATGAATTCTATGTGCAGTATTCCCCTAGCGCTGGAGTCTCCCGTTCTCCTTGATCGGTAAACCTGGTCTTGGCTTGCTGGGTGTTCTTGCTGATCTTCTGGGGGAGGGGCCTGTTGCCATGGTTCCCAAATGTCTTTGCCGGAGGCTGAATTGCCCCGTCCTTGCCAGTCCTGTCTAAGTAATCTGCTCGGGTTTGCTCTTGGGAGTTTTTGTTCCCTGCAAGCTTTCCATACAGCATTGGAGGACGAGAGTGAGATGGTGGCCTCCCAATCTCCGCCGGAGGAGCCGAGAACTCGGGGCCCCGCTCCTCAGTGCGCCCCCAGAGAAAAGCAGTCACTCCCGTGTCCCCGGTCTCCGGCCGCACTCCGTGCTCACCCGGCCTGTGACCGAGCGTTTCTATCTCTGGCACCCGACCCCGTGTGGAGTCTCCAAACCCAGCAGATCCCTGCGGTGCGCTCCCGCGCCGCTCCTCCCGGGGGAGGAAGGGGAGTCTCCCCGGCTCTGCTGCTTGTTGGGTCCCTGCTGGAGGAGCAGTGGCCCGACTGGGCCGCGGATCACAGTTTATGGCCACCCCGAGCTGGGAGCCCGCGCCTCGGCTCCGTCTCTGCAGTCGGCTTCCCCGCTCCGATCCCTGGGAGCTCTGCTGCACTCAGGCACCCCCGGTCTTTCTGTGACCCCGAGGGTCCTGAGACCACACTGTCCCGCGAGGGTTCCACCCCCCGCTTAGCCACTGGAGCGACGTCCCTCAGCGGAGCCAGCTTCTAAAAGGTCCGATTTTGTGCTCCGCGGCTCTAGCACTTGCCAGAAGCGGCCGATGGAGGCCCCTCCCCCGCCGTCTATCCTCCCGAATATCGCCTCGGATTCACTTCTCCGCACGTCCTACCTTCCAGAAAGTGGTCGCTTCTCTGTTCAGAGACTTGTTGCTATTCTTTTTTTCGATCTCCTGTTGAGTTCGTAGGTGTTCAGAATGGTTTGATCCCTATCCAGCTGAATTCCTGAGACCAGACGAAATCCAGGTCTCCTACTCCTCCGCCATCTTGCTCCGCCTCTGCCATACTCTTGATCAAAGCAGTCATATGAGGTGGGGGTAGAAAGTGGGGAGGGTATGATGAGTATGGAGATCCCCCTTGTGGATGGGAAGAGTGTCAAAGAGTTTGCAGCTATGTTTGAAACCACCATGGTGACTGACTTAGCAAATTTCCAACAGAACAAACTGTGACCTTTCTTTGGTTTACACAGCAGATATATTCCTGGAAAGTTCAGTATGTATTAATACCTTGTAAACAATATGTTTGTGTATATGTAATGTGTAGTTAGATTCTAGGCCGGAGCTTTATACACATCATCCAGCAGGAGTTTTGAAAGTCCCGTGGGACACAGGATGCTTCTTGGTCATATATAATACTCCTGTACATTAAAGGATGCTCAGTATGCTTGCCCTTTGCCCACTAAATGCCAGTATTGCCTGCCTTGGTCATTATCTCTCCCCTGCAGACTCGTTCCCTCTGCTTACTCAGTGCATTGCCTGTAGATCAAAATGGCAATCTCAACCCTGCATCTATGAGCCTTTCAGCTTCTCTCTTTTACGCAGGTGGGTGATGATGATGATGATGATGGTGATGGTGATGGTGGTAATGATACTGATATTGGTGATAGTGGTGATGGTGATGGTGATATCGTTATTGGTTATGATGGTGATGATAATGATATTGGTTGGTGATAGTGGTGGTGGTGATGGTGATATTGATATTGGTGATAGTGGTGATGGTGATGATGATATTGATATTGGTTATGATGGTGATGATGATATTGATATTGGACATAGTGGTGATGGTGATGATGATATTGATATTGGTCATAGTGGTGATGGTGATGATGATGATAATGATGACGATGACAGTGGAACCAGTGGCTCACGTTACCAAGTACTCATGTTTTGTTTTGTTTCGTTTTTTTAAAGATTTTATTTATTTGACAGAGAGAGACACAACAAGAGAGGGAACACAAGCGGGGGGAGTGGGAGAGAGAGAAGCAGGCTTCCCGCTGAGCAGGGACCCCGATGTGGGGCTCGATCCCAGGACCCCGAGATCGTGACTTGAGCTGAAGGCAGATGCTTAACGACTGAGCTACCCAGGCGCCCCCAAGTACTCATGTTTTGCCAGGGATTATGTTAGGTACCATCTCCCTGTACACTGACTACAACCCAAAAGCAAGTATCACTGTCTTTGTTTTCATTTGAGGAAACTGAGGCTTATACAGTTTAAGTAATTTGCACAAGATCACAAAGCTAGAAATTGGAGAACGAAGAAGTGCAATTTTTCTCCCAGGCCTATGGACAGCTTCAGATGATGTTGTGACTCCAACCAATTAGCTTTGGCTGAGGAGAGAGAAGTAGTCTTGTGTGTGTAATTGGGAACATTTCCCTCTGAAGAGGGTTATGGGCAGGCAGGCACCATGATCAGCATCTCCAGTACGATGAACAATAGGAAATTGAAGCTCAAAATAGATGTGGAAATTGTAAAAGAACATTATTAGCCTGCTCTTCTGGGCCAGATAAATTACCTTCCAAACTCTGAGAGAAGATGGCAGAATCACTACTAATAATCTTTGGGAATCCTGGGGAGCAAAGCAAACATAGTTCTAATATTGAACAAAAGGAAGAGTGTGGAGCCTTTAAACTTCAGCTGGTTGCAAAATTCTAGATCATGTTATGAGAAGGAAGACATCCAGACACCCAGTGATCTATTCATTGTTATCTGGAGAGGCATCTGCATTGTTTTCTCCACACCATTAGGGAGGCCAGGTGTCCCTGCTTTGACCACCCTCCTTGTCTCTACTGGTCCACATTCCCATAACTGCACTCAGGATATTATCCATGTGACTCACAGAACCACTCAGTTACATCCAGTGCGAGAGCTTTGAAGATCTGTGATTCAACTGAAGAAAATCCTAAGCCTTAGAAATGTTTTATGCACCCACACATCTGCTAATGAGTTGCCTTCATTTAGCAAGAAAATAGTTTATAAACTCTATTTGTGTGATCTTAAAAAATGGGAAAAATAAAATTGCACCATGAACTGTAAAAGACAAGGAAGAAAAATAGCTTGCCATTCTGTAATTTAATTGCAACCAACTGGATTTCTCTCTTCTTAGCTTTTTTTTTTTAAACAAAACAAATTTATAATATAAATGCTTTTTTGGCACATAACATATCCTGCTTTAACATTGCATATATGTTTTATAAAAGTGTGTTTATAAAAGCCTTTGAGTGCTTCTTGGAAACATAACATTTTTAGAAAGAAGTGTTATTGAGGTGTTGTTCTCCAAATTAAAAAAAAAACAACAGCCTGAATATAACATATTTTATGCCCATGTAACATATTTTATGTAAAAATATGGTCATATTGGTGGGGGGAAATGCAAAAGATGAACAGATGTAAAGAAAATTCATATTCCTGTTTGCTTTCGGACTATTGATTCTATGACAAACAATGTCTCTAATGTTTTATGTTTTCCTTGAATGGTATTTTCACAACATATATGATATCTGATTCACACAAGTGCCCTTGTATGGTGTCCTTTGTCATATCTCAGTAGTCATTTGGACCCTTTCAGGACCCAAGCCCTGGACAGGAGTTAAGCACTCGAGGCACACCGACCTAAGTTTCTGAGATTTCCTGCCCAGGGGAACCTGGTGTCATTATTTAAGGAATGTCCATCCAGAGAGATGTTCTGAAAAATGGAGTATCTCTCCAAGGAGTATGAGATTCCCATGGATGCAGAAGGACCCCTTTGGTCCATCTGGTCCATCAACCTGCCTCCAGCTGGATGCAAACTGTCCTGTGCAAATGAGTGGGTTTCTTAAATTCTTTCCAGCTCTGTTCTTCTAGACCAGCATTATCCAATGGAACTTCATGCAGTGATGGAAATATTCCGCATCTGTTCTAATTTGGTAGCCACTAAATTCATGTGGATGTTGAATACTTGAGGTGTGACTATTGTGACCAAAGAATTGACTTTTCAGTTTTAATTAATTTAAATGTAAATAGGCTCATGTGGCAAGTGGCTACTTATATTGACCTATTGGCCATGCAATTCTAGAAATTTTGCAAAAACAAACAAGAAACAACCCCACCCCACCCCCAAAAAACCCACACACACAAAAAAACAGAAACACACAAAAAACCCAGAGGTGAACATAATCAGAGTTCAGTCTGAGTTGAATAAAACTTCTAGGATTACTTGGAAAGTTGCCTTTTACAAGAAGCTAATTAACACTTGAAATAAACTCTACCATTAGGCACCGTCTAGGAGCCAGGCAAGGTGTGAGCTAAAAGCTTTGGCAGTATTCTTTTATTTTATTATTTTA
Organism: Eumetopias jubatus; assembly: GCF_037043125.1. Taxonomy (NCBI): domain Eukaryota; kingdom Metazoa; phylum Chordata; class Mammalia; order Carnivora; family Otariidae; genus Eumetopias; species Eumetopias jubatus. The sequence continues at coordinate 96,951,521 of NW_028274810.1, read as the reverse complement.
TTTAACCCTCATAACATCCTTATGAGGTAAGTATTATTGTCTGCACCCACCTTTTTTATTTGCAGATTTTAAAAAAAACAAAAACCCCTGGCTTAGAAAGATTAAGACCACAGCTTGTTCTTGGCGGAGGGAGGCTTTGAACTCAAGCCTGAACACAGTGCCTGTGTGTCGTGTTTCATATTCTTCTTAAATACCTTGTCAGAATTCACACTTCCTTCCAACCAGAAATTCAAAAGGTCCCACTGATTGGATAAAACAAAGGTTTTTTCTGGAAAGTGCCATTTCCAATGAGACTCTCTTTTAAGATTCTAAGCTCTGTCTTAGGTGACCCTCAGACACTGAATTTGTAACTGCTTGAAATGACTACTAGCCCCTTGGTCGCCCACTTTTCCCGGTCTGAAAGTTATAAAAATAATTCATGGCCTGCTGAGGTGCTAGAAAACACTACTTTTGCATTTCGTCTCATCACATGACAGTCCAATTTAGTGGTACATCACCAGCTATGGTCTCAAAGATGTCTTATGCATAAGGACATTATAGTAGTAACTAGCAGACTATCTTTGGAACCTCTGTTTTGTCATCAGTAAAATGGGCATAATAGTAATTCCCACGTCAGGAGTCCCTTTCTGTGGATCAGTGAAAGAGTGTATTTGAAATGTTTAGCATGGTGCCTATATAAAGCAAGCGCTCAGTGAATGTGTCATTATTACTCTGTATCCACTTCAGTTCATGCTGGGCCAATTGTTAATTTCTTACCTGAGTTTTACTAGAAGGAAAAGAGATAATGGCAATAAAAAACACATGGATCGAAATCAACAAGATGACATATCAAATGACTTTTTCTCCCTCCTGAGAGGCAGATACAATCAACCCAGCATGTGAATTGCTTGTTGGTATATAATGGGGAAAAACCCTGAGAAAAGGCTATTTTCCCTTGAAATTAACAGAACACACACAGAAGAGGAGACTCTTTCTGAGATTTTTTTCTCCCCAGCATGGCTTAGATTCTTGGCTATTTACTTTTTACCTTTGGGTTGCAACTGTCAATGCTGCTATGATATGTAAAATATAAAGAAAGGTCACATGGTAGGTTAGAAACAGTCTCTGGCAGAACCAAAAAGCCTGGGTCTGATTCCCAACTCTGTGGTCTCATACAAAGTACTTGAATTCTCATTCAGTCCACTTGTGAGATGAAGAATTTAAACTCCAAGAATTCTACCACGTTACCTGGTTATAATGCTGGTTTTCAGTGTCCACTGTACCCACCATGACTCAGAAACTACTTTATCAACAGCCATTTAGTTACATCTGGGTGAGTTTAGGGTGATGCTAGCTACTGTAATAGATAATGTTCCAAATCTGACTGGCTTAGCATGAATGTAAACTCTGAGCAGGTGACCCTGATAAGCAGAGAGCTCCCCTCCAAGTGGTGACTCAGGGATCCAGGCTCCTCTTGTCTTGTGATCTTGCGGTCATCAATACTTGCTACAAGGTTGCTAGCTTAGGGGAAGGGTCTGGAGGCTGGCTTGAGGAGGTTATGTGGGCCGGGCCCGGGAGTGGCACATATCACTTCCACTCACATTGCTTTAGTAGAAGTCAGGCTCACCGGCACACCTAACTGCAAGGGAGGCTGGGAAGGTAGTCTGGCTGGGTGCTCAGAAGGAAGAGGTCGTGAGTGTGGTAAACATCTTCTGATCCGTGTTAGATGATTGGTACTGATGCACAGGTGTCTCTTATTACAGTCAAAAGCAACAAAACTTGAAGTTTTGGATATTTTTTGTGGCTGGGTGTATGTGTGTCTATGGGGGGCTTGGGGATATGGCATTTCTAGTAAACTTTTTGAAATATTGAAAATAGTTGAATTATTTTCTCATTCCTCTAGATTCTTAGGTCTCAGGTTCTTGCCAAAGCATGGGGAAACTCTATCCCCTGTTGCTAGTGCCTGGTGCCAAGGACACAGAGACCCTACTCCACTTTCTGGATTCTTAGGGATCTGGAGGGGAAGACTTGAGCTCCCCAGAGAGGCCAGCAAGGTCCCTTCCATTTCTGATACTCTGATAGTCTGGTACTCTGTTTGAGTCGGCTGCTGTACCCTAAGTGATATAAGGCTTAGATACAGCGTCCTTTACCTATTGCAACATCTAAAGCATTTCTCTTTGGCCGAGAGGAGTCTTGCATATCGTCCCAATTTTCTTGTGTGCTCCTGCCAGGTTTTCTTCACTGTTGTTGTTTGACTTTTTTTCTCTTATAATTACTGTTTTATTAATTTACTTTCCTAGTACATCGAGTTTCAAGAAAACGAGTATTTTAAAATAAAAAAAATAATATATGAATTTCTCAAGATTCATATCAATTGCAGGGAAAAGCTGGGTATGATATCACATGCAAATGTGTTCACCATTTTTAGGGTAAAGAATTTTTATAAAAAATAAAGGAAAAAGGAAAAAGAATGAGGCTTCTTTCATATTTGGAATATTTTCTTTTTCTCCCTATAATTTTAACAGCATTCCCCCAGTTTTCTTTTTTTCTTAAGATTTTATTCATTTATTTGAGACGGAGAGAGAGAGAGCACAAGCAGGGGGAAGGGCAGAGGGAGAGGGAAAGGGAGAAGCAGACTCCCCATTGAGCAGGGAGCCCGACACGGGGCTCGATCCCAGAATTCTGGGATCATGATCTGAGCTGAAGGCAGACGCTCAACCGACTGAACCACCCAGGTTGTCCCAGCATTGCCCGAGTTTTGAGGCCCTAGTAAGCAGCAGACAGTAGTGACCCTGTGGTGACACCTGCATTCGGCAAGACCACTTCTCTGGGTCTCCGGAATCCCCTGTATAAAATGACAACAGTTGCACTTGGTTACTAAATTCTACATTGACTGTTTGAGGATGAGATGCAGTAAGTTAAAAGCATGTGGCAGAAGTGCCTGGCGCGTGGTAGTGGCTTCCTCACCCTTCTTACGTGACTGCTGGAACTGCAAAGCTCAAGAAGGCTGATTCTCTGCCTTCGAAGATTCTCCAGTCCAATAGAGGACCCAGGGCAGGAACCTCAGTCCTTTTGGGCAGTGTTCTTAATAATACAGATGCATAACCATTTGCCCAACTTCCATGCTTCTGAAATTACTGGTCCGAAAGCCTTCACTGAGTGTCTTTCATATGCAGATTCCTTCCCCACTTGCTCTGCCAAAATAGAAAATAAATTGAAGACATGGTTCCTGACCTTCAGGAGCCTCAAAGGCACTCACAGGTGAAGAGTGTTTGAGGAAATTCCTAAGTAATTTACAAATTGAGCTTGAAGAGCTGGGTGGGGGGGTGGGGGGAGGAGATGTGGGCGGTGCATGGAGAGTGGAGTAAGGCACATTGGGATAAACCTTCCTGGACCAAAGGAAATTCGTGCCAGACTGGGAAGGTGACAGATGTGAATTCATGACCCCCAAAGAAAACTGTTATAAAAAGTGCTCATGTTCCCTTTCAGCAAACCAGTTTGGCAGTGTGTATCTAGAGGCTTTAAAGTGGAAATCTGTCCTATGGAAGGAATTCTCACAATGGACAAACTCCATTGCTGGTGGGATTATAAAATGGGCCAGTCGCTTTAGAAAATAGCTGGGCAGTTCCTCAAAATGTTGAACATCTAGTTACCACGTAGCCCAAACGGTTCCAGTCACAGGCATACGCCAGAGTGAAGTGCAATATACCCACACCGAAATTTGTGTACAAATGTTCGTAGCAGCACTGTTCATAGTGGCCCCAAAGTGGAAGCATGCCAGTGTTTCCGTCAGTTGATGAGTGGATAAATCATGTGTGGCATTTGTACAATGGAATATTGTTTGATCAGAAAAAGGAACGGAGTACTAGAACACAGATGAGTCTTGAAAACACCGTATTAAGTAAAAGAAACGAGTCACAAAAGGCCACATAGTATATGATTCCATTCCTATCAGATGTCCAGGATACGCAAGTCCATAGAGCAGAAAGTATATCAGTATCTGCTAAGGGGCAGGGGAATGGGGGGGCGGGTTAATCCTAATGGGGAGTTTCTCCTAATGGCTAAGGGGTTTCTTTGGGGGATGATAAAAATGTTCTAAAATTGATGGTGGTGATTGTCGGACAACTCTGTGACTATACTGAAAACCTCTGAATTGTATTCTTTACAAGGGTGAATTTTATGGTATGTGAATTATATATCAATAAAGCTGTTATAAAAAATAGGAAGTTTTATGCACAAAGTCATGCCTTTTTTTTTCCAAGGGTGAAAAATTGGAAGCAATCTGAATGTCAACCACAAATGAAATAAGGAAATGATATGGCCACTGGATGGACTCTTAGCCATCCATTTAAAGAATTTTTTTAACTCAATGCAAGAGTCCCTTCTGGCCTTAATTCTGGAGATAGCCCGCTTCAGAGTAATCCCCATCTCTTTCTGAGCACCTCTCCACTCACTCACAGGGACAGCTTCTTGGGTTTTGCTTTGTTTTGGTTCTGGTTTCCTTCTCATGCTGCCCGGGATTATCTCTTCAGTGAGCAAAGCCCTATAACCAACGCCATTCCACCTGCGGGAGAAAAGATACCTATGTAATACCATCCGAAAAAGTAACACAGAACCTTCCCCCTTAATTTTCCAGTATACTGTGGTGTATTCGTTTGCTGGGGCTTGTGAAACAACTGGGGCGGGTTAACCAACTGGAATTTATTGTCTCACAGTCTGGAGGCTGGAAGTCCACGATCAAGGTGTCAGCAGGGTTGGTTTCTTGAGGCCTCTGTCCTTGGCTTATGGGTGGCTGTCTTCTCCCTGTGTCCTTGTCCTCAGATGGTACTACCTCTGTGTCTCCGTGTCCTCTTCTTACAAAGACACTATTCATGTTAGATAAGGGCCTCCCCCAATGACCTCATTGTACCTCAATCACCTCATTAAAGACCCTGACTTCAAATATAGCCACATTCTCTGATCCTAGGGGTGACATCTTCAACATGTGAATTTTGGGAGAACACAATTCAGCCCATAACAAGTGGAGACAGAAATCCCACTTTAGAAGGGTAATTTGGGGCACCTGAGTGGCTCAGTTGGTTAAGTTGTCCAACTCTTGATTTCGGCTCAGGTCGTGATCTCAGGATTGTGAGATCCAGCTCTGCCCTGGGTGTGGAGCCCGCTTGAGATTCTCTCCCTCTCCTTTTGCTCCTCTCCAACTCCCTCTCTTAAAAAAAAAAAAAAAAAAAAAAGATAATTTATTAAGATACAGGGGCAATGGGAAAAAGGTACTATAAAGGTGATCATTTGCCCTCCCCCCACCCTGGGCCACACCAGTCCTAGGACTTCTAGGCTCTAGCTCCTGCCTCACTACCATTTTGCCTTCGTGAGGGTTTATTTTGGGGGGCCTGCAGTATCACTAAAGCGCTCTGGTCTTTCCACACCTAGAATAAAGGCCCAACTGACTCCCAGAACCCAAGAGAGAAGGGAGGGTTTCCCCTTCTTCCTAGTCCAGAATCTGTCACCTGGGTCTTCCTGGTCTACACTAGGGGGCTGACCTCTGGTGAAGATAACTAGGAAGAGTTTATCTTTTCCCATCCCTCCCCGCAAGGGTGTGGCTGCCCTCAATTCATTTCCCCAGATACAGGTTGCTTGATGCATTGGATGAAAACCATGTCAGCTTCGTCTAGCCCCCGCTTCAGGCACTTTTCATCGAGGGCTCAACAGTTTGGGGCTAGCCCCACCCCCTGTCATATTTTATAATGAGTAGGTATCAACATAAGGAGGCGTTATTGAAGTAATGTGAAAGAACAAAAGAAGCAATCATATATAAACATGCAAAAATAAACTAATCTATAGAGGGGGGAAATGTCTGAATTAAAAACACGGAAGGTTGTCAGAAAATACCTTCTTCTGTTCTGCACTGTTTTTCTCATGAATAAATACTGGGTGGGACCCTCTTTAAGGTTCATTTTTAGGGAGAGCAGGTAGGGATGGAGTAGGTTTTTTTTTTTTTATTCGAGAGAGAGAGAATGAGAGAGAGAGAGAGCGAGAGCACATGAGAGGGGGAAGGGTCAGAGGGAGAAGCAGACTCCCTGCTGAGCAGGGAGCCCGATGTGGGACTCGATCCCGGGACTCCAGGATCATGACCTGAGCCGAAGGCAGTCGCTTAACCAACTGAGCCACCCAGGCGCCCAGGGATGGAGTAGGTTTGAAGAGAGTGGGAGACTTTTAACATCTCACTCACTGATACTCAGGAGTTGTTCGATCTCCTAAAGTGAAAAGTGGGTTCAGGAGAGAAGAAACACAGAGGAGGAAAATGTTAATGAATCTCTGGACTGTTCTGGACTGAAGGGCCAGCGTATTTTCCCATTAATGTGATCGTTACTGGCCGAGGAGCCAGCAAGACCCAGAGAGCCCCCGAGTACCAATTGCTTGGGAAACTAATTGCAAGGAGCTCTGACCTTTTGCTTTAAATCATCTGCAAGTCCCAGGAAATCATTCCAGGCATCCACCGGTCCTTGGCCCCTTTCATTTCCAAATCCATGCAGGGAGCTCAGTTTGCAGAAACTCTTCTCTGAATATCTTTAATTTAGTGATGCCCTCTTCCTGGCAGTGAACAAGAATACTCTGTTATAATGCAGTATAAATCACTCCTGAATGTGCCAGAGCAAATGGCTACAGAATGGATTGGTGTAATCAGTATAATAATTCAAGCAGATAATCCATTCCACAAACATTTATTAAGTACCTACTAAGTGTGAGGCCATAGGGACATGAAGATGGGCTTCATGCTACCCTTCCGGTAGCTCACGCATCGTGGGAGACCACAAACTTTATAGGGTCTGTGAGAACATCAGTGATGAGGCTGGGGAAACCCGGACAGGGACCCAGCCAAACACATACAAGCTGCCCCCCGGCTGTGGGAATGGATTCTGCCCCAAAGAGTTGTATGTGTTTTTTTCTTTTTTTTCTTCCAACTTATAAAGTTGGATACTGAGCTCATTAATTTTTGGCCTTCTCTTCTAACATGCAGAATTAAAGCTCTATAGCTCTTTCTTTAGCAGCCTCCATATTTTTTTAATACTATTTTTAGCAGCTTTATTGAGATGGAATTCACATGCCATGCAGTGGACCCGTTTAAAGCATTCATTTCAGTGGTGTCCAGTGTGTTCACAGAGTTAGGCAGCCATCACCACCCTGCCTCCCAGGGTCCTTTTGAGAATGAAATGAGATAATTGTCTAAAGCATTAGACTCCGTGCAGGACACCTCGTAGACATTTTTCTGCTGGCGGTTTTTCTTGCTGCTCCGGTTGGGGCTGGGGTCAGTGTCACGGGAGGCAGAAAGGACAGGGTGACCGAGCCAAACTCGAGGGGAAAGGAGCGTGGGGGCCACGCTGCCTGGGTATCCTTACCAGATGGGAGTGACAGACTGTCCTCCACAGCTAGCGGGTGATTTTCCAGCCCCAATATCAAGCCAACGAACATGACTTGACAGGAGCCATTTGGGACTGATTTGGGTGGGTTAAATTCAAAACTGTATATTATTAGGCCTGGCCATCACACACCGACATGTTAACAAACAAACAAGCAATAACACACTTCTGAGACGAACGACCGGGAAGCTAAACTTAGCTTCTCTTAGCCCTTCTGGCTGAAACCCATGAGGGGTCAGACATCCCTCTGATCGCCTCTCATTCGAGGAAGCACTCCAGCTGGCCCACGAGGGTGCCGGCCAAGTGCAGCAGGTGCCTCTCATACCACACGGATGCTCGAAGTATTGTGGTCCTGGGGGCTTGAGGGGTGAGGAGGGGAGGCAAGGAGAGGGGATCTGGGCTCTTCCAACTTCAGCGTTATTTTTAAAGTGTTTGCATGTGTCTGAATCCCCAGTACAAACACCACTCTTGGATTTCTTCCCCTGGGCAGAGGACCAGTGTGTAATACAGGCTGACTTGCTTTTGAGTGGCCAGGAGGCTCTTGAAGCTGTCACTTCTCCATATGCCCAGGTAGGTGAGGGCTCTGGGACTCTGATTGCTTTCCTGTTGGATGAAGACTTTGGCCATGATTGCATAGATTCTCTTGGACTTTCAAATTAATGGTTCTAGCTCTCTTTTTCTGGTGCTGAATTGCTGAACTGTGTGTCCTCCTATACAAAAAAAAAAAAAAAAAAAAATGTTAACGAAGCCAAAACCTCCCTGTTTTCAGGAAATCATGCTTTTGTTTCCCACATCAATACAGTAATCGGTCATATGCTTTAATGGACAAGGACGAGCAGAGATAATACCTTGACTCTAGTTCTCAGCAAAATAAGGGGCACCTGGGTGGCTCAGTCCATGAAGCGTCTGCCTTCGGCTCAGGTCATGATCTCCGGGTTCTGGGATCGAGCCCCGCATCGGGCTCCCTGCTCAGCGGGGAGTCGGCTTCTCTCTCTCCCTCTGTGCTCTCGCGCTCTCTCTCAAATAAATAAATAAAACTTAGAAAAAATAGCAATTTTTAATCATTCTTGTGTCCCGTGCTGCCACCCCAAAAGTCTTCGAGGAGGTTGGTTCACAGGGTGTCACTTTCTCTGTGTCATTGCTGCCAGCCCTCTGAACACTTGGAGCTCGGAAACCTGAATCTAAAAAGGAAACTAAGGAGTTTGAATTGACTATTTTTTTCTTGGTGGCAAATTAGAAACATAAGTCAGGGCTCTTGAGACCGCCTGAGGGTGGTCTTGTCCCCTCCAGGATATTTGCCTGGAGGTCGGGTGGGTGTTTCTGGCACCAGGTAGGTGGAGGGCCGGGGCGCTGCCAAGCATGGTACGTCCTCAGCATGCCCGCAACACCTCTTGCCCTCCAACAGAAAATTCTCGGGCCCCAGATGTCGCAGTTGCTTAGGCTGAGGCTGGATTGTATGTGTGCTGGAGGTGACAGCGGTGGAGATATGGGACGGTGGCTGCGATTGGCGGCCTGCCCTCCTATGTGGCGGAGCCTCGCCTGATGAGACCCGGGCTCTCAGACAGGCAGCACGGCCTGCGATCAGCACATGCGCTGAGAGTAGGAGAGGCCTGGGCCTGAGAGCAAGGTGAAAGGCACAGATCCAAGTCATTTCTTCGCACAAACTGAATCAGCACAAAAAGGAAATGAGGGCCTGGGAGACGGAGGAAATGTCTGGGCAAGGACAGCTCCGAGTGCCTGGGACCTCCTGTGCCCATGGGGGCACCTCTGTGATTAGACGAGAGTGTCCGTGCTGCCCTGTGAGCACACGCATCCATCAGGTAGATGCAGTCCCCACAGGGTGCGCAGGGCAGAGGCAGGGCACCGGCCCCACCCTCTGCACTCGCCCTGGAGCCAACACAAGGGGGTCCTGCTTGGCTCCTCTTTCTGGTCCTCCTGGGGAAGCACGGAGGGGTGATGACAGTCTGCTCAGGATGAGACATGTGCCAGGCCCAAGGAGCCCCCAGTGAAGGAGTAACTGGGCTTCTGAAGCTGCTGCAGGGACCTGCTTCATCAGCACTCATGAACACAGCCACCACGGAAGGCTGTCATTTTGCTTCTTGGAAATCCATCTCTCTTTTGGCCCTATTGTCCCTATCTGGGGTCTCAGAATCCTTCCTGGGTCATGTTGTGTGTCCTCTCTTTCTGTCTATACCAGGTTATGGAATCTCGGGCTGGAGCCAGCTTTGTGGGATTCAGGAATGCTCCATTTTTGTTGACTGAGGGGCATTCCATGGGCAGGGCTCCCATGGATTCCCACTTCATGAGTTCAGGTCCTGCTCCACCAAGACTGAGGGTATGACCTGCAGCAAACATTTGTTTAAATTTCCCTGCGCCTTCATTGTCTCATCTATAAAGTGGGGATCACAATGGTACCCCCTCATAAAGAGGGTATGGAAGTTAAATGAAATCATAAATGTCAGGTGTTTAGCCAGAGTCCTGGCCAGGTGGAGGAGGGTACAGAAGACATTGTATCGGGTCCTCTCACACTCTGCATCCTGTTGAATGCCCCAGCAACTTCAGGCTGGGTGGTTTTTGTCCCCCTCACTTGGCAGGTGTAGAAAGCAACACCCAGAGTGGTCACTTGTCTAGGAAGTGAAGAACCGGGGCTAGAACCCAAGCCTCTGGTTTCTATTATGCTATGGCCTCTGCTACACAGCTTGGCTATCTCTTCGAAGGTACAGATGTCATATGATCCAGCAATCCCACCTCTGAGCGTCTCTCCAAAAGAATTGAAATCAGGATCTCAAAGAGATATCTGCACTTCCATGTTTATTATAGTAGTATTCATAATAACAAGCTGTGTCTATTGGCAGATGAACGGGTAAAGAAAATGTGGTGTGTACACACAATTGAATATTATTCAACCTTAAAAAGAAGAAAATCCTGCCATTTGAGACAATATGGATGAACCTGAAGGATATTATGCTAAATGAAATAAGGCGATCACAGATGGGCAAATCCTGCATAATTTCACCTATATGAGGTATCTAGAATAGTCAAACTTACAGAAGCCAAGAATCCAACAGTGGTTACCAGGGGCTGGGAGAGGAGGAGATGGGGAGTTTTGATCAATGAGTATGAAGTCTCAGTTATACAAGGTAAGTTCTAGAGCTCTGCCTTGCAATGCAGTGCCTAGAGTTGACAATATGTATTGTACACTTCAAAATGTAAGAGGGTAGGTCTCATTTAAGTGTTCTTGCCACAGAAAAACAAAAGCAAAACATCAAAAAAGCCGAAAGGCACACAAGGAAACTCTGGGAGGTGTTAGATAAGGTCTCTTACCCTGATTGTGGGGACGGCATCATGGGTGTCTGCAGATGTCCAGACTCATCAAATTGTGCACATGCACAGTTCTTTGTATATCAGTCATGCCTCAAGAAAGCGGCTAAAAAAAAAAAAAAAAAAAAAAAGCAACTAGGTGGCCTTCCCCTTCCTTGGCTTCAAGGGCACTGGGAGTCCTGGCTGCCCTCCCCGGCCTCCCTCAGCAGTGAGAGTCCCTCCTACTGGTCCCGAAAAGCCCATGTTGTCTCTTCTGGGTTGTAGCACTGAAAGCAGCACTTAAATGCACATTGTATTTGGAAGACAGAAGCAGATATAGAATAGTAATAATAAATGTTGTTAATAAAAGTAGTTAGCACTCATTTCTTCACCAAGTCGCTCTTGCACATCTACTGTGAGCCAGGGATTGGGCTGTCCCTTCACTGAATTTTTCCTTTGCAGGTGCATGCATGTGTGTGCATGCGTGTGTTTGGGGGGATGGGTCTTGCCATTCTTCCCATGTTGCAGATGAGGAAAGAGAGGCTCTGAAACAGACTTGATCAAGGCCATAATGGATGGACAGAGGTGGGGGGTGCTTTAGAAGCAGGAAAGGAGTGAAGTAGGCTGTGAAACAGACTTTGAGTTCCTGGCAAGTGTCAGAAAATAGAACTTGCTTTTCTTAACAAAAATCTTTTAAAGGTAATCCAACTTTTTGAAAGCATTGTGTGATGTTTGCTTTTAGTATTCATCCACTCCCAACCCCCTGCCTCCAAAGTGTGCCAGACCCTCCTTACCCGTAGACAACAGTTGGAAATCTTACACAAAGCAGCTGCCAGGAGGCCCCACAATTGTTTGCACAAATCATTTGTCTAATTCGACTCTGCCCTATTTTCTGACCTGTTACTGCATGAGGTATCCGTCTTAACTATGCTTTCCAGAAAGCGTGGCCTGAGCCCACATTTTCCTTTGGCCAAAACACTGCAGTTTTCCCTGAAGATACATCATATTCCTGCACTTAAAATTCATCTTCAATCGCGGAGAAGAAAATGAACCCAGAGATTGTAAACTTTCCAACCAAGAGGAGAATTACACAGATAAACAGATAATGCCTCCGTTTACAGCTGCCAGTTGTGAAAAATGGTTAACAGACGGAAGAAACACGGGAACCAGCATATGAAGCAAGAGGACGCACTCAGGTTGTCTGAAGTTCTCTCGAGGGGAAACCAGCCAGTGGAAAAAAGGACGTCCGGGGGAATTGCTTCCCAGCGTATGTGATCGCCATTCAAGGAGGAAAGGAAGAAAAGCACCCTAAGGAAAAAAAAAAAACCACTGAAAACATTTATGTATTTACTCAAACAACAAGTATTTATTGAGTGCCCACTTTGTACCAGCTGGGACTATAACACTGAACAAAAGAGACTGAGTCCCTGCTCTCGTAGGGCTTGTATTTGGGTGGAGAGATGAGCGAACGGAAGGCTAGAAATTCAGGTGTATTATTTCAACGGTGACTTAGAGCTAAGAAGACCAACTAGCAACCCACAGGTGTGTGTCTGATGCCGACCAGGTACAGCAGAGGCATGAGGCCGGCTTGAACTGTGACCTGATGTTAGTTCATGTTATCCCCAGCCCGCCGCCCCCCCCCCCCGCCCCCGTCTCCGATGTCTGGAACCCGCCTCCTCTGGCCAGCTCACCATCACACGACGTTTTTGTTCCAGACCTGCCCAGTGTAGAACACAAGCCCTTTCTCTCCACCTTCCTGAACAAACACACACACACAAAAACCAACCGCACAAAGGAACAAAAGAAAGTGAAAAATCCCTCACAGAAGGTATTTGTGTGTGTCAGACTTTTCTGATGAGTCGAGGTCACAATGGAGACCCCTTGACAGCAGCATGTGGCTGACAGCCCCAAACTGGACGTCAGCCCCAAGTCCTCCAGGCACACCACCCCCCACCATGGGCCTCCTGCCTCATTGATCAAAACATGTCTCTCCCCCCTCCCCACCCCACCAAATGGCCACCATACACACATCCTGCATTTGGTTTTCTGTCTGGTTCTCCTTTGTTTGAAATCACGTCTCTTCCTGAGCTCTCTCCAGAGATTCAGCCTCATTCCCATTTTGTTGAGAGCAACTTCGCCCTGTCCCCTTTCACAGCACCTGCACACACCAGCCAAGGCAGTAAGGTGCTCCGCTGACCTGCGGATTCCCAAGCAGGCCCTGCCCCTTTCCCACAGGCAGAAGGTAAGTTTTCCTTCATTTATCTTTTCCTGCATACTCTGGGAGGAGGAGGAGAAGAGAATGGAGTGATTTACTGTAACGTCGACAAAAAAAACAATTCTGCTCCTTCATTGAGAACATAACCGCAGTCACACTGGGTTCTGGCTCTATGTAGCTCTTCTGCCTCGCCCTAGCTGCTCTCGGGATGAAGGCAGGACAGAAGGAAGCCTCAGATGCGGTGCTGGGAATTTGCAGGTAGTCCAAATACTGTATTGGGCACTTAGGAATTTGCTAGGAGGGTAGATCTCATGTTAAGTGTTCGTGCAACAATAAAAATAAATACGTGAAAGAATCTGCCAGCTCTCTGGGCCAGTGTGTAAAGGAGCGTCCGTGGTTGTTGCTAGGGGCAACCCTCTTTATCTCTCTGCAAATTTAAGATAGTGTCTGCACTCCATGAGAAGGGAAAGGAGTCCCTAATCTCACTCTGGGAAGAATGGGAAAAATGTGAAATTGTGCATGTTCTGAACCACGTGGGATGTGGAGTCCTAACTTCTGGATGTGACAGAGGGTCGATGTCGTTTGCCCTCGATCGCAAACCACATGGCCCCACACACTGCCCCACAGTCAGTCCGAGGCGGACTCGCTTCCCCAGTCTACAGTCAATCTATGTTTGTTGTTAAAATAATGGAAAGAGCCATTACACAGGGAAAAAGAAGTATAAAAAAATCACCTGTGATGTGACCATTATAGGAAACGAGATATCCCCTTGGGGTACACCCTTCAGTTCCTTAGGCACTTCCTCTGGCCTTGAGACACTTGTTCACTCTGTTCCCTCTGCCTGGAGCATCTTTCCTCTGGGTCTTTGACTACCTGGCTTCTTCGCCTCGTGCAGGTCATGCTCAAATGATACTTCATCAGAAAAGCCACCTCCAGCCAACTTAATTTAAAGAAGCAACCTGCTTCCCTGGCCCCACAGGGACTCTAATCCATTATTTGGTTTCCCTACTGCATTGTACATCTCACTGTCTGAAATTGCCTTCTTCATTTGTCCATTATCCAGTGACTTACTCATGCGGTAACTATTTGTGAAGGCTTATTATGTGCCAAGCACTATTCTAGGTTCTGGAGACACAGCAGGGAACAAAAGAGACCAAATCCCTGCCCTCCTGGAACTGACATTCTAATGGGAGATGACAGACAGCCAACAAAGTGACTGTGTTCTATGGGATATAGAGAGGGTGGGAAGTGCATGGGGGAAGTGGAAGCCAGGAAAGGAGTAGGGAATGCTGGTGTGAAGTGGTTGCAGCTTTAAGCAGGGAGGTCAGGGGAGGTCTTGCTGCAAAGGCGGTTTGGAGACAGGAATAGCATTCCAGGCAGGGAACAGAGCAAGTGCAAAGGCCCTGAGGCAGGGGTATGTGTCAGGAGATTGATAGAAAATCAAGAAGCTGGAGTGCCTGGAGCAGGTGAGCAAGTAGGGAGGGGGTGATGTCAGATAAACAGGGGGAGAAGAGGGTGAGTGCAGAGTGCAGATGATGTAAGGTCTTGTAAAGAAGGCAATGGAGATTTTGACTTTCATTCTGAGTGTGATGGGGTCAATTGGAGCATTTGAACAGAGGGGTGACATGATCTGCCTTGTGTTTTAAAAGGTCCCTTCTGGCTGCTGTGTTGAGATTGGGCTACAGGAAGGCAAGGGCTGGAGACTGGTAGGAGGCTCTGGCCTCTACCCAGGCAAGAGGGGGTGGAGGCGGGGCAATGTTGGTGGTACCTGCACACACACACACACACACACACACGCGCGCGCGCGCACACACACACGCACACACACACGCACACACACACGCACACACACACTTTTGTGATAGAGTAAACTTGCATTTGTGTAGTCTGTTCTATTACTGTGCCCCTTACTTAATATGCCACCCACATTTCTCCATATCAGTAAATATGGAGTTAGATCAAATTTTAACGTGTTCATATTATTCCCTTGCATGGATTTACCATAATTTATCTAGCCAGTCTTGAATTAAACACTTTGGCAGTTCCGCATTTTTTACTGTGATAAATAATCCTGCAGTGAGCATTCTTGAACAGACATCCCTGAACACTCACTTATCCAAGTATTTCTTGGAGATGGAGTCCTAGAAATAGGATCGTTGGGTCAAAGTCTATAAATGGTTGAAGGCTTTGGATCTGTGTTGCCAAATCGCCTGGAAGGGGAGGTACACCGGGCACAGCACGTTCCCACCAGCTGTGTGTCAGCCTCCTCACCTGCCCCAATCAGCTTCTAGTATTAGCACCATGATGATTCTTCGCTAACCTGAGAGATTAAAATATGGTATTTTGAGGGGCCGCCTGGGTGGCTCAGTCAGTTAAGCATCTGCCTTTGGCTCAGGTCATGATATCGGGGTCCTGGGGTTGAGCCCTGCTTGATGGGGAGTCTGCTTCTCCCTCTTCCCCCCCCCCAGCCTCTGCTCGTACTCTCTCTCAAATAAATAAAATCTAAAAAAAAAAATATGGTATTTTTTTTGTTATTTACTGCCATTTCATGGCTTTGCCCCTATATTATATGGGCTATTCCAATACCTCCTTTGCATGCCCCTTTCTTCCCCAGCCCAACTAATCACTCTCCCGAATTTGATGGTGGTGATTCCCTGGCTGATCTTTCTAGTTTTAGCTAATGCATATGACTTCCTACACAACGTGGTTTTATTTTTGCAAGGTTTTGTGCTTGGTGTAAATAAAATCATACGGTGTGTATCGTTCGTGATCTGTTATTTTCAAACAGTGTTATGTGTGTGAGTTTCTTCCATATTGAAGCCAAGCTGTGGTTCACCTACTTTTGTAGTGTGAGAAGGACCAATCATGCCTTTGACTTACATACTGTCTTGCTGCTGCTGTATTGTTGCTCCTCATTCCCAGTGCAACTGTGCAAAAATTTTTCTAGAAGTGGGATTTCTGAGGTCCAAGGAATGCATATCTTAAAATTTACTAGCTCATGCTAAATTATTTTCCAAAGTGGTCTTTACCAGTTTATATTTTGGAAAGCAATATATGAGACTTCTAATTTGTCCACATCCTTGCCAAGATAGATTTATTTTTCCCTAATCTAAGATACATGAAATGGGAACAGACAAGGAACATTTTTGATTAAAAAAAAAAAAAAGACAAACTCTTAGAAGAGGTAGCTAGATAAAGAAAAAAATTGTGGATTTAAAAAATTATCTGTTAGTTTGTTTTAGTGTTCCCAGAATACTAAGAAGGCAGGCAACACTTTCTTTTCATTAAGCTGGAAACAATCAGAACTTTTGTTAGAAATGGAGGTAATTTTAAGGCCAGAAAAACAAGCTATCTAGGAGATAATTTGCCGGAAGAGATGGTTACACTGTTAAAAGGCTGCATACTCTCCTCTTTGGAGTTGTGGATAAGATCAGTGTTAGAATGCACTACCAAAAAGGTAAAAGAAATCCCAGAACTAACTTATTCTAGGCCTCCATTTAAAAACATTCAATTTGCCTTGGTACAAAAAGGGAATGGGGTGGATCAATTGGTACAAAAAGGGAATGGGGTGGATCAATAGGTAGGAAAATGTGTTCTCTCGTGTTCTAGGAAGTGCTTGCTGATCAATACCTATGAAATGGAGCCATGTGGGTAGTGGGCGCCATCTTGATTTAGTTTAGGTTCTTTGTATGTAGATTTCTTTGTAATACAGTTTTACTTTGCACGTGTGATGGGTTCATGAAAAGTGAAGATTGTTCAGAATGTTCTAAAGCATTTCAGAACAACTGCTCACCTTTCTGGGTTTTTTTTTTTGTTTTGCTTTGTTTTTTTTCCTGGCGGTAATCCTTCATACTGGCGTGCCAAACATCTGGCCCACGTGTGCAGGAAACCAGCAGTGCTTGTAACACACATTTCAGCTGGGAAGTACAGAGCCTGCTGGCAAAATGCATAAGCTAATTAGGCATGAACTCAAACGCAATCGGTTCTTGTTTCTGCAAATGTAAAATGCCACTCTCAATCTATTGTGTTTTCTTCTCAGGTCGAAAAGCATCACAAATTAGTGGGGTGCGAACACCAGTGATTTCCCTGGCAGAGGTTGACTGCACAGATGCTCTTGGCTTCATGGCTGCCACATGCAACCCTTTCTGAGTGTCCTTGCGGTTTTATGTTTGGAACAACATGGTGGTGTAGGGAGTGTAACATGGGAACAGGAGACATGGGTTCTAGACTCTTACAAATGAGCTGTGTGACTTTGACCAATGCACTTTTCTTTCTGGGCTGGTACTTTCTCATTTGCAAAGTGAAGGGGCTGGACATTTTCGCTAAATGTATGTTTTTTTAGCATCTTCTGTGTACCAGGAGCCAAAGAAATAATAATAATAATAATAATAATAATAAATGATGGAAAGCATGGTCTGTGCTCATTAGGGCGTCCACAGTTTGGAGACAAGCAACAAAGAAGAATGTGACCATTATAACATGGTGAGCTGAGTGGAGGGTGTGAAGGCAGCAGAGCAAAATGAGCCCTAGCCCAGTTCAGAAGAAGTCAGGGAACACTTCTTCAGGGGGTAACATGCTACAGAGCCTTGGAGGATAAAGAGAAAGTCCATTGGGAGGACTAGGATTGGGGGAGAATATTACCTGACCGAAGAATCTGCAAAGGCTGGAATTGTAAGGAAAACAATGCCACACGCATGGTACTCTTAAAAACATAGCTCCCAATTCTTTGACGTGAATCTGGGAAGACGTGCAAGCATGGTGGAAATGGTGCTCTGTGAAGCTAGGTCATGATCTTGTTTCTGGGACATTTGCTCTTGGAGCGTTGAGCTGACCTGTAAGAAATCCAGCTATCCCAAGGCCTTCATGCTGTGAAGAAGCCCAAGCTAGCCACATGGAGAGGCCATGGGTAGGCTTTCTGTTTGGAAGTCCCAGCCGAGCCCAGCTTTTGTGTCATCACAGCCTGGGCACCAGATGTGTATGAGCAAAGAAAGCTCTACAGGACTCTAACCTCAAATGAGTCACGCCTTGCCTGTGGGAATCTCGGACCTCAGGAGGCCCAGACAAGCCACCCCCACCGTGCTTTCTCCGAGCTCCTGCCCCACAGTATCCATGAGCACCCACCAGTTGTTGCTTTACACCATTATGGGTTAGGGTGGTAATAAAGAGCAGGAACAGGACCCTTTCACCTCTAAAATTTAGTTATTCTGTAAAACCCAAATATATCCTCCTATTCTCCAAAAAGGGAGCTCTGAATACATGAACTTTTGGTTTGAAGAGAAATGGTTGCAGCAGCATCAAGAAAGACACCGAATTTTCCAGAGAAAGTACAGTAAACAAACCTAAATTGGTTTAATCACAGAAATGATTTATTGATTCACACAACCGGGAAGGTCGAGGTGCGACTGCAGCGCATCAGGACCCAGGTGTTCAGGTGATGATTGGAATCTAATTCTCTCTGATTCTGCATTCTGCTTTGTTCTGTGTTATCTTCCATTTCCAGGCAGACACTCCCTGGGTAGGGGTGGGATGGCCGTGATCGGCACCCACAGAGAGAGACCATCTCTTCCCCAGGCATTTCAGCACATCTCCCAGGGTTGAGCAATGTTCACTGGCCTTGACTGGACCCCAGCTCAGATCACGTTACCTGCCTTTCACCCATGATCATGGCCGTGAGAAAGTGGTACCCTGATTGGCCAGGCCTGGGCCACATTTCTACCTTTTGAGTCAGAATATGTTTTTGAATCCCTAACAGTGGAAGAAATAAGGTTGTTGCTTCTTGTATCCTCCAAAGGAGAAATAGATGCTCACTAAGGAAAGAAAACATATCCCCTTAAGCAGAACTTTCTTGTTCCCATTTGGCATGACCCAGTACTGCTCAGGCTTCATAGAACTACCTCTTTTACGGTTTTGTTAACACCAGAGCAACAAAGCAGTTAAGCTTCCAGTACAGGTGTGGAAAAATATTTCCTCGACTTACAGTGTCAGGGAGTCCTCACATCCATTCCTTTTGTCATTCTCTTTTTTGTTATTGTCAATTAATAAACATTCCTGAATTTTAATGATGGGTTCTCTTCGGCCTGCTTTCATTCAGCCCTAAAAATTGAAATACGATGTCCAAATTTCCTCCCAGATGATAGTCTATTATGAAAAAGAAAATACTTAGTTTCATGGGTCTCTTCTAATCATGATGTTTTACTCAAATAATGAAATCTAAAGCCCCAAGCTCTCTACCCATGTGCTTTCTTCCCACGTGTTCTTTTGCTTCAGCGTCTTCATGTTGGAGCTTATCATCAACCTCCGGATGCCAGCACACGTGTGCATAAGATCTAGGACTTTTCCTTGGGGCCAACCAATAAAGTGGAACAAAAAGAGACCTGGTATCCGCAAGACATTCAAAAGATACCTTATGCATTATGGATAAAAGGTGGAGAAGAAACACAGAGATCTAAGGAGGGAACAAGACAACTCGCGTCGTGGAAACTGTAGTATGAGAGTTCTAAGGAAAAAAGAGCATGGCTTCCCTCCTCCTAGCACGTTCCATGCCCCACCGTGAACTTTAACTAGCAAGCAAGAAAGATTCTGGCCCCAGACTTAAATCTCATCTGTGTGAGCTATGCTTATGTTATTCATCAGCATGTAATTCTGGGATCTTTCTGACTGCAAGGATCCCAGGATTCCACCAGTAAAAGTGACAACACTGGCATTGTTGGAATGGACCACCTTTTGATTTGCTATGGCCGCCATCATTTCTGTCCCATGAGGCAGAGGCTCTGGTTCTCTTTTAAGATAATAAGGCTGATTGAGGTAAAAGCACCTCAATCTTAGAAAGCCATCAAGCATTCCCTTCCCCTGGATCAACGTGTTCTTTCCATCACCTCCAGGCAGGCCGTGTACCTTCCTCTCTCATTGGGTGGTCTCATTCTCTGTCCTGTTGGATCCGCCCTCAGGGAGAAGAGGGAGAGGGTCAGAAGTTGCCGTCCCGTTGGCTCAGACTCCATATTGGACATTCTGGGAGAGAGGGAAGAGAGCCTGCTCTGCCTTTCTAGGTTTTTCTTCAGCTGGGTCTGGGAAGACTCAGGAAGCCAAGCTGATCTCAGGGGGTGTCTAAGAACATCTGGGCACAGCCAGAAGTGATCTCGATCTCCTCCAACTGCTAGGCAGTGTCCAGGATAGAAGGATGGTCCCACCTGGCCAGAGGAGCTCTGGCCCCAACACAGGAGCAGCAGTGAGAGGGAATAAAGTGGTCCCTTCCTTGTGTTTATATTGTATATTTGTGCCTGTAGTGTCCAGTGAGATTTTTTCTGAAAATGTATTTTTCAAGCTAGAAACTGTTTTCTGAGAAGCCAGATGTTCCTAACGGGTGTCTGCTCCATCTGGTTTCCATTCAGTCACAGGGATGGACATGGTACCCTTCATTTTATTTTCAGATCTGTTGCTTCAATAGCAACAAGCTGATGGATAAATCTGGAGTTCATACTACCAGCATGATTTGTCTACAACTGAATCTCATTACCATGGCTTTAATTACAGGCCAGACGGTGATTTTTTCCTGGATCTTTTTCCCAGAAAAACAAACAACAAGGAACGTTAACTTAGACCACGGCCCTCTTAATTACACTGACCTCCTTCTGTTTCTCCGGTATACCAAAGCCTGGCCTACCCCAGGGCCTTTGCTCACACTGTTCCCTCTACCTGGACCACTCCTTTCCTAACTACTTGGGGGACTCATGTTCATCCTTCAAACATCAGTTCAAGGGCCGCCTACTCTGGTCTTTGTTGGTAGAAGCCCGAGCCCATCTTACTTCTTCTCCCCCATTTGTTTTCTTCATAACACATACAGTAAGTTTCACTATCTCATGGGTTTGTTTGCTTGATGTCTGCTCATTCCACAGCCCATGTGGGAAGGTCGGGTCTGTGAGAGCAGGTGCGTTCCCTCTCTGGTTCACCACTGTGTCTGTCCCCTGTGCCTGGCACCATGCTTGGTGCAGTGTGTGCTCAATAAATCTGCATTAAGTGCATGAACATCTGAGAAGAGCGCTAAAGCAAGGTCCCAGGAGGAACGTATCTGGAGAGTGGCGCTGGTTAGTAAGTCCCTTGGCGTTGCTAAGGGCCATGTGAGCTACTAGGTGGGTGGGTTAGGTTAAGGGCCTTTGTGTGCAAACCAGGATCTGTGAGCACAGGGGATGGTGTGTCCCTCCCCAGCTCTTTATGCCCCTCTTCTATCAAAAATGACTTCTAGCCATGCAGGGAGGGAGCAGACGTTCATTCAGTACCCACTGTGTGCCCAGCCCTGTGCTGGTGGGTACTGGATGAGCACTCACCTTGTTCACTGTCACAGCCAGCCGGTGAGGGGACATTCCTCTCCCCACTTTCCAGGTGATGGCACAGAAGCATGCAGAAGCTAGATGTCTTGGTAGGGGGCACATAGGGGAGGTGTCCATCCCTGGCACCAGCTGGTTCAGGATTGGCACCCACTTCCATCTTCCACTTCCACTTCCATCTGTTCCATCTGTTGCTAAAGCCGGCTTCCTTTGTTTGTAGCCAGAGCTTATGTCATTCTCTAGCTGGGCGGTCTTGGGCAGGTTACTTAACCTCTCTGAGCTTTAGTTTCTTTACCTATAAAATGGGGATGGTAACAGTACCAATTGCATGTCACTATTGCGAGGATTAAAATATTTAGACGGGGGCACCTGGGTGGCTCAGTCGGTTAAGCGTCTGCCTTCAGTTCAGGTCATGATGCCAGGGTCCTGGAATCGAGCCCCACATCGGGCTCCCTGCTCAGTGGGGAGTCTGCTTCTCCCTCTCCCTCTGCTGTTCCCCCTGCTGTGCTCTCTTGCTTGCGCTCTCAAAATAAATAAATAAATAAATAAATAAAAATCTTAAACAAATAAAATAAGATACTTAGACAAATCCTTGGTGGATATTAGCCACAATAATAATTATCATATTATTAGTTAGAATAAGTAATGTTAATTGCTTCAACAAGTACACCCTTGAAATCTCAAAGGTTTAACACGATAGAAGTTTCTTTCTTGCTCATCTTGCAATCCAGGGTGGGTCCACGGAGGGGAGAGCTCGGTTCCTTGCACACCTCTGGGGCTCCGGGCTCCAGGCTCCTTGTATTGTGGGCTCCATCATCTCCTCCACCACTGAACTGTGTGCATCGGCTGGCAGCTGGGCGAAGGGAGCAGAGGATCATAAGGAGGTTTCCTAGGCCGGCCAGGAAGTAGCGGAACCAGGTCTCTGCGGGGTCCCCACCTGACTACCTGGGGCTGGGACGTGTGGGCTAGCTGGCCGCCCAGAAAGAAGAGGTCTGTGGTATTGGTGAGCACTAAGGGTTTCTGCTACACGATTGCAATTATAATAGTTTCCAAGCTCCTTACCCCATTTTAGCAACCCACCTGGGTGGGTCTTCCCGGAAAGGTACCCCATCCCTCCCAAGTTCCCGACCTGCCCGTGGATACTTATCTGCCCAGGGTCGTGTTTCTTCAGAACCATGGTCACAGACAAGGGTGCCCCAAATCAGGAAACAGATTTTTTTTTTTTTTTTTTTTTGGTCTGAGTGAGTGGCTAGTAATGGGTTCAAGTGTAGTTGTTCATAGCACTGTTTGCATTTTGAAATAAGACACGCAGAGGAAAAGAGGAACCGAGTCCGGTTGGGTTGGGGTTCGGGCTGGGGGCAAGTGGTGACCTTGTCCTCACAAGTAAAGTCCGAGGGGAGGCCTTGGTGACAGTTTGTTCCTTCTTGTCTCCCTTCAGGTAAAACAGTCTCTTCCCAGTGGGGAAGGCCTCCTCCCTGCCTCCCTGTGCTGGGGCTTTCTCCTGCCCGCCCTGCAGCCTCTCTCATTCCTCCCCTCCAGACTGCCAGGGGAGAGCTCCTCAGCATACAAAGTAGGATTCAGACTTCCTTATCCGTGTGCTTTCTCTCATTTCCCGGAGTCCTTGCTGACCAGACATTCGTGTTGCAGATGTGTGAGTTCCTACAGCCGTTATCAATCACCAAACACTCAACAAATATTTAATGAGTGGTTTCTATGAGCAAGGGAGTCATTACGTTTCTGTAATGGCGGGGAGAGGGAAGCATGTATTTTTGGTTTAGGCTATTTGGTTTTTGGAGTTTATAAAATGTCTTAACCGGCAAGTCACCCAGAAAAAATTCTCTACCTAAAAGACATAAAATCTCTTCTCCTATCTGATCTGCCTTTATGCATTTTTTGAAGCCTCTGGTTTTCTAATTAGGCGGAACGAAGAGGAAGTTTTATTCCTGTGCCCATTATAGCACGTGACCGTGTTTCAATTATATTTTTCTTTTGGTTGGATAAGGGTAATGAATAGATCTTTATCAAATAATTTGATAGACTTTGTTATATCCAGCAACTTGTGCTAATAAATATGCTCAGAATCTCGGCTGTTTGAAGTTTGCACCCATATCTGCGGAAAGCCAGGGAGGCTCCTGGAGATTAACGCCAGTGTTTATGAACTGCATCTCCATGTCCTTCTCTACATTGCTCTGCAGAAGTCGGGCTACATAAAACCATTCCTTTTGTTGGCAACTCAAGCCAATGGCCCTGAATGGTCTGTTTGGTGAAAGAGCAGTAACAGCCTCAAGCAGCGGGGTGAGGTTCAGCAATCAGTGAATAAGGTAAAATAAATTTGTGAATGGCCAAAATATAGTTCTTTAAATTGTCCACACAGTATGTTGTCTCCCCCTCCCCCCGGAAATGGAACAGGTAGCTCTCCTACGACTAAGCATTGAAGGAAATAGTAGGGGACTTGTTTCACAAACTTTTATACCTTGTTTTTATATAGATATGTGCATATAGCCAAACGCAGTCAGCCTAGCAAGATGGAAACTCAGAAATTGAGATCAATGAAGGGATGGCGTATTCAGGTCTGCCATCTTGTACTGGGCTTGTGGACATCCAGTGGAGCGTCCAGTGGAATGATGGACAGACTGACTTGCACCAGTCAGAACAGTCTGTCCATTTGTGTCGTATTTATACCGTTGAAGTCACCCAGGTAAACGATGTACAGTTTGACTTCTACACCAATCATTTATCAAGTCCTTACAGTGTGCCTGACGGAGCCCATGGGGCTAAACCCTTTACAAGTGGGATTCCATTTTATCTTTTCAAGAACCCAGCGGATTAGATAGTTTTATAGATGAGGATGTTGAATCACTGCGAAGTTCAATCATTTGCTCAAATAAATAGTGAGCAAAGTAATTGGACCCAAGGTCTGACGGCCTCCAAAGTGTGTGCCGCTCTGTGGCACCACCTTGTGCATCGTGACCCAAAACCTCACTCGGGAAAGAAAATAATTGGAATCGAGGGACACCTAGAAAGGAAGCTTGATTTTCCTTTTCTTGTGTAAATTAGAGTCTCCCCACGCCAGCCTCTCTCATCCCTCGGTGTCTGCACTCGGCAACTCGAAATAAAATGCTTGTTACTCCTTAGATTCGGGTCCTGGACTTTCTTTTTCCCTAATATCAGAACTTCTTACCTAGTTCTCTTCAGTATCCCTCTCTGCCTGCCCCTTGGGGAGGACACGGCCTCCAACTCTGTGTCTACCAGCTAGTCGAGCAGGTGAGACTTTTGCCACACGTGTCATCACAACTCACCCCGGTGCTCCTTGTACCCTCAAAGGTGAGCCAAGAGGCTTTGGCCACAGTTAGTATTTAATACGCACACGGATATCGGAAAAGAGCTACTCCATCTCACCTACCTCCCACCTTCTGCATGAGGATGTAATGATTTTTTTTCTGAAATTAAAAAAAGGAAGGAAAGAAGGAAGGAGGGGAGGAGGGGAGTGGAACAGGAGAGCCCCATGTTGCCCACCTGCTCCCTGAAATTTTCATTCAGGTCATGCTAGAGCAAAATGGCCAAGGAAGCTGCATCATTGGCTTTCGAGTTGGGTCTTCTTGGAGTAGATCTCTTCTTAGCCATGGGGTGACTCATTCAGCTTTCCTGAGTCTTGGCTTTGTCTTCCATAAAGTGACAAGAATAATGGCATGCACCTCAGAGCCCTGTTGGGAGAGTCCAATGGGATGGCATATTTAATGGAGATGGTGCTGCGTGGGTACTCCCCAAATTTAGTTTCTTTCCTCCAAATTTAGTGAGGGCTTTGAGTCCTTCCTCCTTCCAAGTTCTTCACTGAATTGCAAGATCCATGGCACAAACATGCCTTCTGTTTCTTTAGTGACTCTTTCTCTACCCACCCGCTGCCCTAATGGTATAATTGGAGTCCTTGCTACATTCCCCGAACGTTATAAATCAGCATATTTTTTTTTTTTTTGTTCAGAGGCCGTGTCAATGCTTAATTACTCTTTTGATCAGCAAGTTTATCCTTATCTCTTTGGGCTCTTCTGCTATAGCTTATTTTTGCTTGTTCGGCCCCGAGTGTAGTATATTGTCTTTATTTTTCAAGGCAGCATTGATGAGAAAGGGGAAGGGTAAGAAAGGAGAAAAAAATAGGCCATTTGATGGCAGTCTAGATGTTTCTATGAAGGGCCAGATATTAAGAAGATGAAAAGAGAAGAGAGGAAGGAGAAACTGAGAACCTCCCTCCAGTGTCCCAGAGAGAGCCAGGCACAGTCCCAGAATGATGCTTTGAGGAAAGTATCAGTATTATTACTTTTTTGCTTTTTTTAAGACAGAGGTCAACTGTCCTTCTGGGAGAGAGATCTCTTTTGCCGTTTGTTGAATTGAGAGTCTCTGCCAGCAAGAGCCAAATGCATTGGCTGGTTGAGTTGCTGTGATTCAGCATTTTAAATTCATTTCTCAAGGGTTTGATTTCATGGCAGCTGGTGGGCGTGTTGTGAGAGCAGGCTGGGTCTCGGTCCCACCTCTGCCATGTCCTTGCTGTGAAGCCTCATGAAAGCTGCTTTTGTTCTTAGCATCTCACACGGAAGGCAGGAATATGTGAGGATTAAGTGACTTAAGAGAAGGAAGAGAATCTGACATTTGTGTCTTCATGGTCAATGTTTAGCACACGTCTTTTGCGCTGGAGCTTAGAGTCTGATGACAAAAGTCAGAGTAGCTTCACATTTGGGGGTGGGGAGAGGTAGCAATGGGGTTGGTGAAAAGTGGGGACACCCAAAGGTCTCTGGGGTTATTGACATAGCAAATGAACCACAAGACAGGTGAATGGCAGGCATGCCTTCGACTCAGAGTTGAAGTCACAAAAACAAATGGTCTTTGCCCAGAGGGTCACGGGAGTCCTTGCCGGCCCCGGGCGGGACAGTTTGTTCCAGATGCACACAGCTGCGAGCCTCTGAGGGCCAGGGGCCCAGGCTTTCTGTATTGTGCTCTCTCCTTTCCTGACTGGAGCTGATGTCGTCCAGCACAGGCTCTCACTGTGCAGAGCTGGGACAGCGGCCACCGCAGAGAGGAAGGCACATGATGTCCCCAGGCACCCCAGACATCAGCACCTCCTTTTTAACTGTCCAGCCCTCTGTGGGATGCCTCTCCCTTTCAGCCTTAGGAACATTCCAGCTCCTCTCCCTGAGTGTCCCGGCAAGACCTCCATCCATCACGTTGACCTGGCTCTGGTTCAGGAACCATCTGGACGAAGCACATTAATTGCGTTAGTCTGGGGTTTATCAGCCTTCCCAAAGGAGATGTTAGAAACTCCGCACATATGACAGACATCGGTCCCTTTAATGCTTCCTCCTCTCAGATTAAGAAACTGCAGAGGTGTGAAAGGAATCTTTACTACAAGGCTGGACAGTGGCTTCCCGGCCTCGAGAAGGCTTTGGAAGAACTTGAAGGTCCTCTCTGAGGTCTGGAAATTCTCAGTGACTTAATCCCTCTCTTTGTAACAGGGACTTGGGGTGACCTCGAGCCTTTAGACTGGGTCTGGGAAATATGAGAGCTGCAGAGTTGTCCCCTCTCCCCTTGAATACATAAATGTGCTTTTACCAAATTGTGAGGCTTTTACAGAGGCACAAAGCAAGTGGATTTTTCTTTTGAAAATGGACTGATACTGCCAAGTCTTTTTTTATTTCTTTCTATTTTCTGAGTCGGCTGCTACCACTGTTTCTGATTTCTGCGCTCCTGAAGTCTGTCTGTCCTGTGTCTTGAGGAACATTTCAGGACATCACCTCCTTTCTTTGCTTCCCCCATTTCTTTATTCATTCAACAAATGTTTATGAAGGTCCTGTGATGCGCCAGGCACTTTTCTAGATACTGAGGATACAGCAGTGAGCAAAGAAGACAAACAAACACCCCCACTCTTGTGGAGCTGACGTTCTAGTGTTGGAGGCAGACCATCAACAAGAGAAACAAGTGGACATATACAGAATGGCAGATGGGATAAGTGCACAGAGAACATGACGGATTATAAGGGACAGAGGGAGTTCTGGCCATCTGTGTGAAGTTTGAGGAGGTGAGAGAGCCATCCATGGAGCACTCCAGGTCGCTAGAACAGCAAGTGCAAAGGCCCTGAGGCAGGAGCATTCAGCTGTGTTTAAGTGTCAGCCAGAGAGCCAGTTTGGCTGGAGCAGAGGAAGCCATGGGAGCAGAGGAGAGAGATCAGAGCCGTTGTGGGGAGACAGATCATGTGGGGCTGTGACAAAGGATGTGGACTGACTTCGTGTGACATGGGCACCAGAGGAGAGTTTTGAGCAAAGAAGGGACAAGATCTGGCTTGTGAAAACGCCCCCTCTGGCCGCTGTTTTGAGAATATGCTATAGAATAGTAAGGGTGGCAGCAGAAGAACGGTCAGGAAGCTCCCGCAGTATGGGGCAGGGGCAGGGGTGAGAGGAGATGGGGCTGGAACCAGGGAGGCAGCCATGGAGGTGGTGAGAAATATTTGGACACCAGAACGATATTATGGAGGTAAAATGGACAGGGTTTGAGGGATGAGGGAGTGGTGCAGAATCATGTCCAAGTTTCCAGCTGGATGGAGGTGTCATTTACCACCACCCCTCGCCCCCCGAAGAGGGCTTGACCCTGGGAATAGCTCTGAACTTTGCAGCTGGCAGGTGTCGGGCTGCTCGTCTGCACTCGCTCACAGGGCATCTTACCCAGCACCCACGACTGGCCAGGCACTGTTTATGCACCTTGCAGACAGGAACTAATGTAACCCCTATCACACTGTGACTGGCCCATTTTACAGATGACGATGCCAAGGCTGAAGGAGATTAATCCCTGGTCACGGGTCACGCAGCTAGTAAGCGAGGCATTGGGATTCAAAGCAGGCAGACCCCACGCAGGGCGCCTGCGCCTACCCAGGGTGTGATACCGCCTCTGCATTGGCGTGACGATGATATCCAGCACCACGGGCTCCTTACACGTGAACACGCTGTGTTGTGTGCCAGGACACATAGTCTGTTATTTGACAGTAGAAACACACTCTGGGAAGGAGGAGAGAGAGACAGTAACCAATCCAAGACGCTGGGGAGCTTAGGTGAGAACATTCATTGGATCAGTTGTGAAGCTATCTGTCTTAGTCCAGGTGGGCAGTTTTTAACAAAATCACCATAGACTGGCAGCTTAGACACAAACATTGATTTCTAACAGTTCTGGAGGCTAGGAAGCCCAAGGTCAACACACGGGCAGATTTGATGTCTGGCGAGGGCCCAGTTCCTACATTTGTAGATGGCTGTTTCTGGCTGTGTCCTCACATGCTGAGAAGGAGCAAGGGAGCTCTCTGGGGTCTCTTATAAGGCCACCAATCTCATGACCTCAGCACCTCCCAAAGGCCTCCTGAGGCCTTCGCATTGGGAATTAGGTTTCAACATACGGATGCTGGGGGGACACAGACGTTCAGTCTGTAGTGGTGTTTAAGGAGGTAGAGTGGAGCCTTACACTTCCTGGTTTCAGATCCTGGATCTGCTGCCTACTCTTGCGTCACCTCAGACAAGTGACCTCGCTGTCCCGAGACTCACATCCCACGGCTGTAAGGTGCTGTTATGGGTCGAATTGTGTCCCCCTCACATTTATATCTTGAAGCCCCAAATCCCGGGACCTCAGAATGTGACCTTATTTGGAAATAGGGTTGTTGCGGATGTAATTAAAGTTGACGTGGGGGCATCCTGGAGCAGGGTGAGCTCCTAATCCAGTATAACTGGTGTCCTTAGTAAAGGGGGACATTTAGATACAGGCACATACACAGAATGCCAGGGAAGGTGGAAGCTGAGATCGGGTGATGTGTCTACAACCCGAGGAAAACCAAGGATTGTGAGCAAACCCCAGAAGCTGGGGGAGAGGTATGGAATGGGTCCTTCCTCCTGGCCCTTGGCAGGAACCAACCCACCAACACCGTGAAGGTGGACATCCAGCCTCCAGGAACCTGAGACAATACATTTCCATCATGGAAGCCCCCTAGTTGGTGAGTTGGTGGTACTTTGTTCCAGCAGCCCTAGCAAACTACTCCAAATGGAGTGAACAAGAGTGGGTGCTTTGTGAGGATGTCTTTATCTATCTACCTATCTATCTATCTAATCTGACAGAGAGATAAAGAGAGACAAAGAGCACAAGCAGGGGAAGGGGCAGGGGGAGAGGGAGAAGCAGACTCCCCGCTGATCAGGGAGCCCGAGGCAGGACTCGATCCCAGGACTGCGGGATCAGGACCTGAGCTGAAGGCAGACACTTAACCAACTGAGCCACCCAGGCGCCCCGATGATGTCCTCAGGTGAAGTGAGATAATGTATTGCCAAGTCCTGGCACCCAGTAATAAATCAGTGTGTTTCAGCTCTGAGCATCACCCTCAACTGGTTGTTCTAATTTCAAGTTCCCGTTTCAGGGGCGCCTGGGTGGCTCAGTCGTTGGGCGTCTGCCTTGGGCTCAGGTCATGGTCCCGGGGTCCTGGGATCGAGCCCCACGTCGGGCTCCCTGCTCCGTGGGAAGCCTGCTTCTCCCTCTCCCACTCCCCCTGCTTGGTTTCCCTCTCTCGCTGTGTCTCTCTGTCAAATAAATAAATAAATAAAATCTTTAAAAATAAAGAAAGAAAGTTTCCGTTTCCTTGCCTGGTGCTCTCTCCACCTGGGTTAAGGTGAGCCAGGGCCTCAGGACAGAATCCAGGCGGTCCCCACAGACCTGATCGAAAGGCTGTTGATTTACTGCATGGCCTTCTGTCAAGTTGCCCCACCTCCCTTGGTGCTTGTTCTCCACTTGTGAGGCACTTGACCCTTCTGGAAGGATGCGAGGAGGCAGAATAATCCTTTGTCAAGTCTTGGATGTTTTAGGGGAAGGTGCTGCATCACCGTGAGGCGGGACTTCCCCCCAGTCACTTTCCAGGTCTGATGGGTACCCCTCTTCCAAAAGTCAGTCTCTAGGCTTAAGAGTTTCCCATGACTCTGGAGCTGCAACTGAGGCAGGTGGTTCTAGAAGTTCTGTCCTGTGCTGTGCAGGCATCTTTGTCTCCCTCCCTGCCCGAGAAGCTCTGGAACGCAGTTGGAGAAACCACATGGGCCATGGCTCCTGCAGCTCAGCGGCAGGGAGGTGGTTGGAGACTCACTTTACCCAAATGCCATGGTCCCCAAATGGTGATAGGCAGGTAAACACTGGACAGGCGAGTTTTTAGAGCACACGTGGAGGAACACTAAGGTTTTAATAGTCAGGTATGTAGCTAATATAGATTAGAAAAAATATAACCAGCACATCAAACCAGTGATGCAAATTTTTAAAATTAAATTTGTATAAGAAAAAGTGAATTGCTTTTTATTTTTAATTTTTTAAATTTTATTTCATTTAAATTCAATTAATTAACATATAGTGTATTATTAGTTTCAGAGGTAGAGTTCAGTGATTCATCAGTTGCATATAACATCCAGTGCTCATTACGACGTCATAGGCCTTCCTGAATGCCCATCACCCAGCTACCCCATCAGTGAGTTGCTTTTTAAAAAATACCAAGCATATCACGCAAATGGCACGTAGTTAGGGCAGAAGCCATCATTATGGTTCTTAAATGACTGAAATTTGGAAAAACATAAGAGGTACTGGATGGCTCATGGGGGCTCCATAAGTACATAGAAGTACAGCGTTGACAATTGCAGCTTTTTAAAGGTTAGACTTTCTACGCATTACTAGTCATTCCAGCCCCATTACCCCTGCTGGTCCTGCTCACTGAATTCTGCACCAGAGCCTTGTTGGAACACTCCAGTTTTATACTGCAGAGTCCAGCACCGCGAGATGGACTGCCTGCCTTGGACACCGTCCAATGTCATTTAAAGGACCCCCATGATAAAACCACTTTCAGTCTCTGCTCAAAAACCTAGTTAAGCCTTCTCTTCAAATTTATTGTTTGAAACTGTTCTGTACTAAGAAATACAGGCCTTTCTGAGAGCCGATTCTCAAGCTATCTCTCGTCAGGTGTTTGTATGAGTTGTAAATCACTCAGTCGTTGCTGGGGGAAGTCATCGTGACTTCGTGACCGGATCTGTAGCGTTCGAGAATGGCATTGGAGAAGCAGCTGTTTGAGTCTTCTCTAAAATCAGAGGGGAAGTTTATCACCTTTCGCACAAGCTCCGTGTAATGCTGTGTAACCTACCCACTTCCCGCTGTGCGATCCCTGAGTTTCGCTTCTGAGCCAGACCATGTCGTGTGTGCATGTGCACACGGGTTTCAACCCCGTGAGCTGATTCAGACACCACCGGTGACCACTCACAACTCTGCTCTGAGCTTTTAGGGGAGACCCAAATTAAGTGTCCCTATGCATTTTACAAATTTCTTTGAAGATGCTTGGAGCTCAACTTTACTGCCCAGAGTCTCTTACTTTTGTTCTTTACCCCTCCAGGCGTATTTTATGTCAAGCAGAGAAGACTAACTGATGTAAGTAATACCACCGACAGCTAATTACAAAAATCAGTTTCCTGAAACAATTCGGAAGAGGATCTGGGTCTCAATGAGGAATGAGAGCCGGGTTGTGCGTGCCTCATTTTGAGACGGCAAACTGAAATGTCACAGGGTGTGCTCTCAGCTGTCAGCTTCTAATCTAATTAGACAGGATAATTGGGGAGGCTGAGCCTGCTGACAGCTGACAAACATATTGGTCTAATTTCATTCCCTATAATAGGACGCTGGCAACACCGAGTTTTTCCTGTAACCATGTTAGCCCTGGCCAGCCCCGCCACAGAGAGGAGAAGGCTTCTAAACTCAAAGACAAAACTCTAGTTTGATCCACAGATGGTTTCTGGGAGTAGAGATCCTCGCTGAGGGGCCTGAGAAAAGGCGTGCATTGTGGGCTGAATCCAAACTGTAAAAGCAAACCAACAGGAAGGACAGTTTTTGATTGGATGAGGTAGAAAGCTGAACCGGATTGCTCAATAGCTATTAAAGAATATCCCTTCTGTGACTTTTGAGGACATGCCACAACCAGAGCCTAAACTTAGTGCTACCAGGAGACACTGTGGAGCCCTGTTGTCATGAAGAGCTAAGAGGAACGCATCACCACAGTTTCCAGTCTTCATCTGCAAGGCTGATTATTCAAGCAGGACGCACCATATTGGCCGTCTGTCCATCTGACTGGTGGGTCATCAGTTCCTGGCCATACTGGCCACCGTTAGAAACAGGTGCCCCTGGGGGGCGGAGCAAGATGGCGGAGGAGTAGGAGACCTAGATTTCGTCTGGTCTCAGGAATTCAGCTGAATAGGGATCAAACCATTCTGAACACCTACGAACTCAACAGGAGATCGAAGAGGAGAGTAGCAACAACTCTCTGAACAGAGAAGCGACCACTTACTGGAAGGTAGGACGTGCGGAGAAGTGAATCCGAGGCGACATTCAGGAGGATAGACGGCGGGGGAGGGGGCCTCCGTCGGCTGCTTCTGGCAAGTGCTAGAGCCGCGGAGCCCAAAATCGGACCTTTTAGAAGTCGGCTCCGCGGAGGGACGTCGCTCCAGTGGCTAAGCGGGGGGTGGAACCCTCGCGGGACAGTGTGGTCTCAGGACCCTCGGGGTCACAGAAAGACCGGGGGTGCCTGAGTGCGGCAGAGCTCCCAGGTATCGGAGCGGGGAAGCCGGCTGCAGAGACAGAGCCGAGGCGCGGACTCTCAGCTCGGGGTGGCCATAAACTGTGATCCGCGGCCCAGTCGGGCCACTGCTCCTGCAGCAGGGACCCAACAAGCGGCAGAGCCGGGGAGACTCCCCTTCCTCCCCTGGGAGGAGCGGCGCGAGAGCGCACCGCAGGGATCTGCTGGGTTTGGAGACTCCACACGGGGTCGGGTGCCAGAGATAGAAACGCTCGGTCACAGGCCGGGTGAGCACGGAGTGCGGCCGGAGACCGGGGACACGGGAGTGACTGCTTTTCTCTGGGGGTGCACTGAGGAGTGGGGCCCCGAGTTCTCAGCTCCTCCGGGTGGAGATTGGGAGGCCACCATTTTCACCCTGGTCCTCCAAAGCTGTACCGAGAGCTTGCAGGGAACAAAAGCTCCTGAGAGCAAACCCGAGCAGCTTGCTTAGCCCAGACCGACAAGGGCGGGGCAGTTCAGCCTCCGGCAAAGACATTTGGGAACCACGGCAACAGGCCCCTCCCCCAGAAGATCAGCAGGAACAGCCAGCAAGCCAAGACCAAGTTTACCGATCAAGGAGAACGGGAGAAATCCAGCACGAACGGGAGAAATCCAGCACTAGGGGAATACTGCAAATAGAATTCATGGCTTTTTTTTAACCATGATTCATTAGTTCATCAAAGTTAATTTTTTTAACTGTTTTTTTTTAATTTTTCTTTTACGCTTTGTCAACCAACATCAATCCCTTTTTAAAAAAAAAACATTTTTTATTTTTCATTTTTAGAGTCATATTTTATCCCTTCATAGTAGTTACCCTTATTTTTGGCATATATTTATAAGTTGTTCTCGCTTTAAAATTTTGAGATACAGTTTCTTCTAACAGATCAAAATATACCCTAAATCACTAGTGTATGGCTTTGTTCTAGTCTCCTGCCTGATCACATTCTCTCCCTTTTTTCTTTTTTTTTTTAAATCTTCTTTCTTTTTTCAAACAACTTATCAATTCCTTTTATAAAATCTTTTATACTTTTCATCTTTACAGTCATCTTCCATCCCTTCATTGTATCGACCCTTATTTTGTACATATATGTCTTTCTTTAAAATTTTAGGAGGCACTTTTTTCTAACAGACCAAAATACGCCCAAAATCTAGTGTGTGGCACTGATCTATGCACTAGCCTGATCATATTTGATCATGTTCTGCTTTTTTTGTATTGTTCTGTTTTTATCTTTTTTTTTCTTTTTCTTTTTTCTTTCTTTCCCTTTCTTTTCCCCTGGTTTCAGGTCTTTTCTGATTTGTATACAGTATATTTGCTGGGGCCGTTGTTAACCTCTTAGCATTTTGTTCTCTCATTCATCTATTCTCCTCTGGACAAAATGACAAGACAAAAAAATCACCTCAGCAAAAAGAACAAGAGGTAGTACTGTCAGCCAGGGACCTACTCAATACGGACATTAGTGCAATGTCGGACCTAGAGTTCAGAATCATGATTTTAAAGATACTAGCTGGGCCTGAAAAAAGCGTGGAAGTTATTAGAGAAACCCTTTCTGGAGAAATAAAAGAACTAAAATCTAACCAAGTTGAAATCAAAAAGGCTATTGATGAGGTGCAATCAAAAATGGGGGCACTAACTGCTAGGATAAATGAGGCAGAAGAGAGAATCAGTGATCTAGAAGACCAAATGATGGAAAATAAAGAGGCTGAGAAAAAGAGAGAGAAACAACTACAGGATCACAAGGGCAGAATTCGAGAGATAAGTGATACAATAAGACGAAACAACATTAGAATCATTGGGATCCCAGAAGAAGAAGAAAGAGAGAGAGGGGCAGAAGGTATAGTGGAGCAAATAATAGCAGAGAACTTCCCTAATGTGAGGAAGGAAACAGGCATCAAAATCCAGGAGGCACAGAGAGCCCCTCTCAAAATCAATAATAATAGGTCAACACCCCGACATCTAATAGTAAAACTTACGAGTCTCAGAGACAAAGAGAAAATCCTGAAAGCAGCTCGGGAGAAGAGATACGTAACCTACAATGGTAGAAACATTAGATTGGCAACAGACCTATCCACAGAGACCTGGCAGGCCAGAAAGGACTGGCATGATATCTTCAGAGCACTAAACGAGAAAAATACGCAGCCAAGAATACTATATCCAGCTAGGCTGTCATTGAAAATAGAAGGAGAGATAAAAGTCTTCCAGGACAAACAAAAACTAAAGGAATTTGCAAACACGAAACCAGCCCTCCAAGAAATATTGAAAGGGGTCCTCTAAGCAAAGAGAGAGCCTAAAAGCAGCATAGATCAGAAAGGAACACAGACAATATACAGTAACAGGCACCTTACAGGCAATACAATGGCACTAAATTCATACCTTTCAATAGTTACCCTGAGTGTAAATGGGCTCAATGCCCCAATCAAAAGACACAGGCTATCAGATTGGATTCAAAAACAAGACCCATCGATATGCTGTCTGCAAGAGACTCATTTTAGACCCAAAGACACCCCCATATTCAAAGTGAGGGGGTGGAAAACCATTTACCATGCTAATGGACACCAAAAGAAACCTGGGGTGGCAATCCTTATATCAGACAAATTAGATTTTAAAACAAAGACTGTAATAAGAGATGAGGAAGGACACTATATCCTACATAAAGGGTCTATGCAACAAGAAGATCTAACAATTGTAAATATCTATGCCCCTCACATGGGAGCAGCCAATTATATAAGGCAATTAATAAAAGCAAAGAAACACATTGACAACAATACAATAATAGTGGGGGACTTTAACACCTCCCTCACTGAAATGGACAGATCATCAAAGCAAAAGATCAACAAGGAAATAAAGACTTTAAATGACACCCTGGACCAAATGGACTTCACAGACATATTCAGAATATTCCATCCCAAAACAACGGAATACACATTCTTCTCTAGTGCCCATGGAACATTCTCCAGAATGGATCACATCCTAGGTCACAAATCAGGTCTCAACTGGTACCAAAAGATTGGGATCATTCCCTGCATGTTTTCAGACCACAATGCTTTGAAACTAGAACTCAATCACAAGAGGAAAGTCGGAAAGAACTCAAATAGATGGAGGCTAAAGAGCATCCTACTAAAGAATGAATGGGTCAACCAGGAAATTAAAGAAGAATTTAAAAAATTCATGGAGACCAATGAAAGTGAAAACACAACTGTTCAAAATCTTTGGGATGCAGCAAAGGCAGTCCTGAAAGGAAAGTATATAGCAATACAAGCCTTTCTCACGAAACAAGAAAGGTCTCAAATACACAACCTAACCCTACAGCGAAAGGAGCTGGTGAAAGAACAGCAAATAAAGCCTAAACCCAGCAGGAGAAGAGAAATAATAAAGATCAGAGCAGAAATCAATGAACTAGAAACCAAAAGAACAGTAGAACAGATCAACGAAACTAGGAGCTGGTTCTTTGAAAGAATTAACAAGATTGATAAACCCCTGGCCAGACTTATCAAAAATAAGAGAAATGACCCAAATCAACAAAATCATGAATGAAAGAGGAGAGATCACAACCAACAACAAAGAAATACAAACAGTTATAAGAACATGTTATGAGCAACTCTATGCCAGCAAATTAGATAACCTGGAAGAAATGGGTGCATTCCTAGAGATGTATCAACTGCCAAAATTCAACCAGGAAGAAATAGAAAACCTGAACAGACCTATAGCCACTAAGGAAATTGAAGCAGTCATCAAAAATCTCCCAAGAAACAAAAGCCTGGGGCCAGATGGCTTCCCAGGGGAATTCTATCAGACATTTAAAGAAGAATTAATACCTGTTCTCCTGAAACTGTTCCAAAAAATAGAAGTGGAGGGAAAACTTCCAAACTCATTTTATGAGGCCAGCATTACCTTGATCCCAAAACCAGACAAAGACCCCATCAAAAAGGAGAATTACAGACCAATATCCTTGATGAACATGGATGCAAAAATTCTCACCAAAATACTAGCCAATAGGATCCAACAGTACATTAAAAGGATTATTCACCACGACCAAGTGAGACTTATCCCTGGGCTGCAAGGCTGGTTCAACATCCACAAATCAATCAACGTGATACAATACATTAACAAAAGAAAGAACAAGAATCATATGATCCTCTCAATAGATGCAGAAAAAGCATTTGACAAAGTACAGCATCCTTTCTTGATCAAAACTCTTCAGAGTATAGGGATAGAGGGTACATACCTCAATATCATAAAAGCCATCTATGAAAAACCTACAGCGAATATCATTCTCAATGGGGAAAAACTGAGAGCTTTCCCCCTAAGGTAGGGACGCAGCAGGGATGTCCACTCTCACCACTGCTATTCAACAGAGTATTAGAAGTCCTAGCCACAGCAATCAGACAACAAAAAGAAATCAAAGGCATCCAAATCGGCAAAGAGGAAGTCAAACTCTCACTCTTTGCAGATGATATGATACTGTATGTGGAAAACCCGAAAGACTCCACCCCAAAACTGCTAGAACTCATCCAGGAATTCAGTCAAGTAGCAGGCTATAAAATCAATGCACAGAAATCAGTGGCATTCCTATACACCAGCAACAAGACAGAAGAAAGACAAATCAAGGAGTCGATCCCATTTACAATTGCACCCAAAACCGTAAGATACCTAGGAATAAATTTAACCAAAGAGGCAAAGGATCTGTACTCAGAAAACTATAAAATACTCATGAAGGAAATTGAGGAAGACACAAAGAAATGGAAAAATGTTCCATGCTCATGGATTGGAAGAACCAATATTGTGAAGATGTCAATGCTACCTAGAGCAATCTACACATTCAATGCAATCCCCATCAATATACCGTCCACTTTTTTCAAAGAAATGGAACAAATAATCCTAAAATTTGTATGGAACCAGAAGAGACCCCGAATGCCAGAGGAATGTTAAAAAAGAAAAGCAAAGCTGGCGGCATCACAGTTCCGGACTTCCAGCTCTATTACAAAGCTGTCATCATCAAGACAGTATGGCACTGGCACAAAAACAGACACATAGATCAATGGAACAGAATAGAGAGCCCAGAAATGGACCCTCAACTCTATGGTCAACTCATCTTTGACAAAGCAGGAAAGAATGTCCAATGGCAAAAAGACAGTCTCTTCAACAAATGGTGTTGGGAAAATTGGACAGCCACATGCAGAAGAATGAAACTGGACCATTTCCTTACACCACACACAAAAATAGACTCCAAATGGTTGAAAGACCTAAACGTGAGACAGGAGTCCATCAAAATCCTAAAGGAGAACACAGGTAGCAACCTCTTCGACCTCAGCCGCCGCAACTTCTTCCTAAAAACATCGCCAAAGGCAAGGGAAGCAAGGGCAAAAATGAACTATTGGGATTTCATGAAGATAAAAAGCTTTTGCATAGCAAAAGAAACAGTCCACAAAACCAAAAGACAACCGACAGAATGGGAGAAAATATTTGCAAATGACATATCAGATAAAGGGCTAGGATCCAAAATCTATAAAGAACTTATCAAACTCAACACCCAAAGAACAAAGAATCCAATCAAGCAACGGGCAGAAGACATGAACAGACATTTTTCCAAAGAAGACATCCAAATGGCCAACAGACACATGAAAAAGTGCTCAACATCACTCGGCATCAGGGAAATCCAAATCAAAACCTCAATGAGATACCACCTCACAACCAGTCAGAA
Source organism: Eumetopias jubatus (assembly GCF_037043125.1). NCBI lineage: Eukaryota > Metazoa > Chordata > Mammalia > Carnivora > Otariidae > Eumetopias > Eumetopias jubatus. The sequence goes on along the minus strand of NW_028274810.1, from coordinate 96,912,960 downwards.
TGGCTAAAATTAACAAGTCAGGAAACGACAGATGTTGGCGGGGATGTGGAGAAAGGGGAACCCTCCTACACTGTTGGTGGGAATGCAAGCTGGTGCAACCCCTCTGGAAAACAGTATGGAGTTTCCTCAAACAGTTGAATATAGAGCTACCATACGATCCAGCAATTGCACTACTGGGTATTTACCACAAAGATACAAAGGTAGGGATCCGAAGGGGTACATGCACCCCAATGTTTATAGCAGCAATGTCCACAATAGCCAAACTCTGGAAAGAGCCAAGATGTCCATGGACAGATGAATGGATAAAGAAGATGTGGTATATATACACAATGGAATATTATGCAGCCATCAAAAGGAATGAGATCTTGCCGTTTGCAACGACGTGGATGGAACTGGAGGGTGTTATGCTGAGTGAAATAAGTCAATCAGAGAAAGACATGTATCATATGACCTCACTGATATGAGGAATTCTTAATCTCAGGAAACAAACTGAGTGTTGCTGGAGTGGTGGGGGGTGGGAGGGCTGGGGTGGCTGGGTGATAGACATTGGGGAGGGTATGTGCTATGGTGAGCGCTGTGAATTGTGCAAGACTGTTGAATCACAGATCTGTACTTCTGCGACAAATAATGCAACATATGTTAAGAAAAAAGAAAAAGAAGAAAATAGCAGGAGGGGAAGAATGAGGGGGAGTAAGTCAGAGGGGGAGACGAACCATTAGAGACGATGGACTCTAAAAAACAAACTGAGGGTTCTAGAGGGGAGGGGGTGGGGGGATGGGTTAGTCTGGTGATGGCTATTAAAGAGGGCACGTTCTGCGTGGAGCACTGGGTGTTATGCACAAACAATGAATCATGGAACACTGCACCAAAAACTAATTATGTAATATATGGTGATTAACATAACAATAAAAAATAAAAATAAAGAAACAGGTGCCCCTGTTGCATTAATTTTCTATTGCTGCTGTTACAAGCTGCCACAATTTAGTGGCTTACAAGAACACGCATTGATGGTGTCACAGTTCTGTGGGTCAGAAGTGTGGGGTGCAGCATGGCTCAGGGAAGTCCTCAGCTTTGAGGAGGTCAAAGCTCAAGGGCCAGCAGGGCCCTGTTCCTTTCTGGAAGTTCTAGACACAGACCTGCTTCCATGAGCCCATGTCCAAGCTCACTCAGGTCGTTGGCCAAATTCTGTTCCTTAGGGTTGGACTGACGTCTCCATATCCTTGCGGGCTTTCAGCCGGGGATCGGTCTCTGCTCCTAGAGGCTGTCTGAATCCTCCTCATGCTTCCCCAGCATCCTCCTTCCAGCACAAGGGGGTCAAGTATCTCACGCTCAGCATCTCTCCAACTTCCTCTTCTGCCTCATCTCTCTGACTCCAGCTGAAGAAAGTTCTCTGTTCATCTTCACAGGATCCAGAGTTGGGGCATGGACATTTTTGGGGAGGGGGGATAAATGAGTGACTGCCACACAGTCGTACATGCATGGAGATGTTTTATCTTCATATAGTTTAAATGTTGTCCCCTAGATCTTATCCACCTTAATCATTTTAATTTATCAAATACTTTCTTTTCCACAGAGAGCACAAACTTAGATTTTCGGCCCGGGCGATATCCCATCTACCATTTATTATTCTGAAATAGTGGGATTCAAATTAATGAAAGTTCACAAAATCAAAGAGAAGGTCTAATATCATTGTGGATCATGGATTTGCCTGGCCACCTTGTGCACTCACAGTCTGTAGGCCCAGAGACGCCAACACTTTGGTTTAATTAATTAAATTAAGTAAATATGATAATTTGGTTATATGGGAAATGGCTACAGAAAGACACCAAGATTATTATAGCATGTGTCCTTCACGACAACCACACTGGGTATGGAAAGGGACCGCACAAGATTGATGATGTGAGGGCATCCCAGGTTGCTGGCTGCGTGGTGAGACACACAACAGTAATAAAAGTGGAAAAAGCCCTGGCCTTGAGCAGGCACCTCTAGGTGCACTCAGGTGACCACAAGGATCGTAGGCACACTGAGCAAGATGCTTCCTTCCAGCTCTGCTCACCCCAAGCTTGACCCCAGCAGTTTGGAGAGGCGGCCATTTCTCCCCTCTTCTCCACAAGAAAACCAGAACTCTGATCCTCAGTGTGGAAGAAGTTTTCTGCCTTTTTCCAAAATAGTCCAATTTTTTAAAAATTTTTTTATTGTTATGTTAATCACCATACATTACATCATTAGTTTTTGATGTAGTGTTCCATGATTCATTGTTTGTGCATAACACCCAGTGCTCCACGCAGAACGTGCCCTTTTTAATACCCATCACCAGGCTAACCCATCCCCCCACCCCCCTCCCCTCTAGAACCCTCAGTTTGTTTTTCAGAGTCCATCATCTCTCATGGTTCGTCTCCCCCTCCGACTTACTCCCCTTCATTCTTCCCCTCCTGCTACAAAATAGTCCAATTTTGTTTTTACATGCCCCCACATCCTCCTTGTGATTCAGAAAGGAACAGATGCAGATAGTGATTAAGTAATTCATCAAAGATGACTCTACGGTGAAAGGCAACCAGGACTCAAGACCCTGATTGTGGCCAGTGGGGTATGCTCTCCAGTGAGACTTACCCAGCAGGTGGTGAGCTGCTCTTTTCCTTAATTTCCACTTCCATCTCTTACTGAATCATTTGGAAATGAACTATACGTGACTGCAAAGAGAGCAGGTGCCAGGTGTTTCAGAGTGGGATTTACCTGGACTGGCCGCTCCTTGGGGTGTTGCTTCTTTTAAACCAAAGATGACAAATTTGAATCCTGCCTCCGCTTGATGTGAACAGCTTCCTTTTTCTTGTGGCCAATGTCTGGCACTGTAGATGGATGGCTGATGGATGGTTGGATAGGTGGATAGATGGTGGGTAGATGGATGTATGATGGGACAGATGGATGGATGGATGGGTGAATGGGTGATGGACAGTGCATGGATGGGTGGGTGGATGGATGGATGGACAGACAAATGGATCTAATGGATAATTATGATTGGTGTACCTTTACCTATGTCTGAGTTGGGGTGTTAAACTTAGTCATGCAGCCAAGATATAACCACATCAAAATTACTGGCATTGCTATTGCACTCTAAAGACATGGATTAAGGGGCTCCTGGGTGGCTCAGTCAGTTAAGTGTCTGCCTTTGGCTCAGGTCATGATCCCAGGGTCCTGGGATCAAGCCCCGTGTTGGGCTCCATGCTCAGCGGGGAGCCTGCTGCTCCCTCTGCCTGCCACTCCCCCTGCTTGTGTGCTCGCTCTCTCACTCTGTCTGTCTGTCTCTCAAATAAATAAATCTTAAAAAAAAAAAAGACATGGATTAAAATAACAGCATTTTTGCTTTAAGAAGAAATATAACCAAATAATACGAAATATATATATAATCATGATTAAAAGAACAAAAGAAACTATACCCAGAAAAGCTACCATGTATGCCCTGCTTTAATTGTTCCTGGCAGATAAACAATGTTTGTGTTCCTGGAACTACTTATCTCTTCCCATGGAATAAGAATCCTGAATATACGACACTGTTAGACATTATTCATCAGATTAGTGCCAGAGGGTAACTAATAATTATTATTTTTCTCTGCCTTCTTTGCCAACACACACAAACATACAGATACAGCAGTGGCACCTGGGACAGTGCTCTTTGATGTCTTTTCCTGCATACCATGGGTCTGGGCCTTTGCAAAGACATTGCAATCATTATTTCTGATCATCACAACAAGTAGAAGTTACCATCCCCATTTTGTAGATGGAGAAATCAGACCCGAGATCTCAAGTAAGCTAGAAGCCAGCTCAAATGCCACAGCCTTAGGTGATCCCTTGGCTTGCTGGGTGACTTGCTTGTTTCTCGGTGATGTCTCATCAACCTGTGCATCTCTCCATGTAAGTGCTAGAATGATTGCATGAAATGTCACCACGTCTGAATCATCCTTCTTATCTGAACACACACACAGACACAGTGCTTTGCACAGACTAGCCCGTTGGTACCTTTCCTGGGTGAATGGTTGGGACTCATAAAGAGCAAGTTTTTGTATTTAAAGGAGGAGAAAAAGGAGAAGACTTCCTCCCAAGGAGGGGGACACCTACATCTTTTTCCTTCTGCTCCCTCTCATCCACCACACACTTTTCATCAGTTCTCTTAAAAATAATATTTGTTTTATTATATATTTGGATGCATTTTATTACACACCAATACCCCTCAGAGATGGTAGCACATTTAAAAAATAGCCTATATTAATTTTGGGACAATGACCAAAATGAAACCAAAAATAACACGTGTGTTTCTTGCCACATTAGTGTTATTAACAAAGACGCAAGATTGCTAGAAAATATGAGGGCTCTTGGTCAAAAATCAGTAAAGAATTAGTAAGAATTTGAAGATGGAAACCAAGCATGAGACCCTACTAAGCATGAGGTCTTGTCAATGACACAGGTTGCATGCCCATAAAGCCAGCCCTGGGTGTAGGAGACAGATGCTAACATGTACACAAATCACAACTGTGGTTAGTGATTAGTCCAGGTGTTAGGAAAGATCAATTATAAGCCCTTGAGTCCCCCACCATGACTACATTGTGTCTTTCACAGAGTAGATGCTCAAAAAATGTTTAGTTAATTGACAGCTTGAAGTGTCCTGATATTACAGGAAGGATTTCCATGAACTGCCATGGAGAACATGATGGATGATTATACTAATAATAGCTAAACTTATCAACTTTGGTTGAAGGCATGATCAATGGCAAGCACTGCATTCAGCTCTTCTTATGTTTGTGTCATTGAATCACTACATGCGCCTATATGTTAGGAGTGATATGATCCCCATTTTTAAGATGAAGAAACAAGTTTTAAGAGATTGGAGGGCACCTGGGCGGCTCAGCTGGTTAAGCATCTGACTCTTGGTTTTGGCTCAGGTCGTGATCTCATGGGTCGTGAGACAGAGCCCCGAGTCAGGCTCTGTGCCGAGCGCACAGAGTTTGCTTGGGATCGCTTTCCTCTTCCTCTCCCTCCCCGATGTCCCTCCCCCTGTTTGCGCAGGCGGGCACGCTCTCTGCCTCTCTCGCTAAAATAAATATTTTTTTAAAAAAGAGAGATTGGGGAACTTGCCCAAGGGTGATGGGTGGCGAAACCTAGAAGTTAAGCCAGCCACTGTTTACCTGACATATAATGCTGTGCTTTTAAATACCATGCTGCATGTCTCTTCAAGGCTAAGAGCAAATATTTAATGTCTCTTCGCTGTGTCCCACCCTGCCCAATTTTTGAAAAGTTCTTAATCTCATTTTGCTTCCAATTAAATTGGATTGGCCAACACTTATTGAACCTAGCCCTTGCTCTGTGTAAGGCACAGAGAACCCTCCAAGTCCCTGCAATCAGGTGAGGCCAGCATAACCAGTTCTCTTGCATAATTAACGCCCAGAGGTTGATGACTAGGAGGTTTGTGGGGGGAGGTTGCACTTCTAAAGAAGTGAATGTGTAAAGAGATTTGCATGGTGCCTGGTCCGTGGTGCTCTCTAGGAGCTAACTGTGTACTGACGTCATTCTCAGGGCATCCCAAGGTCCACTGTGCTTCCTCACACATATTCTCCACTCATATTCTCAAACGAATTGATGGAAGTTAGAAAGGTGGAAGAAAGCCCCAGGAGTTACTGTAAACTGATTTGAAAACCAGAGGACTTTTCGTTGGGATGAGAAGGATTACAATACAGTACTGCAGCTGTAGAAAGGATGAAGAAATTAAGTAATACTTTGAGAGGAAAGAGTTAATCGAGGGAGGCAGGCTGGGGAGGCGAAGGAGAAAAGCTTACACTCTGCTCTCACCTCTGTGTTCAAAGGTGACACGTTACCTGTGGGCAATTATTTTCCTCTCCCGTTGGCTTTCAACTCGAAGTTTAATAGGATGATGATATATATGTATATATAAGGCCATGAAACCAGAATTTGACCTGCTAGGTTAATAAACACTAGCAGTTACTGTAACTCACAAATTACAGGTCCCAATTTTCACAGCCGGGTTGCAGGCATTAATTAAAACTGATGTTGCAAATCACAGCATTTTGGAATGCCTGCAATGTTTAAATTATCAATGGTGTTGCTACCTTAATTTAAGAAAGGAACTTCCATCATTTTTCAAAAGAAGAGTACTCTAAGCCAGAATAAGCCCATCTCTCACGCTCACAGAGTCATTAATGGGTTAGAAGCAAATGAAACGTTTTTAATGCCTTTCGGTATGTTTGAGTACAAATTACCAGACTTGCGGCTGTGGCCAGCTCTGCATATTATAAATGGTACAGAGTAATTAAGGAGATGTTACTATGCGTAAGTTTTTGGTTTGGTTGGTTTATCTCAATCTCTCTCTCTCTTGAATCTTCAGCAGGGGCAATATTGCCCCCCAACGGGGTAAAATTTGGTTCTTGATGGGGGAGCTCAGATATTACAATTTCATGGCCCTCCAAAGGCCACAGGACATAAACAGATATACAGTATATCTATGGTACTAAAACTTTGTGGAGTGGGATGGTGAATAGGAAAAATGTCTAAAAAGTCTCCTTAGGGAGATGATGATTAAAAAAAAAAGTTTGAGGAACTCCGCTCAAGACTTCTGTACATGTGATTTCAATCCATCTACCCACTTTGTGATAGAGAATATATCTTAATGTTTTGCAAATGACAGTGTAAGGGGCTGAATGTTTTTGTCCCTCCCCCTGCAAACTCCTGCCTTGAAATCCTAGATCCCACTCCGATGGCATTAGGGGGTGGGGCCTTTGGGAGGTGATTCGGCCTTGAGGGTGGAGCTTCATGAATGGGACTAGTGCCCCTGTAAAAGGGACTCCCCCAAGAGCCCTCTTGGCATCTTTCAACCATGTGAGGACACAGGGTCTCCCCAAAGAGGGCCTCACTAGAATACAACCATGCTGACACCCTGATGTGGGACTTCCAGCTCCCAGAACCATGAGGAATAAGTTTCTGTTGTTTGTAAGGCACTGGATCTATGGTACTTTGTTATAGCAGCCCAAACTAAGACCGGCATTATACAGAAAAACTAGAAAAGTCGACTCAACAACAGAACTAAAGTGTCCCCTGTCTGTGTGACCAGGGAGAAAGTTAGTCTGGGAGAAAGGGGTAAATGGCAGCCAGAGCCTAGAGTCGGATGAAGATGGCAGAACCACGTGAGCCGGGTCAGAGAAAGTGATAGGACGAGCAGAGTAGAGAGCCTAGAGAGCCATGCGGTGGGGAGCAATGTGTGGTGACAGTGGGGCAACACCACATCAAGGTGGGCGGTGGTGAGTAGAAGTTAAGGAACGAAGGGGCAAGATCATGGGGCTGACCTGAGGCAAGGCTGGAACAGGGCATTTCCGTGCGCGTACATTAGGGAAGGGGGCACGGGTGATGGAAAAGCCACCAGCTCTGAAATCTCTGGTTTCTCCCGAGTGTGAATAATATCTCTAATCAGATCAGCTGCAATCACGTGCTTGTTCCTGATCAGTCACCTTGGAATACCCAGCCCTCGATCAATGGCAGTGGGCACCAAGCCGAGTCATACTGTGTAGGTGAGCAATGGAGGAAGGGGATATCTCCAAGGACAGTTAGGACATGTTATTCCCCAAAAGAACAGAAACTGGATGTTGGGGGAAGGGGGACAACTGTGCTGACCCTGGTGTCACACAGAGCTCCTTTCTAACCTGGCTCGGGCGCCCTGGACAGCTCGGTCGTGTCTGGGGGTCTCCGCCGCCCCCATCCCAGGGAGTATGGCCAAGAACAGAACCAACTGTACAGGGTTATTGTGAGGTTTGAATGTAAACTGAAGGTAACGTGCCTGGCACCTTATCAGTCCTCAGTAAATGTGGCTCTTTTTCCTCCTTACTGAGGACTTCTTTCCTACCAAAGAAATGCAGTTTCTGTTGATTAATATGTGTCCACAATAAGTAATTGAATGAGGAGAATCAGTGCTGACATTCATAATTCGCTAACTGTGTGCTTTCAATGAGCTTATTAACTCACTAATTCTCCACAGGGTTATTTTTCTTCTCCTTCAATATCCCTCTTTTTTCTAGACCTTATAAGGCACTAATATACTTCCATCATCCTTGCAATGCCTTGCCTTGCTCTGCTTTTGGTATTTCCCCTACCATCCTCATTTGAATAGTGCCTGGTAATGACACAGTTGGCCAGTAAATGGGGTACGTCCCCCAAGAAGGAGAGGGATCCCCATGGTGCAGTGAGAAGGGGTCTGCCACTCTATCGGTTTGCGTGGGCGTCCCTAATAAAGCACCACAGACGGGGAGCTGAAACCACAGAACTGTATTGTCATACAATTCCGGAAGCTGGAAGTCCGAGATCAAGGTATTAGCAGGGTTGGCTTCTTCTGAGGCCTCTCTCCTTGGCTTGTAAATGCCTGTCTTTTTTCCTGTGTCTTCACGTGGCCTTCCCTCTGTGCATCTCCTCTCATGAGGACACCAGCCATATTGGATTAGGTCCCACTATAATGACCTCCTGAGTTCGTAAAGACCCCATCTGCATTACAGTCACATCCTGAGGTACTGGGGGGTTAGGACTTCAATGTATGAATTTGGGGGTGCACGGTTCAGCCCATCACGTAACCACTTGGAAGCTGTGAGCCTGTGAACAAGTCTCCCAATCAAGCACTTGTGAAAAAACTCTTCTAGAGACAAGGAACTGAAACCCACTCAAGGCAGGACAAGGAAAAGTAGAGTTTACCACAGAGTTGAAAGGTGTCATCTCCTGAGACAACTGAAATCCAACCATCCTCTCTCCGTTTCTCAGGACAGGCAACGTGGCTCTCATCTCTGCTTTACTATATCTTCTCTCTTCCTGTCTTTCCCTCTCCTGCTCCCCTTCCCTCCCTCTCTCTCCTTCTTAGCTTTTTCTCTACCTACACATGGTCCAACAAGGCAACTAATGCCAAGTTAATATGATCTTTCACCACCAAACAGCTTTAGTTTCTAAATCTTAAAGTCTCACGAAAGAAAATTTCTTTGGCCATCGGCCAGCCTCACTGGTTGATCTTGAGTCAGGGGCCCATTGCTGGTCCAGTCCGCTGTGTCCGAGCCACAGGGAAGCAGAACTATGTAATAGAGAAGTTTCCCAGACCCTCCCATTCAGCAAGTACTAAGGCAGGGAGTTCCCGTGTATGGAGGCTGAGGCATGGACACACCGCCCACACTATGTCCACAACCTAAAATAAATCTCTGCATTCCCATTTGTAAAGTAGACATGATGATATACACTTCACAGAGTCATTCCAAAGAAGAAATGAGATAATGAGTTGCAGACTTCTTTGGTGACCCTGAAGCATGTGAAGTTTTTGCAGAGTTAAACAAGAGCTTACTAATTATAATTACATTGCTAGGTGCCCTGTATCAGTTAGCTCTCCACCCAAAATGGCCGTGCAACAAAACTCAGTGACTTAAAACAACCATCACTTATTCTCGTGAATCTGTGGGTTATCTGATGTTGGCTCGTCAAGGCTGGGCTCAAATTGGGGTGGCTGTGCTCCAGCTGTCCCTCACCTCCTCCTGGGACCAGCAGACTAGCCAGGATCTATCCTTCTCGTGGTGATAAGGGAGGTTTAAGAATGCAAGCAGAAGCAGATAGGCTTCTTCATGCCTAGGAATCTGTCTTTAGTGTTTTCTCTTTAAATGTGATATATCCTAGGATGAAGCCACCTGGGTCACAGCTTAATAAGTGTTACAGGTGTGGCAAATCAATCATTTACACTTTCATGGCCAAAACTAAAATATATTCGGGACTCATGCTTTGAGTTCATGTTAGTGCATGATTTTCACAAGCACTGCTTACTCCAGGAAGCAAGACACATAAAACTCAAACATTCTTGGTTTTTGATTGCCTTGATGATTCTTGATTCTTTTCCATCAGATTTTACTTAGTGACGTTTCCATTGAATTCTTCATTTAAACTAGAGAATCTGAAGAACATTCGAACTCTGAGACTGGGAGACATTTCTCTTTTGTTTCACAAGTAGAGATATTGCAACTTTAGAGAGGTTGAATGACTCGCCCAGGACCTCAAAAAAATCCCAAATATATCTCGCATTGGGCTCAATGAAACCTGGATCAAATTAAATCGGGAAATTCTGGTGCTGCTAGGGAATTGCAGTTTAACTTTAATATATCTGGGATTTTTGTTTTTGTTTTCGATCAAGCCTAACTTGATTTAGCCAAAGGTGTTATTCATTGTTTCTCAGACTCTATCTGGAGATCTGGAAATTAAACAGAAAGGTATGAATCAGAGTGGGAGAAAATTTGCAGTTGACTTGCCAAGATGAGAAGATAATTTTCTACCTGCTCTCCGGATTTTTCACCAGCCTCTTAACTCTAAAACTCCTTATAAAATAAGTCTTAATGGTGTATGTATATACAAACCTCTACTTTTTGAATTGCTTATTTGTATTTCTCTACTGTGGGGATTTGATTATTAACCATAACAAAATTACCGGTAGGGGAACTAGAGATTTAGAAAATGCTAGACAGTCATCTAGTTTAAAAAATTATACAGCTTATATTCAAAGCTCAGCACTGAATTAAGGGCAAGAAAAATGCTAATAAATACACAGAAAAGCAAAAATAAAGTCTAATGTTCTCTGCCTCATAGAGTCTTTTTTTTTTTAAGATTTTATTTATCTATTTGAGAGGGGGAAGGAATGAGTAGAGGGAGGGGCAGAGGGAGAGAGACAAGCAGACTCCCTGCTGAGTGGGGAGCCAGACACGGGGCTTGATCCTGGGACCCCGAGATCATGACCTGAGCTGAAGTCAGACACTTAATGGACTGAGCCATCTAGGAGCCCCTCTTAGAGCCTTCTTGAACTACGTGAAAGATACTAGACTGTCTTCCTTTCTTTGAATCATTTCAGTGGGTATGTCCTGTCTCCCATCTTCTCTTGATCTTAACCCTTCTGTTCTGAAAGCATGATCTTTCTCAAATTCTGAAAGCTGGGGAAAGCATTTTTATTATTCTCTCAGGCCTTGGTGAAAAAGATCTTCTAAGTAAAAGCATTTGGGCAAAGAGTAACAGATTCAAAATATGCAAATGATGAAACACTCATTCTGCAGTCATATAGAAGCCAAACTCCTACTACTGTCAAATGAAGTTCTCCCATCTGGGAGGGCTAGAGGTTTGCTTTTCCTATTTATGTATTCCTTTCCAGGGTACCCTCTGCTAGGGTACACAAAGGCTGCAGCACCCAGGATGATTCTGATGCCTTTGTTGTCTGCTTTTGAATGTTAAAAAAGATGTGAGTTGTGAGCTACAAACATTGCCTCGGGGTTAATATTTTTGTAAATGAAAAATGTGATGAAATGGACGTTTGCACATCTCTAATTATTACAATCCTTTTAAACAGAAACACTTTGTTGTATGAAATGAGAAAGATAGTTCCCTTGCTGACGTCACCCCTGTCTTGAAATTTTACATCTCTAGTCTGCTGGCTTCTCTTACTGAGAATATTCCACCCCACCTCCTTTCCCTGACTCCACCCACCTCACATATGCATGCTTGTTTTTAATGCACTGGTCCTCATTTCAAAAGCATCCAGAGTGAAGCTGCCCAAGAATCTGATGAGTTCTGTTGTCCACCATCACCTGGAAGACTGTTGGTCCTGATTATGACTTCATTTACACATCAGCATCATCCAAGGAGCATCATAAAATCAGATTGCAAGGTCCACCTGCAGAATGTAATACGGTTGGCTGACTTGAAGCTTGGGAATCCCATTTATAAAATGCTTTATGCAACTTGGATGCAGGTGATCAGCAGACAAGACCTTGTGAGACACTCGTGTGGTCACAGGAGAGTGGGCTCTCAGCCACCCAACTTGGGTTTGAATTCTAGCTCCATCCTGGAATAACTGTGATTTTGTGAGCATGTTACTTACTACTCACTTTGTTCTCCCAATTTCCTCATCTATAAAATAGGGAGGTATTATTTACATTGGAGCACCATCTTAAGTGATGAGTTCCTGGTATCTACATGAAGCTCATTTTTTTAAAATTTAATTCAGTTAGCCAACATATAGAACATCATTAGTTTCAGGCGTAGAGTTCAGTAATTCATCAGTTGCATATAACACCCTGTGCTCATTACATCATGTGCCCTCCTTAATGCCCGTCACCCAGTTACCCCATCACCCCACCCACCTCCCCTCCAGCAACCCTCAGTTTCTTTCCCATAGTTAAGTGTCTCATGGTTTGTCTCCATCTGATTTCTTTCCATTCTGTTTTTCTCTCCCTTCCCCTATGATCCTCTGCCCTGTTTCTTATATTCCTTGTATGAGTGAAAATATATGATAATTGTCTTTCTCTGATTGACTTATATTGCTCAGCATAATACCCTCTAGTTCCATCCATGTCATTGTAAATGATAAATATCATCCTTTCTGTTGGCTGAGTAATATTCCATTATATATATATATATATGCCACATCTTCCTTATCCATTCATCTGTTGATGGACATCTGGGCTCTTTCCATAGTTTGGCTATTGTGGACATTACTACTATAAGCTTTGGGGTGCAGGTGCCCCTTGGATCACTACATTTGTATCTTTGGGGTAAATACCTAGTAGTGCAATTGCTGGGTCATAGGGTGGCTCTATTTTTAACTTCTTGAGGAACCTCCATACTGTTTTCCAGAGTGGCTGCACCAGCTTGCATTCCCACCGACAGTGTATGAGGGTTCCCCTTTCTCTGCATCCTTTTTGACATTTGTTGTTTCCTGACTTGTTAATTTTAGCCATTCTGACTGGTATGAGGTGGTATCTCATTGTGGTTTTGATTTGTATTTCCCTGATACTGAGTGATGTGGAGCATTTTTTCATGTGTCTGTTGGCCATTTGTATGTCTTCTTTGGTGAAATATCTGCTCATGTCTTCTGCCCATTTCTTGACTGGATTATTTGTGTTTTGGGTGTTGAGTTTGATAAGTTCTTTATAAACCTTGGACACTAGCCCTTTATCTGATAAGACATTTGCAAATATCTCCTCCCATTCTGTTGGTTGTCTTTTAGTTTTGCTGACTGTTTCCTCTGCTGCAAAAGCTTTTTATCTTGTTTGTTTATTTGTTTGTTTAAATTCAATTTAATTTTATTATGTTATGTTAGTCACCATACAATACATCATTAGTTTTTGACGTAGTGATCCACGGATTCATTGTTTTTGTATAACACCCAGTGCTTTTTATCTTGATGAAGTCCCAATAGTTCATTTTTGCTTTTTTTCCTTGCCTTTGGAGACATGTCTAGCAAGAATTTGCTGCGGCCAAGATAACAGAGGTTGCTGCCTGTGTTCTCTTCTAGGATTTTGATGGATTCCTGTCTCACATTTAGGTCTTTCAACCATTTTGAGTTTATCTTTGTGTATGGTGTAAGAAAATGGTCCAATTTCATTCCTCTACATGTGGCTGTCCAATTTTCCCAGCACCATTTATTTGTTGAAGAGACTGTCTTTTTTCCACTGGATATTCTTTCCTGCTTTTTCGAAGATTAGTTGACGACAGATTTGAGGGTCCACTTCTGGGTTCTCTGTTCTGTTCCATTGATCTATGTGTCTATTTTTGTGCCAGTACCATGCTGTCTTGATGATGACAGCTTGTAATATAGCTTAAAGTCCGGCATTGTGATGCCACCAGCTTTGGTTTTCTTTTCCAGCATTCCTCTGGCTATTTGGGGTCTTCTCTGGTTCTATACATAGTTTAGGATTATTTGTTCCAGCTCTGTGAAAAATGTCAATGGTATTTTGATAGGGATTGCATTGAATGTGTAGATTGTTCTGGGTAGTATAGACATTTTAACAATATTTATTCTTCCAATCCATGAACATGGTATGTTTTTCCATTTCTTTGTGTCTTCCTCAACTTCTTTCATAAATGTTCTGTAGTTTTTAGAGTACAGATTCTTTACCTCTTTTGTTAGGTTTATTCCTAGGTATCTTATGGTTTTTGGTGCAATTGTAAATGGGATCGATTCTTAATTTCTCTTTCTTCTGTCTCATTGTTAGTGTATAGAAATGCAACTGATTTCTGTGCATTGATTTTATATCCTGCCACGTTGCTGAATTCCTGTATGAGTTCTAGCAATTTTGGGGTGGAGTCTTTTGGGTTTGTCACATAAAGTATCATACCGTCTGTGAAGAGTGAGAGTTTGACTTCTTTGCCAACCTGAATGCCTTTTATTTCTTTTTGCTGTCTGATTGCTGAGGCTAGGACTTCTAGTATTATGTTGAACAACAGTGGTGAGAGTGGACATCCCTGTTGTGTTCCTAACCTTAGGGGAAAGCTCAGTTTTTCCCCATTGAGAATGATATTCACTGTGGGCTTTTTGTATATGGCTTTTATGATATAGAGGGATGTTCCCTCTATCCCTGCACTATGGAGAGTTTTAATCAAGAAAGGATGCTGTATTTTGTCAAATGCTTTTTCTGCATCAATTGAGAGGATCATATGGTTCTTTTGTCTTTCTTTTGTTAATGTGATGTATCACATTGATTGATTTGCAGATGTTGAACCACCCTTTCAGCCCAGGAATAAGTCCCACTTGGTCATGGTGAATAATCCTTTTAATGTACTGTTGGATCCTATTGTCTAGTATCTTGGTGAGAATTTTGGCATCCATGTTTATCAGGGATATTGATCTGTAATTCTAGGTGGAGCTCAATTAATGTTCCTTTTCCAAGAGGATTTCTGGTTTGCTTTTTTTTGTTTTTGTTGTTGTTGGGGTTTTTTGTTTTTTGTTTTTTTAGAGAGGTGGCTTGTGTGAGTGGGTGGGGGTGGGCAGAGGGAGAGGGAGAGAGAGAGAATCTTAAGTAGGTTCCACACCCAGCACAGAATCCAACATGGGGCTTGACCTCACGACCCTGAGATCATGACCTGAGCTGAAATCAAGAGTCAGGCGCTCAACCAACTGAGCCACCCAGGTGTCCCAGGAGGAGTTCTGTCTTTAACATTACTGAAGACTAGCCCAGTTGTCCATGACTCATTTCTTATTCAAGAACATGGCTCAACAGAGGCAAAAAAAAAGTTAGCATGAAATGGAAGAGTTGTATGGGACCAGTTTATTTTTTATGTGTTATTTTGCTTACATTTTAAAATTATCAAATAGATTGTAATTATAAGAGTGTGACTGTAATGCATATGTATATTTAAGCAATAATTTTTAACACCACCTTGCAAAACAGTCATGCACCCATCATCTAGTATAATAAATTGGACACGACTAATATCATTGAAATCTCCTGTATGTGCTTTCCTTAATCACATTTCCCTCCTCCACCAGGGTAACTACTTCAGTATTTGGTATTTATCATCCCCATGTTTTTCTTAGAGTATAATCCCTGGTTCAACAGCAGAAACATCACTGGGAAATTTGCTACAAATACACATTCTCAGGTCCCACTCCCAAACCTACTGAGTTAAAAGCTCTGGGGGAGAGATCCCAGAATGTGGGTTCTAAGAAGAGCTCCAGGTGATTCTGATGCTCAGTGAAAACCACAGCTTTGTACTAAGTAGATGCTGTATGTGTGTGTCTCTACAAGTGGGTATGTTAGTGTGTCCCTAAGCAATATGTTCTTTACCTTTATCTGATTTTGACATTCATATCAGTAAACTCATACTTTATATATTCTTTTGCTTCTTGGCACTTTTCTCTATCTTCTGTTTTTAAGGTTCATACACATTCATATGTGTATCATAAGGTCATGTATTTTACTGCCATATAGTATCCATTGTTGAATACAACAATTTATTTAAACATTTTAGAGCCAGTAGACATTTAGATTTTTCCTAATGTTTTGCTCTTTGGAGCAATGCTAGCATGAACATTCTTGAATATATAATTGAGGCACCTGTGCAAAAGGAGGGTGTCTCTAGGGAAGTGCTTCCTAGTTTTTTCATGTCATAGTGAGCAGAGTAGAAAGTGATAATATTTGTAAAAACAGAGGTAAACAGGATTCTCAGGGCCTAGAGTGGATTTGTAGTCTTGGTTTTCAGAACTCCCATCCAACTGTCCTTTCATATAGAGAGGTTGGAAATCTTAAAACAAACAAACAAACAAAAAAACAAAACTCAGACTGGCTTGTAGCTGGGTTTCTAGAGCCAAATGAGATTTTCCCAATTAAAAGTACTCACACAAGATGGAGAAGGCATTTTAGGAGCCAAAGCCATCTTCCTTGATGCTCCTGGCCAGTGTTGCTAGCAAGTTCCCTGGGATAGCCTCCCTGTGTCCTCCTTTATACATTTGAGTGACAAGGAACAATGGCAGGGGACATACAAATCAAAACGTGACAATAAAATGTCACATCATGGGGCACCTGGGTGGCTCAGTCAGTTAAAAATCCAACTCTTGATTTCCGCACAGGTCATGATCTCAGGGTTGTAAGATCGAGCCCCGTGTTGGGCTTGGTGCTAGGTAAGGAGCTTGCTTAAGATTCTCTGTCTCCCTCTCCCTCTGCCCCTCCCCAACTCTCTAAAAAAAAAATTTCACTTCACACCCTCTAGGATGACTATAATCAAATAGACAGATAGTGGCAAGTGTTGGCAAGGATGTGGATCAATTGGAACATTCATACCTATTGGTGGGATTGGAAAATGGTGCAGCAGCTTTGGAAAAGTCTGTCAGTTTCTCAAAAGGTTAAGCATAGTTACCAGGTAACCTGGCAGTATCACTCCTAGGTATACACCCAAGAGAATTAAAAGCATGTGTCCAAACAAAAATGTGTACATGAATGTTCATAGCAGCATTATTCATTTGTAGCCACAAAGTGGAAATAGCCTAAATGTCCACCAACTAATGAATATAAAAACCAAATGTGGCATATCCATACACTGGATTATTATTCTCCCATAAAAAGAAGTGAAGTACTCATATGTGGAAGAAAGAACAAAGTACTACATACAACATGGATGAACCTTGAAAACATTATGCTAAGTGAAAGAAGCCAGCCACCAAAAACTATATGTATGTTGTATGATTCCATTTATATGGAATGTCCAGAACAGGCAACACCACAGAGACCAAAAGCAGATGAATGGTTGCCAGGGGCAGCATGGGGGTGAATGGGGAGTGACCGGTATGGTTTTCTTTCGGAGGAAATGGAAACCTTCTAGAATTAGATGGTAATCGTCACGCAACCTTGTGAATACATTTAAAAATCTCTGAATTGTATACTTTGGAAGCATGAATTTTATGGTATGTGAGTTATATCTCAGAAAAGAAGGAGGGAAGAATGGAAGGAAGAAAAGAAGCAAGGAAGGAAGGAAGGAAGGAAATAGACAATGGGACGGGCAACCTTCTAGACCTGGCTTCCCTAATCCTGGGATAGAAGCTTTACATGTCCCATTCCAGCTTCCTGTGTGTGGCAGGCAGTTGCAGAGAAAGCAAGGATAAATGCCTCTATCATAGCTCCAGGGACTGTCTCAGAGGTAGTAGGTCCCAAAGTGACTCCATTCTGTATATTCCTGGGGGCGGGGGGGCGGTCACAACAGCAAGAATGCTCTCTCAACCTCTCCAACAATTTGTAAGTGCCTAATTCCCAATAGTAAATCACTCTCCATTTTAAATACATAGAGTAGTTTTTGTTTTGAGCATTAAGCCCTGACTAATTTATGGCCGCAGACAACCACCCAGAAATTCCATCCATCCCTAAGTATACCTGCCTCCCTCAAGGATAACAGGATTGTCATCCTAAGGCACCTGTAATTGGTATGGTGAGGCTTTTTGATTTTGGCCAAGGTTTGAAATGGTATGAAAGGTATGAAATGATATCTTACTGTATTTTGATGGGTATTTCATTGATTGCTAATGAAGATGACATATTTTAATACATTTCTTATCCATTTTCTTTCTACGAAATGCCTGTTCATGTGTTCTGCCCATTTTTTAACTGTTTGTAATTTTCATATTGATTCTTGATGGTTCTTTGCTCATTCTGGATAATACTCCTTTGTTCATTGTTATAAATAGCAAATATCTTTACCTTTTCTGTGACTTGTCTTCTTATTCTTTAAATTTTCAATGTAATTGAGTTTTGTGTCTTATTTAAGAAATCCTTCCTTAGCCTGAGAAAATGAAGGTATTCTATATTGTCTTCTAGAAGTTTAAAATTTTAGCTTTTTGCTCTTAGTTGCTGGGCCATTTGAAACTGGTGTTTCTCTCTGGTGTGATAGAATCCAGTTTCATATCTTTCCTTTATGGATAATCAATCTTTCAAGCATCCCACAGATTTATATTGTCACGTCTATCATATTCCAGGTTCCCATGTATGCATTGGTCTGTCTCTGGGCTTCTGTTCTGTTCCACCGTCCCGTTGTATATCCCCTGATGAAGACTATATTTTATTCTCTGCTGTAGCTCTATAATTCTTGGTAGTGAGCTGGGCACATTTCCATACTTGCCTTTTTTTTGGAATGCCTTGGCTGTTTAGGGGAGTATTTTGTTCTTCCATATTGATTTTTGAATCAGCTTATCAAATCCCATGAAAATTTTTTTGCTATTTTTTTGGAATGGTGTTGGATTTAAGATAATTCATATCTTTATAATATTGGGTATTCATATCCATGGGCATGGTGTGTCTCTTCATGAAGACATCTTTAATGTCTTTAAATAAATAAAATTTTATAATTTTCTACACATAAGTCTTATACATCTTTAGTTAGATTTATTCTTAGGTACTTAATAAATTTATGCTAAGGTAAATGGTATTTTTAAATGGCAGGTTTTATTGCTGATATATAGAATTCATTGCCTTTTACATATCAGGAAACTTGCTGAATTCTTTTATTCATTCTAATAATTTGTCTATAAATTATTTTGGATTTTCTGATGAAAATTATATGTGGAAGAAGTGACAGTTTCATTTTTAATAAATCATTAACTTTTTTCTTGCTGTCATTTAAAAAAAACATATATCTTATTGTGCTAACTAGCTGCCCCCAGTACAATATTGAACAGAAGTTATAATACTGGGTGTGTTCTTGTGCTGTTCCTGATTTTAAAGAGAAACTTAAGTTTCACCATTTAGCGTAGTATTTACTGTAAGTTTTTTGTAGGTGTCCCTTTAAGTTAATGAAACTGATTCTATTCCTTGTTTGGTAAGAATTCTGCTGCCTCTTCCTCCTCCTCCTTCTTGTTCTTCATGAATAGCAGCTGAGTTTTACGGATTGTTCTTTCAATATTTATTGAGCTGACCCTATGGTTTTTTTCTCCTTTATTAATACAGTGAATTCCATTGTACTAGTTTCCTGAGGCTACCATAACAAAGTACCATAAACTGGGTGGCTTAAACAACAGAAATGTATTGTCTTTCAGTTCTGGAGACTGGAAGTCTAAGATCAAGGTGTTAGTAGGATTGTTCCTTCTGAGGGCTTTGAGGCCTTTATCCTAACTTCTGGTAGCTTCCAGCATTCTTTAGCTTATAGATGGCGTTCTCCCTATTTCTTCGCATCATATTCTCTGTATCTATCTTTTGTCTAAATTTTCTTTTTTTGTAAGGGCAGTCGTATTGGATTAGGGTCTACCGTAATGACCCCGTCTTGATCATTACCAAAGACTCTATTTCCAAATAAGCTCACATCCTAGGTACTGGGGTTAGGATTTCAACAGCTTTTGGAGGGACACAAGTCAACCCATAACATACATGAATAATTTCCCAGTGTTGAACCAGCCTTGTATTCCTTTATCATGCCATTTTGTTTTATACTTACATCATTGGTTTGGTTTCTTAATCTTTTATTTAAATTTAACTTTGGGGGCACCTGGGTGGTGCAGTTGGTTGGGCATCCGACTGTTGGTTTCAGCTGAGGTTGTGATCTCAGGGTCGTGAGATTGAGCCCTGTGTTGGAGCTGGGTGCGGAGTCTGCTTAAGATTCTATCTCCCTCTCTCTCTGCCCTCCCCCTCTCACATAAATAAATAAATAAATTTAACTTTGGACTTCTGCCTATCTATTCACCCATGAGATAGGCCCATAATTTTCATTACTGAACTTTGTCTGGCTTGGATATCAAAATTATAGAAGCCTTGTAAAATAGGTTTTAGGAAGTAGTGCCTGTTTTTTAAATTTTTTATTGAAAAGTTTTAAACATATAAAGGTAGAGAAAATAATGAAAAGAGGACCCATGTGCTCATTACTCAGCTTTGAAAATTAACAATATACAGCCAATTGTTTATTATCCATCACACACTGTGTCAGTCAGCCTGGGCTGCCATAATAAATTACCGTAGACTGGTAACTTAAACAACAAACATCTATTTCTCACAGTTCTGGAGACTGAGAAGTCCAAGATGTAGGTGCTGGCCGATTTGGTTCCTGATGAGAACTCTTTTTCTGGCTTGCAGAGGTTTGCCATGGTAGAGAGAGAGATCGTATCTCTTGTGTCTCTTTTGAAAAGGTCGCTAGTCCCATTCATGAAGCCTCCATCCTTATGACCTAATTGCCTCTGAAAGGCCCCACCTACAAATACCATCACACTGGGGATTACAGCATCAACATGTGAACTTGGGTGGGGGACACAAACATTCGATCCATAGCACAGACTCAACCCTGAATTATTTTATTTATTTTTCTTATAGAAATTTAATTAATTTTTCATTTCAATTATTTATTTGTTTTTTTTAATTTATTTAAATTCAATTTAGTTAACATATAGTATGTTATTAGTGTCGGGGTAGAATTTAGTGATTCATCTTTTGCATGTAACACCCAGTGCTCATTATATCACGTGCCCTCCTTAATGCCCATCACCCAATTACCTCATCCCCCCACTCACCTCCCCTCCAGCAACCCTCAGTTGTTTCCTGTAGTTATTTTAAAGCAAATTCCATACCCCATATCTTTCATCAACTGGATGAAAGATACAGTATGTATCCCTAAAAGGTAAGGCATCTTTTCAAAAACATAGCCACAATGCCATTTATCATACCTAAGTTCCTTTTCAAAAATATACAAAGTTAGAACAGTGTAATGGACTCTCTCCTGTGCCCATTTCTCTGCTGTGATAATTATCAACTCATCTCAAGTCCCACCCATAGCCCTCTAAATTACTCTGAAGCCACTCTCAGGCATATAAATTCTAACTTTAAATTTTTAATTCCTATGCCTAACTAATAAGGGCTCTCTTGTTTAACAACACTGTACTACTTTGTTGCACCTAAAGATGAGCAACAGTTTCTTAATCTGATCCAATATCTGGTCCCTGTTCACGTTTCCATTATGGCCTCATACTTTCTTTAACTGCTGATCTATTTGAATCTGATGCAGAGTCCACAGATTGCAGTTAGTTGATCAATTTCTTAAGCCTTTTGGCATCTCTGGTTTTCTTCTCTTTTTACTGATCTGATTTGGGGCCATTTATTTGTTGAAGAAACGAAATCATTTACCCTATAAATTTCCCACACTCTGGATATTTTGTGATCCAGACATGACATGGTGTCAGTTAACATTTTCTTCTCTCTGCTTTATTTTCTGTAAACTGGTGCTAGTTAGAGGCCTGATCAGAATAGTTGTTTTGTTTTGTTTTTTGTTTTCTGTTTTTGGCAAGACTTTCTCCTCAGCACTAATGGTGCTGCTTGTTGTGTCAATCAGGAGGCCTGTAAATTCTGTTTTGGGAAACTGTGAACCTTCTCACAGATTTTTTTTTTTTAAGTGGTCATCTGATTTGTATTTGTCATAGGTTTAAGGAGTTTCAGAGGATATAACTTTGGACATATTCTAAATATTGACCTAAAAACTGTCTCATTGCCTGTTTGAATGTTTCCAATATAATCTAAATCCCAAAGCAATTTGATATCTTGTCCCCCACCTTCCTGCCAAGACCCCCATTGCCTGGCAGAGAACAGACCAGACCAGATGTGCTCACTGAGCTGGCCGAATGGGAAAGGAAGAGGTAAAGTCAGGCATGCCCAGTTCCTTGTCCCAAACTCACCAGAGAAGACGCTGAATTAGCAGTCGAGAGAGAAGCTGGGGTTGTTTCCAGACTACTGTTCCTTCAGAGGAAAACGCAAATCAAAAGGAGAGAGACTCCTGCCCCCTCCACCCTCATATTTACATCTTCAGGCACCTGTTCCCAAATGGAACTGATTTTAGAATCAAACACAGGCATTCGTTAAAAACAGAGATGCCAGGAGATTCACACTAGGAGATTTGTGGAGACGCCTTGGGATCTGTTAGGCAGACCTATCTTGTGAGTTTAGTACTGTCAGGGGTCTCGAATGTTCTAGAAAACCAGCAGTTAGATAGGTGGCACCTTCGTCCAAAAACAGTAGCTTCAAACATGAACAAATCATTTTCTTTATCATAAAACAGGATAATGATGTTTATCTCCTAGAGGTGTTTGAGGATTAAAGGAAATGGCACATTCATTCACATAATAAGTATTTATGGAGTGTCTGCTAGGTGCACAGCAGTGTCCTAGATGCTGGGATGGGCAGGGAGAGAGAAAGAGTGAGGGAGACTGGCCTTAAAGCCGCAGGAACAAGGATGTGGGGTGAAGGCAGCAGAACTGAGCAGACACGTCTTTGCTGGTCCAGAGGGTATGGAGGAATGCTGACCACCTTCACTACCTGCTTGCTGTGGGAAAAAACTCACAAGTCTAGAACGTGAATAGCTGTTACGGGTTGAACTGTGGCTTTCCAAAATTTGTCTGTAGAAGTCCGAACCCCCAGTAGCTCAGAATTTGACCTTATTAGGAAACAGGGTTGTTGCAGATGTAATTAGTTAAGGTCATACAGGTGTAAGGTAGGCCCCTAATCCAATATGGTCAGCATCCTTATAAAAAGGGAAAATTCAGGGGCGCCTGGGTGGTGCAGTCAGTTGGGTGTCCAGCTCTTGGTTTCAGCTCTGGTCATGATCTCAGGGTTGTGAGATCGAGGTTAAACAGCCGGCCCATCACACAAGTGGTAAGTAGCCAGGATTCACACCCAACACATCTGAAATCTGCCAACTCTAATTCGGAGTCAACACTTAAACTTGGAGCATTGAACATTTGTCCAGAGGCACCTGAAACCAATTCACTGGATATATCTGGAATGATTCCTGACCGTTCTCATGGCACAATGCCATGTCAGGAAACCACCAATGTCTCTTGGCTTCCTTTGATCCAATTAGTCAAAACAAAAATCCAGGAGTCACTCCAGTTGGGGTCCCTGAAAGAGCTGTGTTTGCCTCCAAGTCTACAAATACCCCAACCCCATTTTTCCACCAAATTCGAAAGGCGAAGGCAACTGAGATGCACATATATATTTTATCAGCTGCAGCAGCTTTGGGGATTGCTTCTGCACACATATAGCCGATCAGCTGGAAGGCACATTGCAGCATCTGACTTTGAAGGAACCTCGGTACGACTGAGCTGGATGGGAATCCTAAAACTGCCATCGCCTGGCATGACCCAGGACCCAAGGGACTGTCCCTGCATTACTGAGCACAGCCCCGGGGGCAGCTCGAGCCTCCTCTGGGGCCTCCCCTCCCTGGGTCTCATCAGGCTGTTTTCTCCCCCGGAACTGCACGCTTTGGTGGGGGGCTGTGCAGAGCCTGGCCCAGCCCACCCTTCAGGATCTTGCAGCTGCCTTAATCTAGGATTTTATTCTGATACAGCCCTCCTTCCAAAGCCAGCAGTGGCAGAGTGTCTCCAAGCCCTGGGGTGGAGGGATGGGTGGGCAAGAAGGCCACATGTTGCTAAACAGCATCCTGGCCAAGAGCCCTGGCAGGCAGCAGGGGGTTGGAGCTAAGTCAACTTGCTGAAAGAATGGTGATCGGAGGCATATGGGGAAGGCAGTGATGAAAGGTGGGGCCCTGCTGGGGTCCCTTTGAGACATACAAAAGTGCAATATGATGGCAAGGTCAAGGGTGCTAGAAGCAGACACACCTGCATTATCCTATCAGCCCCCATGCCAACCTCGCTGTCCTATCTCCAAATCATACCTCTTGGGTTTTCCAAGGTAATGCATATGAAGCATCTGGCCCAAAGTCCAGAGCATTCTAGAAGCCTGCTAGATGTAACTCTCTTTACTTCCTGGCATTTCCTTGATTACAGTGATATTTTAAGTGTGTCCTAAGCACCCTTTGCCATTTCTATCTGAGCAACATTTCTTAAGAACTTCCTTAAGCAAAGCACAGAGCTTGGCACAGGAGATCGAGAAATAAACACGGGGCCCCTGGTCCCTGTTGTCATATCACTTACTGGAGCCCTGGAGGTTCCCATGAGAAGCCACAGGGGACTGGTCCAGTGAGCAGCTTCCCCCAGGGTGATCAACCGTCCCAGTTTGCCCAGGACTGAGGGTTTCCAGGGACATGAGGCTGAAATCAAGAAAGTCCCCCAGTTGCTGGTTGCCCTCATTCCAATACCCTAGCTCCCCGACACCCCACCCATACATTTTAAGTAATCGACTTGGATAAGCTGAGTTCTACTTTTATCACATATATAATGAATTTTTAATAAAGGTTTTGTCTGAAAAAAATTGTTACCTAAAAAAAAAAAAAAGCCTTTCTTGACACCTTCACCTCCATGCTCTACCCTCTAGACTACTTCTTTTGCACATGTTTTGCTCATATCCCATACCAGCTGTGATTCAGCGACTGGACGGAACACACGTGCAGAACTCCTCTCAGTCTATGAAATGGGGTGATCAGTGCTTGCTTGGAATTCCCATGGAGGGAACAGCTTATTTTTTTTTTTTTTTGAGAACAAGGTTATATGTATTTTGATATCTGTATTACAAGTGTCCCAACTATGTCTAATGTTAACATAATACACAGCTTAGGTTTTGAACTTGAAAATCACCCCTGTGAATACAACTCCCACCTAAAACACGTGTCTTTGGGCAGGAAGACTGACCCTCGACTTACCTATGTGTTTGGACAATTCCTTATTCCTTATGACCGAACCAAACCTTATTCCTGAGAATACAGAAGCCACAGTCTACCTTCGAGACCCCTCATGCCTGACTACTTTCAAGCATCTAGCTCTGCAAGGGTATGCATGACTAAGCATCTCTGCCATCCTGGGGATTCTGGCCTGTGATCCTCATTAAAGGATGCTCTAATTCCTTCCAAGACACTGATGCCCCTCTCAGCAAAGACATAGAGGCCCTGGGGTTCTGAGCATTCTTGCCTGCATGGAGACAGTCTTACCAAGGAAACAGAAGCTCTGCATGATGTGCACCTCCAGCTCACTGCAGAAGTCAGGACGGCTTTGCACTGACTCCAGAATCTTTCCACCGGTTTCTTTTCTGCCCTCATCCAGGAGCTCATGCTTCCTTTACAGGTGGTGAAGTTGCCTTGATGCTGGCATCGCCCAGAGATGCTGAGTGCCCTTTAGGGAAGAATTCAGCCAGGAAAATAATAGATGCTAATGTCAGAAGGGGAGCCATGGGGTGGGGGGGAGGATTTGGGAGAGAATCACCTTGCAAGAAGTGGAGTACTGTTTCTGTAATTTCTCCATGGAATTTTGATCTGCCCTTGCCAGAGAATGAGGTCAGACAAATGAGTTTATTTATTCTCTCGGGTGACTCACAGAATGGAAGGGTCACGGAGCACAGGAAGATTTGGGGGAGCAAACCACAGTGAACGATATTACCCAGAACTTGGCACTTCCAAGATTTTTTTTATTTTTTATCTTATGTTTTTTTTTTTTTTAACTTTCACAGAATATTAATTGGGCTGCCGTTTCTCAGACAAAACAATTCCCTGAAGTCTGAATCTTCCCTTCTGGATTTACAGACTCTATCAAGGCATTTTGTCAAGTCCCCAGATTTTAAATTATTTTTTGAGGCTGAACTCCTGCTTGTGACAGCAGAAACGTGCTCTTCATTCTAAGAGAAAAAAAAAAAAACATTTTCTAGGGTTATTCTTAAAGAGGTTGTTGACAGTGGAGGCAGCTGATTTCAAGAGGAAATAACTCCACCCAATTAGAAAATAGGCAAAGGATCTGAAGAGACATTTCTCCAAAGAAAATATACAAAGGGTCGATAAACATAGGAAAAGATGCTTACCATCATTAGCCATCAGGGAAATGCAAACCCGCAGTGAGACACCCTTCACATCTATTAGGGTGGCTGGAATCAGAAAGGCAGTTAATAACAAGGGTCAGTGGGGGATATGGAGACATTGGAACGCACACACACGTGCATACACGTTGCTGGTGGGAATGAAGACTGGTGCAGCCACTTTGGGACACAATCTGGCAATTCCTTAAAAGGTTAAAGAGAGTTACCATGTGGCCCAGAAATTCCACTCCTAGGTGTTTATCCAAGAGAATCGAAAACATACATCCACATAAGCACTTACGTATAAATGTTCGCAGTAGCATGATTCATAATAGCCAACAAGTGGAAGTAACTCCAATGTCCATCAACTGATGACTAGAGAAATAAAATGTAGCATATCCATAGAGGGGAATATTATTGGCAATAGAGATGAATGAGTTCGGGGCATCTGGGTGGCTCAGTCGGTTAAGCGTCTGCCTTTGGGACAGGTCATGATCTCAGGGTCCTGGGATCGAGTCCCAAGTTGGGCTCCCTACTCAGCGGGGAGACTACTTGTCTCTCTCCCTCTCTTTCTCCCCCCCCAACCCCCCCCCCCCGCTTGTGCTCTTTCTCTCTGTCTCTCAAATAAATAAAAGGAATGAGTTCTGGTACAAGTGACAGCATGGGTGAACCTTGAAAACAAGATGCTAAAATGAGAAGTCATTCACAAAAGACTACATATTGTATGATTCCATTTCTATGAAATGTCTAGAATAGGCAAATCCATAGAGACAGAAAATAGATTAGTGGTTGCCTGGGGTGGGGTATAAGGAAAGAGGAGGAAGGGGAAATGAGTGACTTTTGATGGGTAAGGGATTTCTTTCGGGGTGATAACATTCTGAAATTATTGATTATGATGATGGTTGTACAATTTTGTGATTGTTCAAAAACCATTGAATCATACACTCAAGTAGGTGAATTGTATGCCATTTGAATTATAGCTCTATAAAGTTGTTATTTTAAAAAGGAAGGAAACGACTCTTGAACTGTTTGCTGAGAACCCAGTGACAGTCACCACGGTGAAAGAAGAAAGGCAGAGCCTCCCCAGCAGCAGGAACATTCTGTGCAAAGGCCCTGTGGCAGGAGAGAGCATGATAATTTCAGGGTTCTGAAAGGAGGCCAGTGGGGCTGAGCCCCAGAAAGTGATGGAGAGCAAGGAGGGGGAGGGGGATGGGCAGCAGGTAGGGGCAAAATTCTAGAGGACTTTGCAGGCCAAGGAAGGAAGTTTTATCTTTGTCCTCAGAGCATGGAAAGCTGTTACAGGAAATGACTATCAGATTTACTTTATGAAAAAAATGGACTGAGCTGGAGTGTGGAGATTGGATTGGAGAGAAGGTGGAGAGAAAAGCTAGGAGCCAGTGGCTGTTCCTGGAGCAGTTCAATGACGAATAGCATCTGGAAGTTTCTGATCATGGCAGGTACCTTGAGAAATAAATGCTTCTGCAATCAGCATCTCCATTTGACACATTAAGAAGTTAAGACGTTACGTGTTTCTGTGTGAGGTCATTCAGCAGATACTAACAGAGATGGTTTCTCCATTTTCCCCTCGATGGAACTAGGAAACCCTGCTCCCCCACTCCTCCCAGAACAGCTCTCCTCTCTTGGCTCTGGGCCAGTGCCAAGTTGGCCTTTGCTTTGTTTCCTCCTCCTCGGAGCACATGGATTTACTTTTCTCCTCCTGGGTTTGCTGAAAGGAAATGTAACAATGCCAAATACTCAAGCCTGCACCCTGGAGACCCAGATCCCCAGAGGAATCCCAGCTTCTTCCCTGATGAACTGTGGCCTTAGCCCTAACCTCTCTGCGCCCCAGGTTCCTTGGCCATAAGACAAGTCATTCAGGGGACTCTTGAGAGGATGAAGCAAAATAGTCCCCATAAAGGGCTCACAGCAGAGCCTGGTATATGTCAAGTACCCAATAAAAGTTGGCCATTATCATCATTTTCCTAATTGTTATGGCTTTGAACAAAAAGCATGCCTTTCACATCCTAGCTTCTGGTGGCTTCAGCATTTTACCGGCGTCTCTTTAAAGCAGAACTGTCTTCTTCCATCTCCTCTGCAGCAACCAGCTGTCCACCCTCTGGGGCTGACAGCTGACCAAGACAGAGGCCCAAGAGGGCAGTGCTATGGTGGAGAGGCAGCATGTGAAGCCAGAGTCCGGGTCCCAGCCACAATGTCCCCTTTGTGTCTGTTGCATTGTCCCTGTTGCATTCCTGTGGAAGCAGAAGCCTCTCTGCCCTCTGACTTCTTTATTCAAGCCCATGCGTGAGACCAGAGCAAGATTTCTGGGTGTGAGGCCTGTGTAGCTGCCCAGGGCCCCGTGCTGAGAAGGGCCCCATCTTTGGTTCAGTGCTCGGCCCTTGCTGTCTTGAAATTCTTAATAATTGTTGAACAAGGGGGCCCTCTCTGACTTTTCCTTTTGCAGTGGGCCCTGCAAATGATACCATGGGTCTTACAGTGTGGCCCTGTTGCCTCTCCAACTACTAATAAGCACAGGGAGTGGTGGTGTATGGGAGCCCAGCTGTTAGCTGACTTAGAATCAGGAAGGAAAGCCTGGCATAGGCTGTGGCCATGGGCATACGCTTGGCTTCTAAGCAAGTGTGGAAGGTAGAGGTTAAGATAAAAGGATCCATAGCAAGAGTTAAAGGGGCCCAGGAACACCCCCCCACACACGTACACACACTGTTCAGCGCCTCAGGATCTCTTCAGGCTAAGAACTAGGCCTGTGTCTGAGTTAGTGTCCCGTGGCTGCCGTAGCAAAGTAGCAGACTGGGAACTTACACAACAGAAACTTCTCTCGAAGTTCTGGAGGCTGGAAGTCCAAGATCAATTGTTGGCAGGGTTGGTTTCCTCTGAGGCCTCTCACCGTGGCTTGGAGATGGTGGTCTTCTTCTTGTGTCTACATACTTCCTCTGTGTATCTTCTTATAAGCACACCTGTCATATTGCATCAGTACCATCCTAATGACCTCATTTGAACTTATTTAAAGACCACGTTTCCAAGTAAGGTCACATTCTGGGGTACTGAGGGTTAAGACTTCAACAGAGGAATGTGGGGGTATAATGGTTAATTTTATGCGTCAACTTGACTGGATCGTGGAATGCCCAGATATCTGGCTAAGCATCCTTTCTAGTCGTGCCCATGAGGGTATTTCTGGATGAAATCAGTATTTGAATGAGTGGACTCAGTACATTGGTTTGCCCTCCCCAATGTGGGCAGGCATCATCCAATCTGTTGAGGGCCAAAGTCGAAGAAAATGGCAAAGGAAGGAAGAATTTGGCCTTTCCTGCTTGACTGATGGGACACCCATCTGCTGCTGCCCTCGTTCTCGGGCCTCCACACTCAGACTGAGCTGCATCCCCAGCTCCCCCCTCATCTCCAGCTTGAAACCGCAGATCATGGACTTCCAGCCTCCATGATGGCAAGAGCCAATCCCCTGTAACAAACCTCTTCCTGTGTACGTATCTGGAAAGAACCTATTGGTTCTAGAGACTCCTGATGATACAGAGGAGGACACAATTCAGCTCACATCAGTGTCCTTGGAGATTGTGACCCCTTGGAAAGGAGGCATGAACGCACTACCCCAGGACCTTGGGCTGGTAAATGCCATGTCTTCGTATGTGTGTGTGTGTGTGTGTGTATTGACACAAGTATCCACCAAAGGCTTTGCTTTCAGCCTTTGAAACAGCTCACAGGCCCGGTGAAATCCAGGTGCTCTGCTCTGCTCACCCTCCACCAGGCCCGTACTGTATCCAGCAAAGCATTAAGAATGCAGTGGCATTAAAAACATAGACAAGGGACAGGTTCTGCGGGCCTAGTTCTAACTTTTCACATCTGTAAAATGGAGATCCTTCCAAGACTGCTGCAAGGCTGACATTAGATAACTCTTGAAATGCACTTAGCACAGCAACCCATAATAAACCATTCATTATAAAATGCTACGTGTGGCTCTCACATAGTTCTGGTCAACCTAGTCATTCAGTCTTGGATTATGGGTAAAAAATCTCTCAAAAGCTAGGCAGCTTCTGGGGACAAGTCTTAGGCCTACTTTGTGGATCAACCGGGGCCCCTAGATTAACATGTCTGGATAGCCTAAATCCTTAGTTTAACGCAGAATTTCCCTGACTTTCTTGACGAGGGTCTTGGGACTATAACCCTCATCACCTGAATTTTCCTGAGGCTAGTCTGGATCTTTAGTCTTCAAATTTCTGGACCTGTGGTTATTTTCACCATCTTGGCAGCACCCATCTATGTGAACTGTGCTAATGGATCTGAACTGTTTTTGGGTGTGTGGGGGGAGAGGAAATGACTCCTCCTAAGGAACCGTATATGAATTGAGGGAAAATTTAATCTGACAAGGGGGAGAGTAATTGTCTTATTAGTGTTTGCAAATCCAGTTAATGACTTGGGCGAATGAGAGTTTCATGCTCTGAGCTTAAGAGGTGAGCCTCTGAGCACAGGAGCTGTGGGGAAAGGGGGTCCATTGACTCCTGGAACTTTTAGGGACCTTTGGTTCCCTGGACACAGGCTTACCTGCGGTTTATGACAAACGTTTTAGGCTTGCATGCTCCACATCCATTGCCATTTCTACCTCCCTTCCCACCTGGCTTTTTCCGTGCTCATTTCTCCAACCCCAGCTGGAGGAAGTCATGTGGCACCATTCTGACCAGTGAGACCCAAGGGCAGCTCTGTGGGCTGATGGCCCTAGAAAACATTTCCATTTGTGAATAAGAAGAAGCACATGCTGCTTAGCACCTGCAGTTCCCCTTACTTCGCCCTCACCTATAATCCACAAACACAGATATCCTGTCTGGGGCCACAGCAGTTGTCTTGGGGCCATGAGGCGACAGGCTGAAGCATTACAGATGGAGGTGTGGAAAGACAGTAGAGCATCCTAGAGCAGGTGAGCCAACTCTTCTTGTAGCACAAGAAATATAAACCCTGAGCTTTGTAAGCCGCCGGCGGCAGGTGTTGGGAGACGTGCAGCCACACGCGTTCCCAGCGGACGTCAGTGGACATTCTCAGTGCACAGAATGGGATGTGTCGTTTCTGCCTGTGTGTACCGTTTCATCTGCTGGCATTCCTCCATGCTGTCACATCGCAGGAGCAATAAAAATAAGCAATGTGTGCACTTTACTCTGCAGTTTGCACAACATTTTAGCCCTTCTTTTGTCTTCTGATCAGTCCAGCTATTCTGCATTCT
Organism: Eumetopias jubatus; assembly: GCF_037043125.1. Lineage (NCBI taxonomy): Eukaryota > Metazoa > Chordata > Mammalia > Carnivora > Otariidae > Eumetopias > Eumetopias jubatus. The sequence goes on along the minus strand of NW_028274810.1, from coordinate 96,881,703 downwards.
GGCAACATTAGGGGAGCAGAGGACACAGAGAGGAGATGGATGGGCTGGGGTGCTGGGTGGCACCCCAAGGAGGGGCCTCTGGAAAAGGTGCCCCAATGACCAAGGGCTTCTCTGCCCAGCCGCCCTTCTGGGGCTTTGGTTCCGTAATCATGAAGGTTGGGAGGAGGAGGAGCTGAGAGGCAAGGGGGTAGGCAGACTCCTCCCAGGGTCTGTCTTGGCAAGGAATGATCAATGTGCAGGGAGTGAAGGCAGGTGCAGAGCTGATGTGTGGGCTCCCTGTGGGCATCTGACTTTCCAGAAGCTGTCTGCCGGGCCCGCCCGGCCTCACCTCCCCTGCAGAGGTTCAGTGGTGAGGCTGACAGGCTCTGGGTAATAAATGGGCTCCTGCTTCCCTAACTTTCCTTCTCTCTTTGTATGTCTGTGCATGGCAAAGGGTGTCGTTCCTCATGTCAGCCTCGGGCTTACCTTGATGGATGAGCCGGAGTGCTGCCTCCTCCATGCACCTGCCTTCTCCAACCGCCCCCTCCCTTGTCATAGGGGATAGTGCGGCCTCAGCATTCACTATGGTAAATGTGAAGATTCTGGGTGGGACTGAGGGCAGCCTAGCCAGGTCAGGAGAACACCATGGGGGTGTGCAGTTAAATACCGTTAGGCAGACTTAGCAGATCCTGGCCACTCAGCAATACGGGGGCAGCAGGGGTGGGGGTGGTAAGGGCTGAGCTAATACACGTGAGAGCCAACTGAATGCCAGGCACTGTGTAACCTGGTTATCTGCAAGGCTTACAGGACCCTGGGAACTCTCTCCTCTTCCTCCTCCTTCTAATCTTCTTCTTCCTTTAAGGGAGGTCAGGGTTTCAACCAGTTAAGTTGGAATCCCTTCCTGACAGTGTTGACTGAGGTCTTGCCACATGTCTCTGCAAGTGCATGAGACCATTTGGAAGATAGAGACATGGTCCCTTTTCCTTGTGTTTGTCAAGATTACCCTCAGGCTTGCTCCACTCTTCTTCATACCAGGCTCACTTGGTTTTCATGAGCATGTTGAATGGTCCGGGGTTAAACCACTAACTAAACATGTTGGGGTTACCAAGCTCATAGGTTAACATCTTCCTGCAGCCCCCCAAACAGCTGGGCATCACCATGCCCCCTATCTGAGGCCAGCACCTTACTTCTCCATACATAGCCTCTGTTTCCCTAAGGTGCTGAGCCTTTGGGGAGTGTGTGTATGAGTAGGTATGTGCATGTGTCTGTGTCTGTGTGTGGCATGCTGCGCTGTGTTGGAATTATCCAGAGGCAATGGCCCTGTGACTCAGTCATCTATCAATTAACAATGATTTCAGCTGCAGGAAACAGAAAATCTCATTCCTGGGCTCAAATGGGAGGGCTTACCGTTCTCCCCCTAATAAGAAGTCAGAAGGTGGGCAGTTATCAGCAGGGTTCCATGTCTCCTCCATGTCAGCGCCACTGGGCTCTAGTCCTCTAGATCTTCCTTGGGATTGTTGCTTCTGTGAAGAGGCCAGTGTCTGCTATGGTGGCAGGCATCATGTTTGCATCAAGCTAGGAAGATGGAGAAGGGATGGCAGCAGTGCTCTGCCATCTCTGGTCAGACAAGCAAATGCAGACTTCCACTGGTGTTTCATTGGCCAGAACTGTATCACTTGGGAGGACAGTTCAGGGGTGCCACCTGCAGCGCTGTGGGTCTCAGGTGGCTCCCACTCCCTACAGTGGTCCTTACGTCCCTGCCCCCAGCAGTGACGCTGGTGACAGATGCTGTCCTCTTGTATCATCGATCACCAGGGATCACTTTCCAGGCACTGCTCACCTGTTCCCCATCATTCCTATAACTCTGTCTCCCTTCTTTCTCGCTCTTAACTCATCACAAAAAAAACAAGAACAAGAGGAATGGCCTTGAATTTGCTCAAATTTGCATTAAAAACTTAAGTCTTTTACAGACTTAAGACTTCACTATGCATAACAAATGATCAGAAACACCTCAGTGGGTTGTGATATCCAGGTTGGGAATCTCAGCCATATATAGCAGGTTGAAATGGCCAATCCACAGGCGAAACCAACTTAAAATAAATTAAATGGGTTCTGTCTTAAAGGGGGCCATTTCAAATGGACTTCCCTGTAGATTGTCCAGAAATCAGCCCCAGATCTGTCCAAACCATAGTGCCCACATCACTCCTCTCTCTCTTCTCCCCAGTGAAACTCAGGATGTCTGTATATAAAAACTCATTAGATCATGTTGAAGATGGAAGCTATTCCTTTGGTTTATGTTCAAGGGAATGCAGTTCTTTTTCTTTATGAGTTTAGATTTATGAACTATCTCTCCTCTCTCCCCCAACACACACACATTATTTTAATGTTCTTTTGATATATATCTCTGTGTGTTCTTCATTTCTCTTATTCTCATTTAATTACTTCATGGATTATTTTTAGCGTGCAGACTAAAATTTTGGAAGGGAATAAAAGCACACCTGGCACACAAGGTCTGTGGTATCTGCTTCCTGCCTTTTCTCTGTACGTATCTGGAAATCTCTGGAAATGGGTTGAGGCGCAGGGGTCAGGCTCACCCCTGCTTTGTTAAACTTGAATGGTGGTTCTCAACCACCATAGGAGGTGTAGTGCATGTGACTGGTTACCAATAATAGAGTTTACAAATGATTTACTCTTTTCCCGTTTAATAAGCTAGAGCAAAGTCAAGATTTTCCCTACCATTCTCGGTCACGGCCACTCCAGCCTGCTTTCTGGAGAGGGAGGGCAGGGGTGGCCCTCTGGCTATGAGCGGGATACTGAGCAAAAGCCATGCTTTACCAGTGCCATAAGGAGAGTGAGAGCTATTGTGGATGCAACCAGAGTGGTTGCGGGTGGTTACAAAGTATCCATCCGTTCAACAACTATGTATTGGCTGTTTATTAGGGAATACAGCCGGGAAGGTACAAACATGATGCCTGTTCTCAAGGATCTTACAACCTGGTAGGGGAAATAGATAAGAAATGAGACAAATAGAGAAAATTAGTCGCCTGGGATAAAGCACTGCATTTAACCAGTCATTGCTGAAATAACCCTGTATAATAAGCCACTCCAACAACCCAGGGGCTTACCACAGCAGGTGTTTATTCCTGAGTCACGGTTTGCTGCGCTCAGCCAGGCTTGGCCTCAGGCTGCAGGCCAAGTTCAGCTCTGCACCATAAGCCTCTTACCCTCCTTGGTCTGGTGGCACCTTAGATAGGTTCTTCTCGTGGCCAGTAGTGGGAGATCAAGAGGGTAGCCCTGGCCATCTGAACACAGTTAAAGCTTCTGCTCAGATCACGTTTGCAAAAGCCCATTTGCCAACACAAGTCACACGGACAAGCCTGGTGTCAGCAGGGAGAGGAGAGCAAATGCTTACCAAACAATACTCAAGTCTATCACAAGCATTGATTAAGAAGGAAGTAACAGTGCTGAGGATGGGGAGGCTGTTTCATGTGACATGGTTTTGAAAGGCCTCTCTGGAGGGAACTGAGGGACATTGGAGCTTAGAAGAAATTCACTCTGTGAAGAGGGGAGAATTGTGTACTTGGCAGAGAAACTCACAAATGCTAAGTTCCTGAGGCAGCAAAGTACTTGGTGTCCCGGTGTAACAGCACAACCAGTGGGCTTGGAGTGTGGTGGGCAAGGAGGAGAGCGGGATGCTGGAGAGGTAGAAAAGCAGTATGGGACAGGATCCTACAGGGGTTAAGGATTTGGGATTTATTCTAAGTTCAAAGGGCAGCCACTGAAGGATTTTAGGCAGTGGAGTGATGCCATCTGGTTGATATTTTCAAAAGATTCCTATAGCTACACTGAGGAACATGGATTAGAGATGACAGCTTTGACCGAGATGGTGGTCACTGGCCATCAATGGAGAAGAGCAGAGAAGTTGGCCATATATGCAGGAGGTTCAGTTGCCAGATACTGCAACACCTTTTCTAGAGAAACCAAGAAGGATTTCTCTTCCACAAATTTGTTTAGCATTTCATAAAATCTGAGTGCATCCCTGGGGTGCATCCCACTTGTGAACACCATCTGTCACGAGAATCAGGGGGAGAGGAAGGTGGAGAGTCCTTGTGTAACCTGGATGTGAAGGTATACACCCCACTGGAGACCTAACCTACACTCTGCAAGCTTGTGGCTTTCAGAGTCTTGGGAAAGAAATCGCATTTATACCAATGTCAGACTCAGCCTTGGGGAGGGTCGATAAAATCCATCTGTTGGAACAATGAAGACTTCATCAAAAGAATCTATGGAAATGTCTTGGACGGAAAGCTCGGCCTTACAGCTCAGTGAGCCCAGGACGTTATACACCCAGACCATAGGCCATCCCCACAGTTGGGCTTAGTGTTCCGTCCAGGAGGTTGACAAAGGCCAAGTGCACGGTCATAATTCACGTGTCCCTGTTGCATTTGCTACACATGCTGAATGAGAAGTGATGAAAGTGGAACCTCCAGGCCAGAATCAGAGCAGAAGGTTTGATCCTGAGTGTTCTCTCGGCCAATGGCTCTCTCTTCTTCAGACCTACCAACTCCCTGCTCTTGATTCTACACCTGTCAGCTTGGGGCAAACATCTATAGGTGTTCATCATGGGGTTGATTTCGGCCACTCTCTAAGTCAGGACACTGAGGTAGAAGAGACACACCTCTCCAGAGTGTACCTGAGCCTGAGCCTGAGCCTGCAGGGATCTAACCATTCCTGTGATTCATACCAGGCTGTGAGCACCCGCTTCACTCTTGGACAAGGTGCTTTTCCTGTCAGGAAACTTGGTTTGATGTTTCACAGGCCTGTCAGCAGATGAAGGAAGACATATGGCAGCAGCAAGATGCATGCATTAAACACAGAAACCTCTTCAGATCATGACTGTATGGGCCTTTCCTCTGCAGAAGACACTTGGCAGGCATTCACAGGAGCCGAGTCCCAGACATGGAGAATTCATCAAGTGTGAGGCATTCCTTGCCTTCCAAGGCTGGCCCCTGATCTGCTGGGTCTCAGCCCAGATGTCACCTCTGCCAGGAGGCCTTCCTTGATCACTCCACAAAAGCTGGGACCCTATGTCTCTTTTTTCCTATTACAGCACCTCATTTTTCCCTTTGTGGCACTTAAAATAATCTTATTTGTTTACTTGTTTATTATCGACTCTCCCAGTTAGACCATACGCTTCTTGAGGACTGAGACCTCCACCTTCACTATCCTGCTGCCTAGCACAGGATCTGGCACTTGGACATTTGGTGGATGAATGAAAAAAGGTGGGACATGTGCAGGGGAAAACAAGGACTATTTGTTGATAATATCTTTGCCTATTTCAGCACTGACGGGCTTCCCTGAAGCTGTTCCAACTCAATGCTATGGTTGTAATGAGTGACAGATTTGGGAGCTGAAGTCCCTTGAGTCACAGCAAAGTGTTGGGCAGTATAGACAGGTCTATAATGAACTTGTCTCATTTTCTCAAATCAGTGCAGATTGGGCGCCTGGGTGGCTCAGTTGGTTGAGCGACTGCCTTCGGCTCAGGTCATGATCCCAGCGTGCCAGGGTCGGGTCCCGCATCGGGCTCCCTGCTCAGCGGGGAGTCTGCTTCTCCCTCTGACCCTACCCTCTCTGTGCTGTCTCTCTCACTCTCTCTCTCTCTCTCTCTCTCAAATAAATAAATAAAAATAAAAAATCTTTAAAAAAAAGGAATTCAAATCAGTGCAGATTATAATGTGGAAGCAGGTATGACATCTCCCATCTTGTACTAGGAAGGACTGGAGAAAGTGAGCCAAGATCAATAGCAAGTAGGAATCTCAAATGGAGTTTTGTGAGCATTTTCTCAGAATCCCAAAGAAGAGTCATCATGGGTAGCAATGACACTGAAGCAGGCATATCCACCCAGAGGCTGAGTGGATGAAACTGTTAACATTGAGGGAACTATATGAATAGAGGCTAGGCTCCTGGGTCTAGCAAGAATGTCTTAGTTGATTATTCCTGCTGGACTCCGTGAAATTATATGCCAGATGGTATGTACAAGTGTCCATATCCAATTATCTGAGAACGGGGATCATAGTTTTTTCAGAAGAGTCTATAAGAGGGTTAAAGATTGCTACACATATTTCCCTATGAGGAAGATCCTATAGATCATAAATCTATAGAAACGAAATGCAGGAAAGTATCTTACTTCTTAGTCCCCAAGGATCACCCCTCCCCTTGTCTTGCCAATCATGGCAAGCAGCATGGAAGGAGGGTGGTTTGATGGGGTTCAGTATCAGCTATGAACTAGTTGGAGTTATGTGAGTGCTATGTCTTTACCTGGGTACCTTGGCCTCCCGTCTTGGTTTAGCTCTTGGTGGTACATTTCATTCAAGTTATAGACTCAGGATTCTTAGGACCATATCCCTGCTTGGTGTTTTCGATGATTAAATAAAGAAGCCAAAGGAAGTAGATGTCAGTGTTTTGCAAAATGTGGCCCAGGACTACCTACATCAGAATCATCTGGGTAACTTGCTAGAAATGCAGATCTCCAGATCTCTCAAGCCCTGACAGACTAAATCAGTCTATAAGAGTTGGGGCAGGAATCTACATTTTTAAAGAGGCTTTCCATGTCATTCTTATGCATAACAAAATTTGAACCTTGACCCCAGTAGGAGCTCTCAAATGTTCTCCAAGTTGACCGCAGAGTGAACAAAGACTGCCTTTGCTTGTATTCCTCTCCTTTAAGCTTACCTCACCTCCCATTGCATCCAAGAAGCCTTTTTCAGACTTCTCCAGTTTTCATTGATTTTTTTTTCCCCCACGAATCTGGTACCCAGAAGTCTTGCCTTATTCTCCTTTCCATTTATGTCACTCTGGTCTCCCTAATTCAGTTAGAAGCAATGAACTCCTCAAAGGCTACTTTGCACTCAATCCAGTGCCTCATTTATCTCTAGGGGGAAGGAGAATATCCAGTAAACAACCTTTCTTCCAGGGTACACCTGCCTCTCAAAATGTCAGCAAGTCTGTAAACTTCACCAATAGAAACCAAGTAGTCTTAGCTTACCAACCTCAAGTATTGATGGTGGGCATGTCTTTCCTCAAGTATTGATGGTGGGCATGTCTTTCCATCTGGAAATCACAGTCTCTTCCTGCTATTTCTTTTGGTTTTCCAAGGCTGTCATTCCTGTTGGTATTTACTTTGGAAGTGGTAGGAAATAAGCCCTGAAGAATTTGGATTACATTCAAAGATGCAATGAGCTGGTGCAAAAAACTCACGGGTGCAATGAGATGGTGTAAAAAAACACACGGGTCACAGTGGTTTGCAAAATGCTCAAAGAGTTTCATCTCCCAGTGTTTGACTTTCATCCATCTGCTCAACAGGACACTTTCTTTGAGGTTCAGGACTTCAAGGGAAGGGTGTTAATCTTCATGTTTCCCTGAGGATGTGGTCAGGACCTTGAGAAAAGGATTGATTGGAGCTCAGGCCAAAATGTGCATGAGATGGTACACATCTGTGTGCTTCTCACCCCTGATTTCCATCTCACGAGGCCTGGATATCTTTGATAAGCTTCAGTGAGCATCTGGAATTTTGGAAGGTTGTGAAAATCACATTCTCTGAGAAAGTTTGGTTCATTCCCCAGCCTCATGTCAAACATTGCTATTTTTTTCTTTTGGGAGTCATCCATAAGGAACCAGACAAGGAACTCATTTCAGGGCATTTGCAATGATCTGGTAGGCTTCTGAAACCAGTGGACTTCAAATATATTCCCAAGGGTATATCTGAGTTTCATAAAACCAGTCAAAATCTCTTTTCAAGTGCATGTGGCATTACCACACCACAGTCTTAATGCATGACGTCATGTGCTCTTGCATTTTCCCTTCATTCTCGAACAGTTGGCCTAGTAGCTGCTCCTGGAACTCATAACAAAGATGTCAACTGTGGAAGTTGATGAAGTCTGAGGACTGTATTGTCTTTCATCAGAACATACTTTTTGGAAGCCTTTAAGAAGCACAATGGCTCAGCAGCCCAAGCTCATTCTTTTTAAATAAGAAGACAGATCCATGAGGCTTTGCAAAAAAGGATTCGCATTTTAAAAATTAATCATACACACAACTTGGCTCTTCTTTTTTCTCTATAGAGTCACACACCCCTGCATTTTAGAAAGGATATAAGTCCACTGCATTTTCATTGGCCTGTGTCAGCTAAGGTTTTACAAGTTAGATTGAATTGAGCACATCCTCACTAGAAAACAGCCAGCTGAGGAAAAGACCACAACATTCTCTACCATAATGTACAAGCCAGTAAAATCCATTATGGGAGCGGAATCTGCTGCCATGGTTTGGGAAACTAAATATAAGCCATGATAGTAACATTATAGAAGCAATTTATTTCTTGGCACTTAGGGATATTTTCGAGGGTCTGGCAGCTCCCTAAAATTGACTGCAAAACCATGAATGTCTATGCAAACTTGAGTTTTAGTGGCAGAAGAGTCTCTAACTCTCATCAGATTTTCAAAGGGGTCTCTGACCCCAGAAAAGGTTGAAAATCAGCAAGCATAATGCTGCATTCAAGATCACATGTGCCTGATTGCTGAACCTGACAGCAGGCTGCACTGTGTATCAAAATGATATTAATTCTGAAGACAGTGGAGGCAAAGATCTGAAATCAAGATTACCCCAGATCATGTAGGGCATATAGCAGTCTGATAGAGAATGATCTAAGGGACAGAAGTGGACTCTTCTATTTTTTTTTAATTCATGAACCTTTCACTGAACATTTGGGTGGCAAGGTCTCTGCTAGGAACAAGAGTTCCAAAGATGAATTGGCCTCAGCTCTGTCTTTAGAGGGCTCACAATTTACAGTGAGAGGCAAAGCATTCCCTTTTGCTTCTAAAATTATGGCTCATATATCTTTGCTCTGCTGTAAGAAAAATCCAGCAGAAGCACTATGGGTTCAGCAGTTCTAGTGTTAATGGGATGGAGTGGAGAAGCTCTTGTTGCTTTTGGAAGCCCGTGATAGTTCAGAAAATATGAGACCTCTCCCTCCCTCTGGAAAATACACTCATCTTGCCTGTCTGTTCATTGCACCTTCTCCCCATCAGGGGAGGAAACATAACAATTTTTGTTTCGAGAGATTAAATTGCTTGGCTGACTGTTGTGGCCCTGGGTGGGATGAAACTAGACATCGTTAATGGAATGTGTAGCTGCCTTTTTTTTTTTTTTTTTTTTTTTTGTGGATCGTTTTGAAAAGTATTTAGCTGGAGAGCATTAGCACAGCTTGGGCAAAAGTGCTTTGTGGGAAAATTAAATACCCATATTTCTCCATCTCTGTGACTGCTCCCTGAGTGTGGCCTTTTAAAGGGGGTCCTGGTGAAGGCCTGTGAGTTGAGGGCTGGCTCTGAAAGCCTGTGGACCACACCTGAACTCAAACCCAACTGGTCCTTGCTTTGTGGTTCTCACTGCTCACAGCCAATTTGCCAGAGGCTCCCAGCCTCTTCGACAGGCCACCTAGAAAGGATTGAAAGGCATGATTCAATAGGAAGGAAGTGAACTTGGGGTGGAATGGACTTTGGTCTCCCCTTCACACCTTCCTGATTTTAGCTTGTTTGGATCCAAAACTCTGCTATTGAAAACTGCCCATCCTCGCTGGGAAAGTCAGCTGTCCTAGGCGGCTTCTGGAAAAGGAATGCTTTGTTCTGTGCCACCATGTGGACCAGGTGAGCTGCTGGAATTCGCTCTCCCAGATAGGGCCTAAATGTTGCCAAATTTATCTCCAAACCAGCAGCATCTAAATGGTGCTAGGCTCTACCTACAAGGACACTTCCACAATCAAAGTTCATTCTTTGAAGGACAGGTAAAAATCTCCTTTTTTGGCCATTTGGCTCCACTGAAGGCTTAGAGGTGAAGTTAGCAAAATGTGATCCCCATGTCCCCAATTCTTTCTATTTCACTCAATTTTGTGAACAAGGGGCCCAATTCGGCCACTCGTTCCAATTAATTTGTTCTCAGAATCTGCTCATCTCATTTATGTGGAGCGGAACCTTAAAGCACTGAGCAGAAAGCAGAGTACACAGGGGGATTTAATAAAGAGATGCTGACCCCAAGCAGTGCCAAATTCATATGTTACTGCCTTCTTCGCAAAGTCCTCTCTGGTCCTCCCACTGAAATAAATTGCTTCTCTCCCACACCTGCCACTCTCTGTACCTGTCCTGCAAAACACTCCAAACTGCCTTGGCCATGACTTAGTCACTCATATGGGGCCCCCATTTCTATATTCTCCCACTGCCATGCTAGATACTCAGTAGTGCAAACATTTTGGTTAATTATAAAGTCTACCCAGCCCTGACATTTTGGGCTGCTTCTCCCTTCAATGATAATCACACAGCTATTGCTGACACCTCTGTCGCTCAGACACTCTATGTTATTCCATATATATATATACCACTTGCTACAATCCACTATCATTATCCTCCTTCACAGATGAGGAAGCTGAGATTCGAAGAGAATAAGGAGCTTTCCCCCAAGACCATTAGCTACTCTAGTGTCAGAACTTGAACTCGAGCCTGTTTACCTTAAAAGACTGTGCTGTGGCTTCACAATGGGACACTGCCTGTCCTCAGATGCCCACGACAGAGCCTCCAGCTGAGCAGTGTTTTCCACCCTTGAATTGGAAAACAAACCCTATGTACAAAGATGCAGTAACATATGCGGTTAGCTACCAAGGGATGCTAAAGTAGTGGGTGAAAGTTTTATGGGAAAGAGGATATATACAAGTCCCAGAGTATCTCCCCCCAAATTATTTATTACATGGGAGAAATAGTAACTTTTACATTGGAGAAAACTGGCAGATCTGACCTTAACCCAGTAATAAAAGCCAACATCATTGATATGGGGACAAGAGGGTATCTTGTGTCTCCTGGTAGGAAGTGCTATGGAGGACATAACATCACTCTGGTCTTCCTGCCAAAGATGCGTAACTTGAATCTAATCATGAGGAAACACTGGAATGTGCTACAAAGTTTTGAAGTCTCAAGGTCAGGAAGCAAAGAAGCGCTAAGGAGCTATTCCAGATTAAAGGACACTAAAGGTTCCAGACTAGAAGCAGCTAAACATAATGATGATCTTGGGTTGTACCCAAACCAAGGCAAAAATAGCTGTATCCAGGATCTCTGAGACAATTGATGGGATTTGAATATGGACTATGAATTAGAAAATAGTATCAATGTTAAGTTGTATCAATGTTAAATTTTCTGATTTTGATAACAGCCTGTGATTAGATGGGAGAATATTCCTAGGAAATGCACACCACAGTATTTAAGGTTATAGAGGCACAATATCTCCAGTCAACTCAATAGTCAGGAAAACATACTAAGTATGTAAAATGTATGGAAAGAATAATAAAGCAAGTGAAACAAAATATAAACAGTAGGTGGATCTGGGTAAAAGGCATATAAGAGTTTCATGTACAATTCTTAAGTTTTCTGTAATTTTCAAAAGAAATCAAAATTAGGGGTAGCAATTCTTATATCACACAAATTAGATTTTAAGCTAAAGACTGTAGTTAGAGATACAGAAGGACACTATATCATTTTTAAAGGGTCTATCCAACAAGAAGATCTAACAATTGTAAATATCTATGCCCCCAACATGGGAGCAGCCATATACATAAGCCAACTGTTAACCAAAATAAAGAGTCATATTGATAACAATATGTTAGTTGTAGGAGACCTCAATACTCCACTCTCAGCAACAGACAGATCATCTAAGCAGAAAATCAACAAAGGAATAAGAGCTTTGAATGACACACTGGACCAGATGGACCTCATAGATATATACAGAACATTCCACCCTAAAACAACAGAATACTCATTCTTCTCGAATGCACACAGAATTTTCTCCAGAATAGACTATATACTGTGTCACAAATCAGGTCTCAACTGACACCAAAAGATTGAGATTATACCCTGCATATTCTCAGACCATAATGCTTTAAAACTGGAACTCAATCACTAGAAAAAATTTGAAAGAAATTCAAACACTTGGAAGCTAAAGACCACTTTGCTCAATAATGTTTGGGTCAACCAAGGAATTAAAAAAGAACTTAAACAATTCATGGAAACCAATGAGAATGAAAACACATTTGTCCAAAACCTATGGGATACTGCAAAGGCGATCCTAAGGGGGAAATACATAGCCATCCAAGCCTCACTCAAAAATCCCGAATTTGCCAACTAACTTTACACCTTAAACAACTAGAGAAAAAGCAACCAGCAATGCCTAAGCCACGCATTAGAAGAGAAGTAATTAAGATTAGAGCAGAGATCAATGAATTAGAAACCAGAAACACAGTAGATCAGATCAATGAAACTAGAAGCTGGTTCTCTGAAAGAATTAATAAGATCGATAAACCACTGGCCAGACTTATCCAAAAGAAAAGAGAAAGGATGCAAATTAATAAAATTATGAATGAAAGGGGAGAGATCATGACTAACACCAAGGAAATAGAAACAATTATTAGAAATTATTATCAACAACTATATGCCAATAAATTAAGCAACCTGGCAGAAATGGACACCTTCCTGGAAACCTATAAACTGCCAAGATTGAAACAGGAAAAAATTGACAACCTGAATAGGCCAACAACCAATAAAGAGATTGAAGCAGTGATCAAAAACCTCTCAAAAACCAAGAGTCCAGGGACTGACGAATTCCCTGGGGAATTCTACCAAACATTCAAAGAAGAAATAATACCTTCTCCTGAAGCTGTTTCAAAAAATAGAAACAGAAGGAAAGCCTCCAGACTCATTCTATGAGGCCAGCATTACCTTAATTCCCAAACCATGCAAAGACCCCATCAAAAAGGAGTATTTCAAACCGATATCCCTGATGAATATGGATTCCAAAATTCTTAACAAATCCTAACTAATAGGATCCAACAATACATTAAAAGGATCATCCACCACAACCAAGTGGGATTTATCCCCAGGATGCAAGCGTGGTTCAACATTCACAAATCAATCAATATGATTGATTGACACATTAATAAGGGGAGAGAGAAGAACCATATGGTCCTCTCAGTTGATGCAGAAAAAGCATTTGACAAAATACAGCATCCTTTCCTGATTAAAACTCTTCAGAGTATAGGGATAGAGGAAACATTCCTCAAGTTCATAAAATCCATCTATGAAAAACCCACAGTGAATATCAACCTCAAATGGGAAAAAGATGAGAGCCTTTCCCTTAAGATCAGGAACACGTCAAGGATGCCCACATTCACCACTATTGTTCAACATAGTACTAGAAGTCCTACCAACTAAAAGAAATAAAGACAACAAAAGAACAACAAAAAGAAATAAAAGATATTCAAATTGGCAAAGAAGAAGTCAAACTCTCTTTCTTCACGGATGACATGATACTTTATGTGGAAAATCCAAAAGACTCCACCCCCAGATTAGTAGAACTCATATAGCAATTCAATAATGTGGCTGGATACAAAATCAATGCACAGAAATCAGTTGCTTTCTTATACACTAACAATGCAATTGTAGAAAGAGAAATTACAGAAACAGTTCCATTTACAATAGCACCAAAAACCATAAGACACCTCGGAATAAACCTAACCAAAGAGGTAAAGGATCTATACTCTAGGAACTACAGAACACTCGTGAAAGAAATTGAAGAAGACACAGAAAGATGGAAAAATATTCCATGCTCATGGATCAGAAGAATAAACATTGTTAACATGTCTATGCTGCCCAGAGCAATCTATACCTTCAACACCATCCCGATCAAAATTCCAATGACATTTTTCAAAGTGCTGGAACAAACAATCCTAAAATTTGTATGGAATCAGAAAAGACCCTGAATCACCAAGGAAATGTTGAAAAAGAAAAACAAAGCTGGAGGCATCACGTTGACTGATTTCAAGCTGTATTACCAAGCCGTGATCACCAAGACAGCATGCATGGTACTGGCACAAAAACAGACATGTAGATCAATGGAACAGAATAGAGAGCCCAGATATGGACCCTCAACTCTATGGTCAACTAATCTTCGACAAAGCAGGAAAAAATATCTAATGCAAAAAAGACAGTCTTCAATAAATGGTGCTGGAAAAATTGGACAGCTATATACAGAAGAATGAAACTCGACCCTTCGCTTACACCATACACAAAGATAAACTCTAAATGGATGAAAGACGTCAATGTGAGACAGGAATCCATCAAAATCCTAGAGGAGAACGTAGGCAGTAACCTCTTCGACATTGGCCACAGCAACTTCTTTCAAGATACATCTCCAAAGGCTAGTGAAACCAAAGCAAAAATGAACTTTTGGGACTTCATCAAGATAAAAAGCTTCTCAGAGAAAGACATGTATCATATGACCTCACTGATATGAGGAATTCTTAATCTCAGGAAACAAACTGAGGGTTGCTGGAGTGGTGGGGGGTGGGAGGGATGGGGTGGCTGGGTGATAGACATTGGGGAGGGTGTGTGCTATGGTGAACGCTGTGAATTGTGTAAGACTGTTGAATCACAGACCTGTACCTCTGAAACAAATAATACATTGTATGTTAAAAAAAAAAAGAAGAAGAAGAAGAAGATAGCAGGAAGGAAAAATGAAGGGGGGGAGAATCAGAGGGGGAGACGAACCATGAGAGACTATGGACTCTGAGAAACAAACTGAGGGTTCTAGAGCGGAGGGGGGTGGGGGGATGGGTTAGCCTGGTGATGGGTGTTAAAGAGGGCACGTACTGAATGGAGCACTGGGTGTTATACGCAAACAATGAATCATGGAATACTACATCAAAAACTAATGATGTAATATATGGTGATTAACATAGCATAATAAAAAAAAGATAAAAAGCTTTTGCACAGCAAAGGAAACAGTCAACAAAACAAGGAGGCAACCCACAGAATGAGAGAAGATATTTGCAAATGACACTACAGACAAAGTGCTGATTTCCAAGATCTATAAAGAACTTCTCAATCTCAACACCCAAAAAACAAAAAATTAAGTAAAAAAAAAAGATATGAACGGACACTTCTCCAAAGAAGACATACAAATGGCTAACAGACACATGAAAAAATGTTCATCATTATTAGCCATCAGGGAAATTCAAATCAAAACCACATTGAGATACCACCTTACACCAGTTAGAATGGCAAAAATTGACAAGGCAAGAAACAACAAATGTCGGAGAGGTTGTGGAGAAAGGGGAACCCTCTTACACTGTTGGTGGGAACGCAAGTTGGTACAGCCACTTTGAAAAACAGTGTGGAGGTTCCTCAAAAAAAACTGAAAGTAGAGCTACCCTATGACCCAGCAATTGCACTACTGGGTATTTACCCCAAAGACACAGATGTAGTGAAAAGAAGGGCCATATGCACCCCAATGTTCATAACAGCAACGTCTGCAATAGCCAAACTGTGGAAAGAGCTGAGATGCCCTTCAACAGATGAATGGATAAAGAAGATGTGGTCCATATATACAATGAAATATTACTCAGCCATCAGAAAGAATGAATACCCAGCTTTTACATCAACATGGATGGGACTGGAGGAGATTATGCTAAGTGAAATAAGTCAAGAAGAGAAAGCCAATTATCATGTGGTTTCACTTATTTGTGGAACATAAGGAATAGCCTGGAGGACATTAGGAGAAGGAAGGGAAAAATGAAGGGGGGGACATTGGAGGGGGAGAGGAACCATGAGAGACTATGGACTTTGAGAAACAAACAGGGTTTTAGAGGGGAGGCGGGTGGGGGGATGGGTTAGCCCGGTGGTGGGTCTTAAGGAGGGCACGTACTGCATGGAGCACTGGGTGTTATACAAAAACAATGAATCATGGAACACTACATCAAAAACTAATGATGTATTGTATGGTGACTAACATAACATAATAAAATAAAAAAAATAGACAAGAGAAAGAAAAAGAAAAGTAGCATCAACTCAAGGTGGATCTAAAACCTAAAATTTTGAAACATACAAAGAATATTAACACCAAGAATGACACCAAGTAAAATCAAATAGTGGGAAATAAAATCATTCTGCACAAAATAAAAGTAAATGTGCCGTCTTAAGAAGACTTCAAGATATCTAGAGTTATCAAAGAGCTATCAAAAACACTAGCATCATTCCAAAGAAGTGAGAAATGATGCAAAAAAAAAAAAAAAAGATGGAGAAGGAAGGGAAAAATGAAGGAGAGGAAATCAGAGGGGGAGATGAACCATGAGAGACTATGGACTCTGAGAAACAAACTGAGAGTTTTAGGGGAGAGGGTGTGAGGGGATGGGTTAGCCCGGTGATGGGTATTAAGGAGGGCATGTATTGCATGGAGCACTGGGTGTTATATGCAAACAATGAATCATGGAACACTATATCAAAAACTAGTGGTGTACTGTATGATAACTAACATAACAGAAAAGATGATTTTTTAAAAAATTAAAAAAATAAATCAAAATTAAAAGCTGCAAAAATTTTTAGAGTAGTTGTTGAAAATAAAGGCTCTGGAGTTGGACTAACTGGTCTTAAATCCTGGATCTGTCAAGTATTGGCTGTGTGACTTTGGCCAAGATACCCAACTACTCTATGTCTCAGTTTCCTTGCTTAGAAAAATGGAGCTAATGAAGTGCTTACTCTTAAGATTTTCTGATGATTAAATGAACAAATATGTGCAGAGTAGAACGTGGGGCCTCATCAGCACTCATTAAGCATTAGCTAAGATTAGCAGTAAATGTGAAGGTCAACTGTACCAATTTCTTTGGTATTGTCCTGATATGTATGGATTCCTGTTTTATTAGATGCTCTCCAGGGGAGCAGTTCTAAAGACGAGCAAATTGTTAGGAGATTTGGAGGCCATTTCATCAAACACATGCTGTCCTTGAAGGGCTTGAATGCAAGGCAGTTAACAAGAATTAATGAGAAATTGGCAGCCTGATTTTTTTGGCCCAGTCAAAATGTGTGGAGTCTCGCTGCTAATTAAGTCTCTACATTTTTCCCAGAACAATGCCACCTGTAGGTTTGCCTGATTTATGTATTTATTTTTCCACATGGCAGCTACGTGAAAGAAAAACAACTAGCATTGTGAAAAAAGAAATGAGGTTTCCCCAAAACGCAACAGAGGAGCCCTTAAGAAATGATGGCTAGATTTTTGTGATACACCACTGATTGTCTAAAACTCCAATTATAAGTTGGAGAAGTATTGTTGAACTAATAAAGATTGATTTCTCCCTACCGGTTACAAGGCACTGTGCAGGACACCGTTGGGAGCTTGAGGGCGAATAAGATATGGGATAGTTCTCAGGTTACACTGCGCAGGACCTCAGTTCCGGAACAGAGTGACCAGAATGAGAGAGTCTTGGGATGAAGTCAAAGTGGTGGCCAGGGCCAGATTTCAGGGGCCTTGGAAGCCATGTGAAGGCATTTGGGCTTGATGCTAAGTATTACAGGAATCCACTGAAGCGTATTAACATAGGAGTGGATTAACTGACTTATATTAAAAAAAAAAAAAAAAAGTCTGGCTGTTGTGTGGGCCAAGTCCAAAGCAAGGAGATTAGAGAGGAAGGCTTTGTAATCCATCAGGCGGAGAGATGATGGTGCTGGACAAGGATGAGAACTGTGGAGAGAAACCAGTTCCCAGTGAAGTTATTTTGGAGGTAGAGCCGCTGGAACTTGCCAGTAAGATGGGTTGGATGGAAGTGAGGGGTGGTGAGGGAATGGTAGGAGCCGAGGGAGAGCCTAGTTTTGAAAGAAGGGTAGGATTTGAACATGTACTGTTGACAAGGAGGATATTATAGGCAGGGAGGCATGAGCAGAAACATGAGGTGAGAAAATGGAGCCCATGTCCAGAGAGGTAGGAGTAACTGGAATCTTTCTGGAGAATGAGGTGCCAAAAGGAAAAGCACAGTAGATGTGGTTGGAGCTGGAGTGGAAAATGCCAGACCAAAGAAAATGAATTTCTTTCTGCAGGCAATATGGAACCACCACAGGATTTTGTGTTTGTTTGTTTGTTTGTTTGTTTAAAGATTTTATTTATTTATTTGACAGAGAGAGACATAGCGAGAGAGGGAACACAAGCAGACGGGAGTGGGAGAGGGAGAGGCAGGCCTCCCGCCGAGCAGGGAGCCTGATGCGGGGCTCGATCCCAGGACCCTGGGATCATGACCTGAGCCGAAGGCAGACGCTTAACGACTGAGCCACCCAGGCGCCCTCCACCCCAGGATTTTGAACAGACTAAAGCCCCAGCAGGCCTCCACTGGTTAGAACAAGTCTACCGCCTTCCTACTGACCCATTCTTGTACTCAATGACTTAAAGAGTATTTTGCATCTAACATAAATTTCTCTATTGGTTCCATGGAAAACACACACACCCACGCATTGCCTACCTCACTGATTTTTAAAACAGTTTCACTTCCCTTTTAAGGCTGCTGGTGGGCCGTCATATTTACCAGACTATTGGCAATTTCACACATTCAAATTACAACCTCCCAACTTCTGCAAATAAAAGATCTTTATGTTCCCCAGTTGTGAAGTTTACTCGCAATTTCTATGCAGAGCGTTCTGTCTGTGCTTGCATTCAGAGGCTCTGTGAGCACATCTGCTCACTGCCACATTTGAGAATTCCCAAGAAAAAGAGGGTTTTGTTGTAAAAGGTCTGGCAGCCTGAGCTCTTTCCAAAGGATGCCTCGTGGACGCTGTGCTGGAGGGAAATTGTCACAACAGAGGCACCAACCCTGACAGTGTGGCCAACTATTAGTCTGACACCAAAGGAAGCCCACAGTGATGAGCTTGATAAGAGATCCATCAGGCTTCTCATCCTACTGATGAGATGACCTATTTGGGGCTTCTATAGAATAGATCATTCTGTCACTCAGTAAATATTTGAATTAGTGGATGGGAAAGGCCTTTGTAACCATGGTGAAAAATTAAAGGTTGGATGCTGTTCTTATCACATATTGAGCTGCAGGTAGACAAGAGGAGTGTAATGAGAGGTTCAGAGCAGGCAAGGACATCACAGTCAGACCTGGGTTGGAGTCCAGGCTCTAGCACCTCTTTGCCTCGAGACATTGCACTTTACCTCTCTCCGTCTTTAGTTTTTTTAGCTATACAATGGCATGATAAGAATTACTTGATGGAGTTGCCGGGATTATTCAATAAGACAATTTGTATACTGCTTGTATCTCATAATAAGTTCCCTATAAAGCTTTAACAATCCCTTTCTCATATAACCATCTTAAAGGCAGTTTTCTACATGAAGCCATTAGATGGACAGTGGAGCTCCTGGAGCTGTAGAAATTTAGAGAAGAAGCATCAGCGTAATAGAATAATCAGGAAGGCATCATGGAGACCAGAAATTATAGCTAAGCCTTGGGCCACAAGAAGGATGTCAACAGGTTTTTATTGTTCTCTCCTATAGCATTTCATACAGTGTATTCTAATTGAGATATGACTGATTCTAGAGAGGAGGGGTCATGCCTGATTCTTTCTTGTAGTGTTTCCTATGCTTAGCACGGTGCAAGATACCCAGAAATGGATTAATAAATATTGGATGGGTGGGTAGATGGGTGGGTGGGTGGATGGATGGATGGATGTAAAGAGAGAAATTTTAAGGGAATAACATTTAGAGAAGAGGAAAAGCAGTGCAAATGTATGGAAGTGGGGATCAGATGGATCATGACATGGTTTTGGCTCATAATGAGCTCATGATGCTTGGAGCAGAGGATATTTGATAGAGAACTGCAGGAAAATAAGTCCCCAGATATTAGAACAAAGTTCAGGCCCCCCTGTAGGCTGAGGAGAGGATGCTCACTTGATAGTGAAGTCAACTGGGGCATCTTTAGCTGGAGAATTTCAGATGGAGAAAGATGTTAGGACAGTTAGTCTGACAGCAGTGTGAACAAAGACCTAGAGGAGACAGAAATAAGAGGGGAAAGCCAGTCAGAGCCTGGCATTGGGAACAAAAAATAGAAATGACTCTGGGGTTAATGGATCCCGGTTCAAATCCTGGCTCAGACAAGTTGCCTAACATCTCAGAGTCTGTTTCCTCAAAATGTCTTACTTGTCGTCCTGTTCTTTTCTCCTTGCAATAAAATTACTTTCAGAATATCTTTTAAATAATTGTAACCACTCTTAGTACTAAGTACTTAACCTGCGGCAGAGCCTGCAACAGGGCTTTGCAGGCATTACCTGCTTTCCCTAAATTAAGTTACAACGGTTCTAGGAAATAGGTAGCTATTACCCCATTTAAGAGATGGAGAAACAGATATACAGCACTTTAATGAGCTGTGCAATCTCCTCCAGCTGATGGGAGAGGAGGGATTCATACCCAAGTCAGCCTGATGCCTCAGCTTGCCTTCGTTATTTTTTAAATAAGCTTATATTGAAGTCGAATGTGTAGAGTGAACAGCTCTTTCAAAAGACTTCCATCTGTGATTCCTCCCTCTGGTATTCACCCCTTTGTATAATCCCCACCCTTTGAATTTGGGCTGGTCCTAGTGACTTGCCTGTAATGAATAGAATATGACACCTGGGGGCACCTGGGTGGCTCCACGGGTTAAGCATCAGACTCTTGATTTTGGCTCAGGTCACGCTCTCCGGGGCGTGGGATCGGGCCCTGCGTCCGGCTCTGCGCTCATTGGGGAGTCTGCTCAAATTCTCTCTCTCCTCCTCCCTCTGCCCCTCCCCCATTGCTCGTGCTCTTTCTCTGAAAAAAGACAACATGACATGTGATGCAATGTCACTTCGTGATTAGGTTACAAATGCCTGTGACTTTCATCTTGGTAGCACTCTTCTCCCTCTTGGCTTGCATGCTTTGGTGAAACAAGCTGCCATGTTGGAGAAGCCCATGTGGTCAGCAACTGAGGGTGGTCTCTGGCCGACAGCTGGCATGCAGCTGAGGCCCTCAATCCAGCAGCCCACAAGGAACTGAATCCTGCCCACAACCACATAAGTGAGTTGGAAGCAGAGCCACCCCAGGCAAGCCTTGAGGTGAGACCGCAGCCCTAGCTGACATCTTGCTTCAGAGACCCTGAAGCAGAGATCTCAGTTATGCCATGCTCTCTTCCTGAACTACAGAACCTGTGAGATAGTAAATGTTTTGAGCCTCTAGGTTTTGAGGTGGTCTGTGGGTAGCAGTAGACAACTAATACACCACACAAAAAAGAAAAGTGTATAAATCACAGTGGTACAGCTTGATGAATTTTCACTGAGGAAGCACATTTGGTAACCAGAACTACCATCACTGATGGATGTAATCAAGAGATAGATCATCACCAGGCCCCCAGAAGCTGCATTCCTACACCTCATACTGCCCCCATCCCACCATCCCAAGGAAAATGACTCTCTTGAGGTCTAACACCGTAGGTTAGTTTTGCCTGATTTTGAACTTACATAAATGGAATTGATGCATAAATATTCTTTTGTGTCTGACCTCTCTCTTGGAGGCTGCCTTCTTTTTTTTTTTTTTTAAAGATTTATTTACTTATCAGAGAGAGAGTGGGGGAGGTCAGAGAGAGAATCTGAAGCAGACTCCCCGCTCTCAAGCACACAGGCTCCATCTCATGACCCTGAGATCATGCCCTGAGCCGAAACCAAGAGTTGGATGCTCAAAGAAACTGAGCCACCTAGGCACCATTTGGAGCCTGCCTTCTTAATCGCTCCCTAAACCTCATCAGTGGAACCAGTGAACTTCATTATTCATCTTGCTATGATTTTCATCGATCCCATATAACTAATTCTGTGTATGTATTCTGTATAACAAATTACCTCAAAACATAGCTGGAAAAAAAAAGGTCAGCTTTTCCTGTTTGTGGTGCTTATACTTTTTACAAGCCATTTAAAGAAATTGAACTACCTTGGTCCCCTAAATTCACTAGAAGACACCTTGGGCAAGTCACTTCACTTTTCGGAGCCAGGGTTTCCACTTGTGTAAAATTAGGTAGTTTGGCCTAATTTTAAGTTCCATCTGTGGAATCCTAAACTTGTTGGAAGAACTTCTGGCCTAGATCACGACATACTCTGTGATGTCATCCCTTTACTCAGGCATGTTGACAAATTTAAGTAATTTTCAAAAATCTAGTTTAATTTTAATGCATCCCAAAGACACATAAAACCTACCACTCAGGATGGAGAGATATTATGAAATAAATAATACATAAGATGTGAATTCCAAAAGGGTTGGGAATCATAGGGCTGGAAAAAAAATGATGGTTTGACTTTTTCAAGTGTAAAATGAGGCCAATAAAGACAAATTACAATGATAACTGCCTACTTCTAATCAGTGGCAAATTATGGGTAAGTGGGTAACTGGGCAGTTAATCCTAGAAAAAGGCATTCTCTCTGTGATATTTGATACAGATTTGAAAATTTAGCCTTGAATAAAAACAATTTAACTCCCATTGGTGATTTCTTTCCACATCGTACATATAAATACTTTCAGTTTGGTTATTCTGAGTTTGTACAGCCCTGTGTATGTATCAGGAAGACATTGTACTCCTTGGAGAAAAGAGAAGTGAGTTCTCGGGAGCCTGTGACATCCACTGTGGTCATCTTACAGCTAGACTTGTCTACAATTTCTAGGATCGCTTTCTACTTGAAGCTGATCACATTTAGAATCACACAATTTCCACAGCTTATTTACCAAATCACTTTTTTATTGAAGCAAAAGGAAAGAAGCGTTCTCCAAAGTCATTGCTCTGATGTGTACAGTCTGGCCTTGCTCACTTCATCGTGAGTTATCGCGGTCTCTGCACCCCATGGCCTGGTCCCATGGGATTCCCATCAGTTCTTAGGTTTCCAGGCCTTTTTGGTACAGGCCTGGCCCCTTCTGAAAGCTCCTTTCAGGAGGCATCCCTGCCCATCCCACCCGGTGACTTCTTCCCAGCTCCTCTCTAACTCTTACAGGTGACATGTCCCCATCATCCTTATGTTCAGTTGGTTTAAAAGTAAATTTTTTATTAAGGTGTAATTCACATATCATAAAATCCACTCTTTTCAAGTATACAAATCAGTATTTCTAGTATATGCACAAGGTTGTACAATTGCACCATTTTCTAATTCTGGAACGTTTTCATCACCTCAGAAAGAAACCACAGGCAGCCATTCCCCATTCTCCCTTTTTCCACAAGCCCCTAGAGACCACGAATCTATTTTCTGTAGCTATGGACCTGCCAATTCTGGGCACTATAGACAAGCAGAATCCTGCAATACGTAGCCTCTGGTATCTGGCTTCATTCACTCAGCACAGTGTTTTCTGCATCCATCCATGCTGTAGCACGTATGCGAACTTCATTCCTCTTTACAGAGAAATAAATTCCATTGTCTGGATATGCTGAATTCTGTTGATCCATCCATCAGTGGATGGACGGTGGGCTTGATTCCACTTTTTTGCTGCTATGGGTAATGCTGCTATGAGCATTCGTGTGTAGGTGTTTGTGTGATATTCATTTCCTTCAATGTATTTATTTATCTAGATTGATTTATTTATTATTTGAGAGAGAGAGAGAGTGTGTGTGAGCAGAGGGAGGGCCAGAGGGAGAGAGAGAGAATCTCCAGCAGCCTCCCCACTGAGCACAGAGTCCCATGCAGGGCTTGATCTCAGGACCCTAATATGACCTGAGCCGAAATCAAGAGTCGGACGCTTAACTGACTGAGCCACCCAGGTGCCCCTCCATCCATCTTCACAACCACCATGAAATGTCCATGAGGGCAAATTCCTTGTCTGTCTCATTCACTGCAATTTCCTTAAAGCCCTAGCACAGTGCCCAGCAGCTAGACATTTGTTAAACAAATACATAAATAACAGATCAATGAAATATATAGTATTATAGTATTCTGTTTTAAAAATCAATTTTACTGTTACCATGAATATAGACCATGTATATACCTGTTTAACCACCACCAGAGCCACAATCAAGATAGGAGACACCACAGCCAAGACATAAGACAATTACATAACCTGAAAATGTTCCCTCATGCCCTTCCCAGTTCATATCCAGCCCCCAATCCCAGCCCCAGCCAAACACTGAGCTACTTTCTAACACTACAGACTAGATCTGCCTTTGCCAGAATTTTATATAAATGGAATCCTACAGTATGTACTCTTTTGTCTCAAGTGTTTTGCTTAGCATGTTTTTGAGATTCATACCTATTGCTGCATGTATCAGTAGTTGTTCCTTTTTATTACCAAATAGTGTTCCATCATAAGCATATACCACAATTTGGTTATCCACTCATTGGGTAATGGATATTGGAATTATTTCCAGTTTTTGGCTTTTATGAATAAGGCTACTATGGACATGCATGCACAAGTTTTTGTGTGGACATATGTTTTCATTTGTCTTGGGTATATACCCAGAAGTAGAATTGCTGGGTCTAATTGAAAATGGTACTTCTAGAAGCTGCCCAACTCTGTGCAAAATAATTACGTTTTACACCAGCAATGTATGAACTTTCCAGGAGCTCCACCTCATCACTATACTTTACGTTATCAGTCTTTAAATTTCATTCATCTGAGTATATGTATTAGTATCTCTTTGATACTAATTTTTCATTTGAGTATCTTTGATGGCGTAATAATATTGAACATCTTTTCATGTGTTTTTTGGACTTTGGGGAAGTGTCTGTTCAAACTTTCACCCATGTTTTTTTGAGTTACACTCTTGTTGAGTTGTAAGAGTCCTTTATGTATCCTGGATATAAGTCCTCTGTCAGAAAAATATACAGCAAATATTCTCTTGTAGTCTTTGGCTAGCTTTTTCATGTTCTTAATGGTCTTTCAGAAAGTAAAAACTGGTAAAATCCTTAGTCTTTTTTTTCCTTATAGATTATGCTTTTTGTATCCTAATTGAGAAGTTTTTCTTACTTCAAGATCACAGAGATTATTTTTTCCTGTTTTTTTTTCTAGATGTTTTAGCTTTTATGAGTAGGTCTAGAAGCCATTTTGAGTTGATGTTTGTGTATGATATAAAGTAAGGGTTAAAGCTCATTCATCTATACCATCTATACCCAACCAGCATCATGTGTTAAAAAGACTCTCCTTTTCCCTTTTAATTCTTCGGATACTTGTTGAAAATCAATTGGCTGTACATATGTGGATCTGTTTTTGAAGTCTCAATTCTTTTCCATTGATATATATTCTATCCTATATCAATACCATATTGTTTTTTTTTAAGATTTTATTTATTTATTTGAGAGAGAGAATGAGAGATAGAGAGCACATGAGAGGGAAGAGGGTCAGAGGGAGAAGCAGACTCCCTGCTGAGCAGGGAGCCCGATGTGGGACTCGATCCCAGGACTCCAGGATCATGACCTGAGCCGAAAGCAGTCGCTTAACCAACTGAGCCACCCAGGCGTCCCAATATCATATTGTTTTGATTACTGTAGATTTGTCACGAATCTTCAAATCTGGTAGTGTAAGTTCTCCCCTTTTGTTCTTTTTAAAACTTGTTTTTTGCTATTCTACATCCTTTGCATTTCTATATAAATTGTAGAAAATCATATTGATTTCTATAGGAAGTCCTGATAGGATTTTGATTGGTATTGCATTGAATGGGCAGATCAATTTGGGGAGAATTGACACATTAAAAATATTTACACATTCAATCCATGAACATGATAAATCTCTCAAGGTTTTTGAAAGGTCTTACTTAAAAAACATTTTTTTAAAAGGTCTTACTTAAATTCTCCTGGCAACATTTTGTAGTTTTCAGTATTCAGATATATATTTACAGGTATATAGATATACTTATTCCTATGTATTTCATGTTTTATGGTATTGTAAATATTTCTAAATTTTAATTTCTAATTCATTAGCATATAAAAATAGAATTAATTTTGTACACTGACCTTGTATTGCTCTTGTTAGACCCATTTACTACTTATAGATACTTTTAAAAAATATTCCTTTAAATTTTTTCCCCAGATGATCATGTCATCTGAAAATAAAGTTTTACTTCTTTTCCAGCTTATATGCTTTTTATTCCATTTTCTTGACAAATTGCATTGCCCAGAGTCTCATATGTCAAATATGAGTGACAAGAGTGGGCATCCCTTTCTTATTTGTGATCTAGGGGAAAAACATTCAGGTTTATACTCTTACATAGGATTTTGGCTATAGGTTTTTTGTAGATGTCCTTTATCATTTTAGAGAATTTTTCCTATTCCTACTTTGCTGAGAATTTTTATCATGAAAGTATATTGAAAATGTCAAATGCATTTTCAGCATCTGTTGAGGTGACCTTATGGTTTTCTTTATTCTGTTAATAAGATGAATTACACTGATTGGTTTTCAAATTTTAAACCATCTTGGCTTTCCTGGGATAAATCTCACTTGGTCATGGTATATTACTACTTATATATATTACTTACATATATTGCTTTTACTTACAGCAATTATGTTAAGAATTTTTGAGTCTGGATTCCTGTAGTTTCCATATAATTGTCTAGTTTTGATGTCAAAGTGACTCCAACCTTATAAAGTGAGTTGGGAAATGTTCCCTTTATTTTCTGAAAGAGTTTATGTAGAATTGGTTAATTTCTTCCTTAAATGACTGATAGTACTCATGAGCAAAGCCATCTCGGCATAAAGGTATTGTTTTTTCTGGTCAGGTTTTTTTTTTTTTTTTTTTTTTAGAGGGAGACATGACTTTATTAGAAAACAAAACAAAACAAAACAACTGAGGTGGTGAGTTGGTCCTTAATGGATGCCTTGGTGGATGAGGCTGCTCTTCGCTGCACTGGCCTTCTCCCGATCCTGCCACCAGGCAGGGTCCAACTCAAAGCAGCACCACAGCCGCAGGGTCTCATTTGCTGCTGCTGAGGCCACGGTGGCCCCATCTGGGCTTATGGTCAGACTTAGGACCCTGGCAGTGTGACCTTTAAGCTCAGCCACCTTGGCCATGGTTGGGTACTTTCAAATAACCAACTGGTTCTGGGCAAAGCCATGGCCTGAGATGAGCTCCCTCTAGTGGGGAGACCAGAGGATGGAGCACACCTGGGATTGAGCATCCACAGCACTCACACAGGACCCAGAGCAGACATTCCAGATTCGAATGTGTTGGTCGCTGGTGCCCCCTCCAGTTGCCAGGACATTGGACTGCCAAGGAAACCAAGCTACAGCCTTGACAGCCCCTTAATGCTGGAGGTGCATGTCTGCAGGGGAACCCAGCCACCCTCTCCAGGAGCACTAGGCCACACATTGACCAAGTTATCGTTGCCACCGCTGGCCAAAAGTCATCCATCTGGGGCCCAGCGCAGCCCACACACCTCTTGGCTGTGGCCGCTCAGTGTGGCCACATGGTGTTCTGCCACCCGAACATCATGGTGGTGGATGTGGCCAGAACGTGAGCCACTGGACGCGATATGGCTATTCCAACACAGGGAGCTCACACGGGCAGAATGGTCATGTTTCGAAGCCGCTTCTGCTGCCGCACATCCCGCAGCTGCACCTCCGCACTGCTGGTACCCACAGCCAAGTAGCTGCCCTCTTTGATCCAGGCCGCAGAGGATATATAGTTCCCAGGCTGCTCCATTTGCAGCAGCTGCAAGATGTCACCAGACCTTGTACTCCACAAGTACACGCTGTTGTCCTACGCCACAGCCAGTACCTTCCCAGAGCTCCAGCCCACAAGGTTCGGGTAGTAGTCATTCGGGATTTCAGGGGCGTCCAGGATTCGGTCTGGCAGGGAGGGAATGTAACGGCAGGTCTTCCGGCGGGAGCCGGGCGTGGCCTTCTGGCTGTAAAGCACTTTCAGTCTGTTCTGGTAACCCTCTGGGGCATTTTGTGGTTTTCCACTGAGCCGAAGGATCTTGGCTTCTTCCACATCAAAACCGTTCAGGTTCCGAAGCCCAGGCTTTCTGATGTTCCTTCTTGGTGGGCGTCTGGCTATCTTCAGGCTGGTTTTCCTTGCTCAGGAGGAAACGGGCCGCTTCCATCTGGGAAGCACCACGATGGGGGATACAGCGGTCACCGCCAGGTTTGCTGGGAGTGGTCTGAGCCTTGGAGCTGGGTTTGCCGGGAGTTCGGCCTGGGGTCCTGCTGGCGCTGTGGGATGGGTTGGCTGCCCGCATGGGTGAGGGAGCCGGCCCGCGGCTTCCTTAGCTTTGCACTGCCAGCGCGTGCGGGGGGTGCATTGGGGATGGGGGCGTCCAGCTGCAGCAGCGAGTGCAGGTCACTCTTGAACACGAACTGCGCCATGGCAGCGTCTGCAGAGGGAGGAGTCCTTGGAGTGGGTGCCCGCCGAGTCCTTCAGCCCCCAGCAGGTTCCAATCCCAGACCGTTCTGGTCAGGTTTTTAATATGAATTTAATTTCTTTTAACAAATTCAGGATTGTTTATGTTTTCTACTTTTTGGTATCAGCTTTGCTTATTTGTGTCTTTCAAGAAATTTGTCTATTTCAGTTAAATTTTTAACTTATGGAAAAAAGTTGTTCAAATTTGTATTGTTTTTCTAATGTCTGTAGGATCTCTAGTGAAGTAGTATCCAGTGATGTCCTTTTGCATTCCTCATATTGGTTATTTGTGCCTTCTCTTTGTTTCTTGATTAATCTAGTTAAAAGTTTATTAATTTTGTTGACTTGTTTTGCTTCATTGATTTTTCTTAATGTTTATCCATTTTCTATTTCAGTGATGTCTGCTCTTATTTTTACTCATTTGAATTTAATTTTTTCTTCATCTAGGTTCTTAATGCAACACTCGGATCATTGATTTTGAGCCTTTTTTTGCCCTCTTTATAGTTATAAATCCCTAAATTTTATATGTTGTGCTTTAATTTTAATTTAGTTCAAAATATTTTCTAATTTCCCATATGATTTGGTTTTGGGTTTTTGTTTTTGTTTTTTTTTTTTTGATCCATGGATTATTTAGAAGGATGTTTCCTGGGAATTTTTCGGCCATTTGCCTGCTCTTGGTTTCTAATTTAATTCTATTGTGCTGAAAGAACATAGTCCGTATGATTTTAAATCTTTTACGTTTACTGAAAGCCTCCCTTGGGGGCCCAGCATATGATTTATCTTGGTGAATATTACCTGTGTACTTGAAATGGATGTATACACTGTTGTTCTTTGTTGGAGCAGTCTATAAATGTCACTTAGGTCAGATAGGTTTTAAGTGTCATTCACGTTTTCTATATATTTACTGATTTTCTGTCCACATCTCCTATTGATCATTGAAAGAAGAGTGTTGGAGTTTCCAACAATATCCGTAGATATGTGGCTTTCCCTCTCAGTTCTGGCAGTTTTGTTTCATACATTCTAAAGCTCTGTTATTTAGGATTGTTATCGCATTTTGATGAATTGAGCCCTGTAGCATTTCATAATATTCCTCTTTATCCCTATTAATAGTCCTTGTGCAGAAGTCTGTTTTTCTGATGTCAGCATAGCTACTGCAGGGACGCCTGGGTGGCTCAGTCAGTTAAGCATCTGCCTTTGGCTCAGATCATAATCCCAGGGTCCTGGGATAGAGTCCCGCATCGGGCTCTTTGCTCAGCAGAGAGCCTGCTTCTGACTCTGCCTGCCCCTCCCCCGGCTTGTGCTCTCTCTCTCTCTCTCTCTCTCTCTCTCTCTCACACACACAAATAAGTAAATAAAATCTTTAAAAAAAAAAAGTATACCTACTGCAACTTTCTTGAGTCTTGTTGACGTGCTCCAGGTTTTTCCTGCCTTTGACTTTCAACCTATTTGTATCTTTATATTTAAAGTAGGTTTCTTGTACATAATATATGGTTGGGTCTTGCTTTTTATATTTTTATTTTTATTTCTTGATCCAGTCTGACAATCTCTACCTTTTAAATTGTAACGTTTAGATCACTTTTGATGTGTGTATTTATTATATGTGTGTGCAGCAGTCTACCACCTTGCTGTGTGTTTTCCTTTTGACTTATCTGTTCTTTGTTCCCCTTTTCTCCCTTCTTTTGGATTTGTATTTTTTAAATTTTTATTGTTATGTTAATCACCATACATTACATCATTAGTTTTTGATGCAGTGTTCCATGATTCATTGTTTGCGTATAACACCCAGAGCTCCACGCAGAACGTGCCCTCTTTAATACCTATCACCAGGCTAACCCATCCCCCCACCCCCCTCCCCTCTAGAACCCTCAGTTTGTTTTTCAGAGTCCATCGTCTCTCATGGTTCGTCTCCCCCTCCGATTTCCCCCCCTTCATTCTTCCCTGTACCTCTGAAACAAATAATACATGTTAAAAAAAAAAAGAAAAAGAAGAAAATAGCAGGAAAAATATTTGAGTATTTTTAAGTTCCATCTTTTTCTCCATGATTGATTTATTAGTTATAATTTATTTTTTAGGGTTTACTCTGTGGTCTGTATGATACAGCTGTCAGTGATCACAGCTTAACTTCATGAACCTTACTTATACCAAAATAACTTGTTTTTCCTCTCCCTTTTTTTGTGCTACTGTTATCAAAGATTTTACTTCTATGTGACACCTTGCTATTATTTTCACTTTAAACAGGCAATTATTTTTTAGAGAAATTTATAGTGAGACTTTTTTAAAAAAATATTTACCTATTTATTATTTCCAGTCTTCTTTATTCATTGGTACCGTCATTTCATCTCTCCAATAGTACATGCCTTTCGATGACAAATGCTCTCAACTTTTGTATGTCTGAAAAAGTCTTTATTTTGCCTCTGTTTTTTGAAAGATATTGTATTGGCTCTAGAACTCATTACTGACTGTTTATGTTTCTTTCAGCCCTTTGAAAAAGTGATCTCATTTTCTTCTGAACTGCATAGTTTTTGACAAGAAGATTCTTGTCATTTTTATCTTTGTTCCTCTAAATTTAATATCTTCTTTCCCTTCTGCTTTTAAGATTATTCCCTTTGCTAGTGTCTTCCAGCAATTTGATTATACTGTCCCTTGGGATGGTTTTATTTTGTGTGTTACCTTTGGGGTTCATTAAGTTTCTTGGATTTGTGGTTTATAGTCTTCATCAAGTTTGGAAAATTTTTTACTCTGTTTCTTCAAATATTTGTCTCATCCCTTTTCCAAATTCCCATAATACATGTTAGACCACTAGATACTTTCCTACAATTCAGTGAGATTCTGTTATTTTTCTTTCTGTGCTATTTTTTTTCTTTGGACAGTTTCTATAGTGACATCTTCTAGTTCACTAATATTTTATTCTTTAGTATTTAACTTGCTGCTAATCCCATCCAGTGAATTTTAAATTTCAGATATTGTAACTTTCATTTCTAGAAGTTCCATTGGTTCTCCTTACATTGTCAACTTCTCATTATAGTCAGGTTTTCCTTCAAAAACTTGAAAATAGTTAAGATAATGTTTTTAATCTCCTCTGCAAATTCCATCACCTCTATCACTTCTGGACCTGTTTCTTTGATCATTTTTTTTTTCTTGTTTGTTGGTTTTGTTTTCCCACTTCTTGGCCTGTCAGGTAATTTTTTATTGAGTACTGGACATTGTAAATTTTATATTTGGGGGGTTAGATTCTGTTGTCTTCCTTTACAGAGTGTTGGGCTCTGTTCTGAGGGGCAGTTCACTTACTTGCAAGTCAGTTTCATCTGTTCAAGGCTTATTTTTAAGCTTTGGTAGAGTGAGTCTAGCATCATCTTTATGCTCCTAAACTACTGCTCATGTGGTCTTTCTAAGGTCCCTACCAAATGACCCAAGTGATTGGAGTCACCAGTGATAACTCTGGCTGGAATCGAATGAATCCCAAGCCTTTGTGAGCTCTCAGAACTATTCAGCTCGCTGCTCAGAGATTGGTCTTTGCTAGCCTCAAGGAGATTTATCCTCCACCTGCACATCTCTGTTTGCAGCCAAGACCCCAGGGGAACACCCCCCACCACCACCACCAAACTAGATTTCTGGAGCTCTCTCCCTACAAAGCGCCATCCTCTTCGGAACTCAGCCCTCAGATTCTCTGAACTCCCAGTTCTGTCTCCTCAGCTCAAGTCCTCTGCTTGGGACCCCTGTCTCTTCTCCACAGTTTGCAGTATGCCTCCAGGCAGAATGTCAGGGTAATTATAAGGCTTGCCTTGTCTGTCTCCCTTCTCTCAGGGATCACAGATCTGATCTGTCTGTTGTCTAATGTCTGAAGACTGTTGTTTCATCTATTGCGTCCAATTTTCCATTTATTGATGGCAGGAGGGTAAATCTGTTGCCTGTTTTCCCATTACAACTGGAAGCAGAAGTTCTTTATAGAACACATTTTTAAACAGAATCAAATGTGATGATTTTATCCCTAACCCTGACCCATTAATAATTTATTCCAACTATAATCTTATGTATAGGTTTGGTTAGAATATTGTTGCTCTTCTTGTTGCTATTATTTTTAAAATCATAAAAGAATAATAACTATCAGTTATTAAATGTCTATTATTTGTCTGTTATGGTGCTAAGCATTTTACAACTATTCTTTTTATTATCACTATCTTAAAGTCAAGGAAAACTCAGGCTATGGGATAGTAAGTGCAGTCAGTATTCAAACTCAAATACTGTTCTTTAGAAACCTACCTTTACGTGTCTTACCTTTACCACACCTTTGGTGGAATGAGGAAGAGGGGGAGATTCACATGATTACGGTAGACAGAAGCTCTCTACCAGTGTTTTCCAAGCTGAGATGAGGCAAGAAGATAGAGCTTCCTGGATTCCATCTTGGAATGTCTGAGTCGTAATTTCTGGACAGTTATATTCACTTGGGCTCTCAGGAGGTCCTTACACACAAACGTTTCCCTGGATGTTTCCCAATTCCAGCATCAAATATTTGAACTCTGGGACTTCCAGCATCCTCCATCCCACCAAATCAAAACATAAAGAGGAATTTCAACCACAAAATCAGTTCCATGCTGAAAAACTAAATGTTTCCTGGCAGTTATCTATACCTGTTCTTTGTCATTTGCATTTAAGTACAGTGACTTTTTAGTTAGAAAAACCCCAACAGTCAGCAGGCTTTCAATTAGCCTCTGATACCACCTGCTTTGAATTATAAAGCTTCAAACTACAAAGTCATGCTTTTATCTAAACACAGTGTTTTAAACTTTGGATTGAAGCACTCTATAGACTTCAGTTTCCGTGTTTTTCAAATTAATGGGTTAGATATTTGAAGTCTTGTTCAGCTCTAAAATTTCGTTATTTAAAATATTGGTTTTTTTAAATTAAAAAGTTATTAGTGGTTTTGCTTTGTTTTTAAGCTATTGTAGGGAGATTTTCTCTTTAAAATTATGTTCTCTGGAATTAACAAAGTCACATACAGTAGCATTTCCTGCAGCCTTGAATGGCAAGAATGCACCATGAAGCACCCTCTCCACTTCTGAAATGCTCGTCCAAGCTCTTTGAAGTGTACAGCATAGCTTATAAAATTTGGTTTGTCAAGGTGAATAAGACTTACTGATCGAGGTATAGGCAGACAATCAAAAGAAATGCTGAGTGTTTGTCTTTTAAAAAAAAATCCATCTGACAGTCAAAACCAGCCAGAATGTTTTGTATTGAGGATGGCCAAACAAAGGGAAAAAAAAAATCAAGATTTTTATCTGTGCTAAGAAGTGGTTTTGCCCAGTCTCCTTTTTATTCAAATGAAAATGTTGAGTTATAAGATTCTATTAATTGTTGAGTAGCTCTTATTGAAAGTATAGCCAGAGGGTATTTAATTACAGAGGGACATACAGAATTTTAAGCCTAAACCTGGATTTTATTACCAAGAATGTAAAAGACAGTAACAGAACCTAGTGTTTATAATTTTGTCCCTGGCTCACTAAGACAGCCCTAGCCAGCTGTGCAAAGTCATTTGCATTTATTTGATCAGAAAATGATTATTGTGTACTGTAAAAGTATCATTCATTTCCTATTACCATTGATCTCCAGAGAGTTTCACTCAGATCTTGCCAGGAATTTCCAATGGCAGGTGGTGGAGCTATATTTTTCTATGATTAATCATATAGTCCAAATTCAGTGATTACAACTCATTAAAGAGAGTAGGTTTCCTATTAATGAATGCTTAGTGCCAGAATTCAAGACTCAGAAGTTGCAGGTCTAGAATAAGGTAGACACTGGATTCTGAGAAAGGACCTCTTCACTCAAGGGCATCCCTGGAGAAACTAACTCTCACGGGGCTCCCTTTGGATTAGAACACAACCCATCAAGGCTCGTTCACCTCAATACGATACATTCCACATTTTATTCACTGGAAGGGCTTTGTAGCCAAATATGATTGCGAAGACTCAGGACCTAATTTTTGAAGCTCACCTTATCCATTGTGTGCTCAATCCTAACAAACTTGTTAGAGGCTGTCTGAAGTATGGATGGTGACATGACATTATCTAACCAGCTGCATTTCAACCACAGAAAATGGTCTTCTATCTGGAACAAACTCCTTTTCGTGTTTGAAGGCTTAATTAGGTCTCCTCCCCATACCCATAAGTTCAGCCTCTTGGCCCTTCCTTGCTGCCCAGACAGCCTCCACATAGCTCCTGGAGTCAGTCCCATCTGCCTCTAATCCACTCTATACACAGCCTCTTGATTGCAAATGTTATAGGGAAGTGACAGCTGAAATCAGTTGTTTCCCCTCTTTTATCTAAAGGAAAGGAACAGACTAGGTTAGTTCCCAAATTTAGTGACACATAACAACAAAGCCTTATTTCTCATTCAGACCATTTGCAGTTTTGAGTCATAGTAGTGGTGGTGGGGGTTGGGGGAGCTCTCATGCCTTCTCACTCAGGAACCAAGACAGATGGAGTCTTCACCATCTGAAGTGGCACCCAGTCACCATGTCTGGGGGAGGGAACATAGCAAATCACACATTCACTCTTAAAGACTTTGTCTAAGAAGTACTCTCTCTCTTTTTTAAAGATTTTATTTATTTATTTATTTATTTATTTTAGAGAAAGAGGGCAAGCACATGTGTGCAAGCCGGGAGCGGGGGGGGGGGGGGGGCGGGGCAGAGGGGGAGGGAGAGGGACACTGTGTTGGAGCTGACCACAGAGCCCGCTGCAGGGCTCTAACTCAGGACTCTGAGATCATGACCTGAACCCAAACCAAGAGTCTGATGTTTAACCTTAACTGACTGAGCCAGCCAGGCACCCCTAAAAAGTACTTCTAATTGCATTGCCTATGGGCCAAATCAAGTTACCTAGACACACCTGATGGATGAGCAGAGTGGTGTGATCCAGCCATAGACCCAGCAGGAGACCTGAAAATATGGACTAGTTAATAACTACACTGATAGCACTAGCACTGGTAACCACATAGTCTATCATTCCAGTCACCAAATAGTTCACCTTCTTTCTTACACTCAAAATACCCTACCCCTTATGAAAGCTCCATTCAGGTAGGACATTAAGTTCAAGGTCCAGGATCTCTGGGTGATATGAGATAGTCTCTACATCGGATCTGGATCCAGAACTAAAAAGACGAGGAAGCTGTCTCTCTCACATCCACTATATAATGGTAGCATAGGGATAGAGTATACATGGTAAATGCTCCTGTTCAGGGAGGGGAAAAGCACTGGCCTGTGGCAATTCTGTAATCCTGCCAGGCAGACTTTGTGAGATTTCCCTCCTCAAAAATAGGGGGCATTCCCTAAAAAGGCCATGATCCAATTCTCTGGAAGGTCCTCCCCTGTCCATTGTCCTTTGGGAACCCTCTCAGAGATTCTTCCTTTGCAAAAGATTTCCCCTGGCCACATCCGAGCTGGGGACTAAGTCCTCCCTGAGGGATGAGCACCTTCCTTAGCTCATATTCTGCATGTATAAAGGTGAGACCCAGAAGGTCATTCGAAGTCCAGGACCATCACATTCTTTTTGAGTGCCAGTGATGTATCTCTTATCATCATAGTTTGCCTCCCAAACAGATGGCTTCTTAACTCTCTGATTCCAGCCAACAACTTGGTGCCAATAGCCACACCTACCATTCATTTCAAAATGCAATCCTCATATTTGCTGTATTTCTCTGTTTTGTCACCTCCCTCCCTCCTTTCTTGACCTAATGCACTATACCTGGAACCTCTCAAGTGTGGGTTGGAGGGATACATCCTTATTTTCTTTCCCCTGAGATACTTGGCCCACCTGATGGGATTCAATTGATCTTTACCTGAGACACCTTAATCCATTCAAAGGTTTGAGCAAGGGGTATGATGGCTATACCTTTTATCTGACCCTTGCCACAGATTGAGTTTTAATTGACCTTTCCTGCTCTGAGACTTGTTCAATTTTAACTCAGTATAAATATAGTTGAGAAGCAGTTGTTCTTCCAATCCTAAAAGTCCTTGAATTTATGGACCCCTCTTTTCCTTCCCTTTCCTCTTTGAAAAAGGACCAACTCCTTTCTGAGTTCGTCTCATTCATGTAATACCTTGCCAAAGGCAGCCAATAGCAACCTACACACCACAATTACATTATGTTATCCAACCAGTTTCCTTAAACATGCAAATTATTTAGGGATGTGATGTGCCTTCCAGTGCAACCATAGATGACAATTTGCCAAAAGGTTTTCTACTCCATAATGTGGATGGGTGTTTTCCCAATCCCTGACTATAGCTTTGCTACTTACCACTGAGAGGTGGACCAATGTCATATATTTTAGGTCTGGGTTATGGCAGCAGCTCACTTCAAGGTGCTAATTTCTGTATTAATAAGTATGGGTTATGTGTGCAGCAGTAATGAGCATCCCTACAATTTCAGTGTCTAAAACAACAACAGCAACAAAGACTTATTTCCTGTTCACATCACATGCCCATTTCCAGTTAGTGGAAGTCTCTGCCCCATGAACTTCTCAGTTAGGGACCCATGCTCATAAAGACTCCACAGTCTGAAATGTCTCCAGTAACCATGGCACGGAAGAGAGGGTTGCGAATGTTATATTGACTCTTAAAGGCTTCTTCCTAGAAATGGCCAGGTATCCCTTCCACTCACATTTCCTTGCCCACAGCAAGACACAAGCCTTATTGGACTTCAAGGGTAAATGGAAGTGCTAGCCTACCAAGTTTCTGGAAGGGAGGAAGGTACTCAGAATATTGATTTCTACCACACCGCTTTTATTCCCTAGCCCCTTCCCATGGGCTCCATGTTTTAAAAGATTTTTACCAGTCAAACCACATTAATTATGCAATAGTTTCTCCACTTGAAATAGTCTGAGACTTAACAGCTGCAAATACAGATGTTGCTCTTTAAACAGTCACTCAATATCAAACTATCTTTACAACCTTATTGAAAATTAATGTACAATTTCCATAAGACTGTGTAAAATTATGAAAATCACCCATGAACCCACATAATTACTTTTGTGACCCTAGAAATGCAGGTACCTTGAGAAGGTGGCCATTTTTAGGTCTTTATCAAGGAGCTTCCATGCACAGAATTTTTTAGGAAGACGAAAAAGAATTGAAAGGGGGAGGAAAGAGGATGTAGAGACAAAGTCATCTGCTTTACGATTTTGTCTGAGCCCTGTCTATTACGCCCGTTACCCCGAGTAGCTCCCATGGACACGTTCCTTTGTTTGCATTCCCTCCCCTCACCTCTCCAACCTCAGATAGTCTTCTCCTATGGGGATTAAAAACAAAGATGAGGCACCATCTCTCTGAGCTTTAAAGCCAAACAGACCCCTCTAGACAGAGTAGAGTTTCAGTCATCAGCAGTGTTAGGTATCTGTAAAGAAGACCTCACTTCTGCTCTGTGTTTCTCACACCCTACCATACTTAGAACACTTCTGACAATAAGCAATTCTCTGCGACACCAGCTGGGTGTCCTACAATTTAACTCAATTCTGACCCTATCTACCTGGAGATCCCTCAGGTTGAAGGGTCAATTCTACAAGACTGCCCTCCTCGCTTCAGAGGACCATCTCAAATCCAGGTGGTCCCCTGTGCTTCTGAAGATCGGCTGTAAATCAGAGGTCCCCATGGTCCCCTCTTCAGATTTGATTAATTTGCTAGAGTAGCTCATAGAATTTAGGAAACCAGTTTACTTACTGTTTACCAGTTTATTTTCCTTTTTAAAGATTCTATCTATTTATCTGAGAGAGAGAGTGTGTGTGTGTGCACAAGCAGGGAGAGGGGCAGAGGGAGAAGCAGACTCCCGCTGAGCAGGGAGCCCGATGTGGGGCTCGATCCCAGGACCCTGAGATCATGACCTGAGCTGAAGGCAGAGGCTTAACTGACTGAGCCACCCAGGCGCCCCTCTGTTTACCAGTTTGTGAAAAAAGATATGATAAAGAACACAGGGGAACATTCAGATGGAAGAGATGCATAGAGCAAGGTGTGTGGGAAGGTGCATGGAGCTTTCATGCCATTCCTGGAGGTGCCACGCTCCCAGCACGTGTTCACCAACCCAGAAACTCTACAAACCCCCTCCTTTGGGGATTTTTATGGAGGCTTCATCCACAGGTATGATAGATCACTAATTCCATTTCCAATCCCTCTCCCCTCTCTGGAGAACGGAGGGTGTAAGCGTCTCATCATAGCTTCGTCTTTCCCATCTAGGAGCCCACCGTGTCATCTCATTAGAACCAAAGACACTGTTATCACCCAAGAAATTCCAAGGGGTTTAGGAGTTCGGTGTCAGGAACCAGGTCAAAGAGCAAATATCAGAACAAAAGGTACTCCTGGTGCTCTTACAGGAGTTTCAGGAGCTCTGTGCCAGGAACCGGGGAAGACCCCAACATATATCTTTTCTATCATCTCACAATAGTCAGTGCTAACTTGAAAATGCTGCCA